>NC_062965.1:45227743-45316950 GCF_023119035.1 Salvia hispanica
AGTAGTTTCTTAGATCAAGTGTTGAGCAGTTAATTTCCTTTGCAACGTTCTCTTACAATTTTGCCTAGGTCTAGCTGTTAGCTTAGGAGTTTTAAGAATTCCCAAGTCAGTTTAATTTGTTTTCCTCAACCCAAGAAAAATGCGTGGCAGCAGCCAACACCAAAAACACACCCAAATCCTTGAGCATAAGTATTACGCATCCTTCTCTGTGGGATCGATCCCTACTTCCCTATACTAGGTTTAGTAAAGTGGTTGAGGGTTTTTGAAAGAAGTGCTCTGTGTGTCCGACGACCGAGATTTCCTGCGACCAACGAGTTCCTAGACCGCGTGATCTAGTGGATTTGCTGGACCTAGAGAACCTGTTATTTCCTTTTGAACACACTATACACATGAAGAGGCTTTTCAATCATGCAATGCACAACACAGTTCATATTGATGAGAAATGGTTTTACATGACAAATGCTTCAGACAGATACTACCTGTAGCCGGATGAGGATGAGCCTTACAGGTCTTGTAAATAAAAAAGATTCATCACTATAGTGATGTTCATGTGTGCTGTAAGTAGGCCACAGCTTGGCACAGATGGGCAGACCATCTTTGATGGTAAAATAGGCATATTCCCATTCACAGAACAAGTTCCAGCCAAAAGGAAGTCAAAGAATAGGCTTAGAGGGACACTGGAGACAAAGCCTATCCCATCAGTTAACAAGGAAGCAATGAGAGAATGTCTCTTGAATCAGGTATGAATATTTTTTCAACTCACATTCCTATCAGACATTGGTAATGTCATCACTTAGCCATTCATTCATTTATTCATACATAATGCACAGATTATTCCAGCAATCAAAGCTAAGTGGTCAGCCAATGCAAGCAAGGAGATATATATCCAACAAGATAATGTCAAACCTCACCTAAACTCCTCTGACTCACAATTTGAGTCTCTTGCAAGTTTAGATGGATTTAAATTCCATCTAATTAGCCAACCAGCCAACTCCCCAGACACTAATGTATTGGACCTTGGATTTTTTAGGGCCATACAATCACTGCAAGATGATAAACTAGCCACCAATATAGATGAATTGTTGGGTAATGTTTGGAGTTCTTTTGAGGAACTCACACCACAAAGTTTGAACAATGTTTTTTTAACATTGCAAAACTGTTTCAGCAAGATCCTAGAAGTGCATGGGGGCAACAACTACAAAATACCCCACTTGAACAAAGAAAGGTTGAGAAGAACAGTGGGGCTTCCTACGTCAGTACTTGAAGTTGAAGAGAATCTGGTAAGGGAAAGCTTGAAGTATCTACTACTCCCAGAGAATGATGTGGGTGCCTAATATTACATAGGGCATCTAATCAATATTTTAGATTTCTAGATAGGCCACTTGGATCATGGGGTTTACAGTATAAGCATCAAAATAGGTTGGTGTTTAGGATGTAAACTTATTTTTTGGGTTATAGCCTTCATTTTGGGTTAGGATTACTAGTCTGCATTACAATTCTAGAAGCTGCATTTTGTATGAATTCCAAGTTTAAGTGATGGATGCTCTAAATCAGAGCCTCCAAACTATCAAAGGGGTGGCTCTAATCATAATAATCCAACCAAGGCAGTGTATACACACAATAGCATGCATCTCTCAGAAAAATTTCATGACAGAGGACCAATTACACAAAATCAGAGCCTCCAAACCATCAAGAGGGTTGCTCTAATCATAATAATCCAACCAAGGCAGTTTATACACACAATAGCATGCATCTCTCAGAAAAATTTCATCACAGAGGCAGGATCACACAAAATCAGAGCCTCCAAACCATCAAAGGGGTGGCTCTAATCATAATAATCCAACCAAGGCAGTTTATACACACAATAGCATGCCAAACTCTCACAAAAATTTCATCACATAGAAGCAAATCAGACAAAATCAGAGCCACCAAACCATCACACAAAATCAGAACCTCCAACATAGCCAAGGCAGCAATATCCCTCAATCAATTCCATAGAAACAACCTCCAAACCCTATACAGGGGGTGGCTTACCTCAGAAAAAATACTCACAGATTAGAGGAGATCTTTCGTGCAAGGCAACAAGATCAACAACATTGTTTTTTCATTCTTGGTGTACTCCACCTTTGATGAAGACGGTTGTTGAACTTTAGAGTCGGCAAAGGGGTGGGATGGTGGCTGAGTTTTAGAGTCGTTAAAGGGCAGGGACGGTGCCTGCGTTTCAGAGTCGTCATAGGGCTGGAATGGTGGTTGACGTTGAGATCCGTGGAAGTCCTCATACGGTGGTTGGGTTTCAGATCCGTCGAAGACCCCAGCCGGTGGAAGAAATTCAGTTTCTTGGACAAACTCAGATGGTGGAGGAGTTTCAGACCCGTCAACGCCGCCAAACGGTCGTCGATTTCCAGATCGGTGGTACCAATCGACCGCTCGTTCGATTTCCACCGGTCAAGGACCTCCGGTGGTGTTTCAGGGGCGATTAGGGTTTCTGGTGGTGTATCGAAAGATGGCAATGATTCAAACTCCGGCGTTGCAACCCATTCATCGACCATGAGAAGGCAACGGTGATGGAGTAACGGCGGGTTTAGAGAAGCGATTAATAGGAGGCGACAATTAGGGTTCGTTCAAGATGGAAGAAACACAGTCGGGAAGGTGGAGAGAGATAGAGAGATGAAATTCAAATGAGGGTGGGGTTAGGTGGGTTGGGGTAATTAAATGTTTGATTTTTGTTTTAGTTTATTTTTATGTAGATAATGGCATTTTGATGTAATTTTGATGAACAATGAGGTAAAATTGTATGACCACATATGGAAAATTCTAAATGTGACTCTTAAACTATGACGGACTTTTATGGCAAAATGTGACTCTTAAACTGGGGCGGAGGGAGTAATATTGATATTGTTTATTTAATCAGACGCCACTTTGACGTATCGATATGTGAGAGTTTTTCGTAACTCAATCATGGTATCTTGGGTGTTAGTAATTGAATAACATGAAAATATTAGAATATTATTTCATAGAATCCGCGTGCCCATGTGGTATGATTTAATCCTTAGGAGGTGTTTGAAAAAAAAATTTATTATTCAGAAAACTATGCAGCTGGAATTTTATTCTATGAATGATAAATAAAGTTTCAGACTAGAAAAACTCTTTTGAAGAATTAATGTAATTTCAAGTCATATAACAAAGAATTACACTAAACAGAGTTATATTCAACTCAATTTCTAATCTTAATTGAAAATGACTATCAATAATTTCAAATCCCTCATAGAATAGAATTTGACTTAAATAAAACAATTAAAATTAAATTCAAAACTCCATGACAATTAAAATATAAATTTCTACTCCAATTCTTTATCTTTATAGCTAGAGACACGCGCGTACAACACACCAGATACCTACAAGTTTATCTGGATCTTAACCTACACTGACTTATATTATTGAACTTTATTGTTGTTTTTTTTACTAATTTTTAACTGTATTTCAGACCAAAACTCCACATATAAAAGTACAACTTTATATTTTCTCTTTATAAGAAAAATTAAACTATGGGGAAAATGTATTCACTTCTACTATAACTTGGTGAGTTTCTAAGTACCCAATAAATAAAACTCTATTAAACATCAAAGAATGATCTAATAGTACTTCCTATTAAAATATGAGATGAATGCTAAACAAAATAGAAGAGACTAGAGGTATCTGACTTTGTTTGCGTCCAGATACACATACATGATGAAAAAATTAAATTTTGAGAGGTGAAGAATGTCATCATGTGACATGTAGTATCAGAGAAAGAAAGCCATGTAGCCCTCACAAAATCATAGGTGGAAGCCAAAGGAGATATGAAGCCATGCAATTTGCAGAGTTTTTCGCCTATATATACCGACGCTTCCGCTTCGCCACTTCTCATCACCACACACACACAGCGCGTCAAGCATTCCATATCCACCATGGGCAAGCTCTCGCTCTCTGTTCTAAGCTTTCTTCTGCTGCTAGGATTGGGCTACGCCTTTAGAGAGCAGCAGGGAGAATGCCAGCTCAGCAACATCGACGCCCGGGAGCCGTCCTACCGCGTCCAATCGGAGGGCGGACAGACCGAGTTCTGGGATAACCACAACAACGAGTTCCGATGCGCCGGCGTCTCCATCCGCCGCCACATCATTCAGCAGAGAGGCCTCCTTCTCCCTGTCTACCACAACGCCCCCGTCCTCGTCTACGTCGTCCAAGGTTCGTTAATTATAAATAAATAAATCCTCATCAATTTTATTTTAATTTAAAGGCCGCGTCATAGTGGACTTGAAAATTGAGACTTTTGGCCACTTTGGCCTCAGGCATTACCACTCTATCTGTTTCGGAATTTCATCGTTTCATTTCATGTATGCTATGCAGGCAAGGGAACTTACGGAGTTCTGAGATCTGGCTGCGCCGAAACATTCGAAGCAGGCCAACAACAACAATTTTCTCGGGAGGAGAGAAGCCAGAGATTCAGAGACGACAGACATCAGAAGGTTGAGGAATTCCAGAAGGGAGACGTCATCGCCATCAGGGCCGGTGATGCTCACTGGGTTTACAACGACGGCGATCAAGAGCTTGTTGTCGTTGTTTTCCACCACAACTCTAACAATGCCAACCAACTCGACCAAAACCCAAGGGTACGTGGGTAAATAGTAAATACTAATACATACAACCTACTCATATAAATTTCATCTAACTAATTATCCAAATTTTGCAGTCCTTCTTCCTGGCCGGAAACCCGGGCAACCAGCAAGAGGAGGAGCAATACAGGAGCCTGCGCGGAAGCAAGCGCGGCCAAGAAGCCCAATCCGAATTGGGCAACGTCTTCAGCGGGTTGGACGACGAGTTGTTGGCAGAGGCATTCAATGTTGATGTAGAGACCGCAAGGAAGCTGAGGGGCCAAAACGACGAAAGAGGCCACATTATAAGGGCAGAGAAGAGCATCCAGCTGATCCAGCCCCAGCGCAGCCGCCAGGAACGCGAACAAGAGCGCCACAACGGCCTCGAGGAGACCTTCTGCAGCGCCAGAGTCAAGGAGAATCTCGACAGAGCCTCACGCGCCGACTTCTACAACCCACGCGCCGGGAGATTCTCCACCCTCAACAGCTTCAACCTCCCCATCCTCAGCTTCCTCCAACTCAGCGCCGCCAAAGGAGTCCTCCACAGGGTAATTACAATATTACAGTTATCCCAATTAATTCTAATTTAAATACTACCAACTCACCACATTTTTAAGTGGTTAGGCAGAGTAAGCAGATACAAAAAGCAGTTGAGTATTTTAATTGTCATTGTATTTGTAGAACGCTATATTCGCACCACACTGGTACACCAACGCCCACAGCCTCATCTATGCCACCCGAGGCGCCTCACGGGTGCAGATAGTGAACCACCGCGGCCAAGCTGTGTTCGACGGGCAGGTGAGAGAGGGGCAGGTGCTCGTGGTGCCCCAAAACTTCGCGGTGGTGAAGCAGGCCGAAGAGCAGGGCTTCGAGTGGGTTGCATTCAACACCAACGAAAATGCGGCCATCAACACCTTGAGCGGCCGCACCTCGGCCATCAGGGGGCTGCCCGTGGATGTCGTTGCTAACGCGTACCAAGTATCGAGGGAGGAGGCACAGAGGATCAAGTTTTCGCGCCAGGAGACTCTTATTTTCAACGCTAATGACGCACGTCGCTCTGCTTGATCAAATCAAATGTGACTCAACATAAATAAATGTAAATTAAGTGTGAGGAATAATGTATATCGGCTTGTGCCTATATGGCCAATGTTTGATACTAATAAAGAGATTACGTTTTTTCAAATTATCAAAGTTTGTCCTACTATATGTCTATTTCATTTTTATGTTTACTTTCAACTTTCCTACAAATTACAATTCCTTTAGCTTAATTAATTTAGTTTTTTTTTTTTAACTTATTATATATTGAATTTCATACATACATTTTGAATTTTTCATCTTATCCTTCATTTTAAAAAAAAATAAAAAACAAATTGTTAAAACCACACAAAAGGCAGACAAGAAAGAACTATCATCAACGCGTAATTTGATTTTTTCAATTTTAACAAACCACTAATTATAATTTAATTTTCTCAATTTTAACAGATTTTTGATATTGTTGATTATGTTGTAACTGAGATGGCTTTGGGAAAAAAAGGAGATCTTGGTGTATCCCTATGATATGATGAGATTAATGGGGATTGATTTGGTCAATATACTCAGTTATGGTTTAGGATATGTAAATTGCAAGAACCTTGGATATTTGAACAATCAGGAGCTTTTCCTACTGATAATTGTGGTGATGTTGCTTTTGAAATTTGAAGGGAATCATGCTAGCTATCAGCCCCTATGTTGAGATCTATGCTCGACAATGAGGGGCGTAGCGCAGTAAGCAACGAAGGGACAGATCTTGCTGCAATGAGTCTGGGTTCAAATCTCACTGCTATTATGTAGTTGTTTCCTCTCTCAGGTACAAGTGTGAGGCCTTGGGAGATGTGCTTCTGACAGTCAGTGGGTTAAGACCTCCCCTATAACGGACTACTTACTACGTACCCTGAATTAACCCCCTCACATGATGTCTGGCTGGAGTGTGGGAGCCGTCAAGGCGACGGAGTTTCATAGCCAAATCATAGAAGTAGAATGAAATTTCTAACCTTTCTTCCGCAAAGAAACTTTATTTTTCTTTCTGATAAAATTTGAATGATTACATTTTTCAGCAAATTAAAGTTTATTTTTTTGAAAACATTATACTCCCTCCGTTCCAGTTTAGGAGTGTCAATTAGTTATGACACGCATTTTAAGAAATTGGTGGAGTGTGTAATAAATGAAGTAAGTTGGTGGACTGTGTAATAAATGAAGTGAGATGGTTTGACTTTTGGGTTTTTCTTTTTTTTAGTTTATTTTTATGTAGATAATGACATTTGGGTGTAATTTTGATAAATAATGGGATAAAATTTTATGTCCAAATATGGAAGATTCTAAATGTGACTCCTGAAATTGGGACGGACTCTTATGGCAAAATGTGACTCTTAAACTAAAACGGAGGGAGTAATTAATTGAGAACTCAGAAACAAAAAATGGGTAGTAGATGAAGCTTCTTCCAATGGTAAAACTAAAAACACCAAATCTTATGCAACCAAATCTTGCATCAAGGGTATATTTCAATACATTAGAGTACGAGTTACCATCAATAGTACTAATAGACTCTTATTTTGTTTTAAAATAATTACATACTAAAATGAAGAACATAAAAAGGGTGGATGAAAAAAATATATTCTAAAATTACACGGTTTGTTCAAAAACAACACATTTGAATACAATTTACCTTTATTATATTCTACTTTTAAGTTTAATTTTTTGGAAATTATTAGCGTACTTGTTTAATAAATCTAAATATTTTCTTGATACAAATATAAATATAAAACAAAAATTATGATATGAAAAAAAAAAAAGAAAAAATAACCGTGCAACCTAATTACCCCTTCCCAAAAGAAATGCTCCAACTACCTTGACACAGAGGGAGTATATAGTAAATGGCATGGTTTAACCGTTTAAGCATTAAATTTAATAAGTCAATTATAATTCTCAGATTATTTATAATTGTAAAAATTAATGATAGTGAAATAACACAACAAAATCCCAGGAATCCACGTAGAATCCGTACATAAAAACTTTCAGAAAATACAAAATCAGTTTCTAGGAAACAAAAAATCAATGCATACATAAACTTCCAGAAAATACAAAATCAATGCATACATAAAAACTTCCAGAAAACACAAAATTAATTCATAATTTCTAGGAAACACAAAATCAATGCATAAACTAAGTGCAACATTATTATTAATAGAGTAATATTTTGAGCAAAACTACTTCTCCAAATAAGAATTATTGTGATAAAAACGGAAGAAAGTACATTAAAATAAATTTTCTACATCAACTCATTTGCAGAAAACAAAAGACAACTTATATAAGGAAACTATTATAGAAAACAAAACACATATCACCATTCACCACTATGTAAAAGAAACTACAACTACTGATGAAGAAACTATACCAATTATTAATAAAGAAAACTACCACTATTCATGTTCCTATATCAACGTTTCAGAAATAAAAATATAACTATCTTATATCAGTATAAATAAAACTGAATTGAAATCACTATATAAGTGTCATAAATTTCTCCTTTATTACCAATTACTTCTAAGCTAGAACCTTATAGATTTCTTACAGATTTTCATTGTATTCTTCAATTCTTTCCATGAAACCAGCACTTCAGATCATGGTCTTGCTGTTGTATGCAAATTTTCAGTGAGGTAGCTCATATGATGAGCAGATGAGGTATAGGGTCTATGTTTTACTTATTAGAATCGACCTCTCAATTCCTAAAGTTTTTCTATTTTTCAGTCTCCACCCTCACTTGGGTTAGATTTAAATTGCAATAACATTTGAGAAGTGCTCCATTCAACCCACTATCTCCTTTATCTATTTATTTAATAAATCTCAAATAAGCATTAGCAAATATTAAATGAAATCAATATATTACAATAGAAAATTAAATGAAATCAATAAATTAAAATAGAAGATTAATCTTATTCATTTATCTAAGCTAATTAAATGAAATCAATATATTACAATAGAAAATTAAATGAAATCAATAAATTAAAATAGAAGATTAATCTTATTCATTTATCTAATGAACAAAGTAGTTCCCTCCCGTTTATAATTAAACGATCTAGCGGTTTCAAAAAAGACAAGGACAAAAAGTAAAAAGGCATATAAGGCCAATTGAACTTGGATTTTGAAAGATAGATAAGATAACATCCACCTCTAATTATCAATTTCGGAGAAATTTTGGAATTGCACAACTTTCCTTGATCCGAAAACGACACCAGGATATGCAGATCACCCATGTTCTATTTTTTTAAGGCAACTTTTTAATTGAATCATTTGGAACTATTACATTTTACCGATATTTTATTGGAGTGTAAAAAATTGAAGTCTTGTTCCTAAATTGTAATCAACCTCAAAAAAATCAGCAGAAAAGAACGGATTAAAATAAAAACTCCCTATTTCCTATATTAAAAAGCAAAAGATTAAAAAAAAAAAAAAAAAAAAAAAAAAAAAAAAAAAGCATATATCGCAGCATCCAAACTATTCCCATCATTATCACAAACTTAAACCCATTCTCGCAACATAGCAGTATCATATTCTGCACTTTAGGATACAAACATACAGGTTTATTATTCATTACAGATGCAGATACAACCTAGTTATGCGACTCGAGGCTGGACGGCTGGACCAGAGGCTTTTCCAAGTCCTCGAGAGGGCGGAAGAACGCCTTCTCCTCCAACACCGAGCCCCCTTCAGTGCTACCTTCAGCTCCCAGGTTTCGGCCAGAACCTGGGTTCTCATCCGTTGCAGGCCCAAACACCCCTGTCTTCGGGTGAGGAGCCCAGTACTCGTCTGACTGAGGTGGGATCACGTGGTCTGGGACCAGAGTCGAGTTCACATTGTCCTCCGGGTTCTTTTCATAGGCTGATGCTTGCACACTCCTGTTTTACACATGCATTGTGCAATGCAAATGAATTGATAATCATACTCAAATTCAACTCCCATAACACATAAGATTGTGTTGAAATTAATCTATGTTAGATAATATTCATTTCACATAATAAGCAACATGTCGCTTAAAATACTATGATCTTCGACTTTTCATACTCTCAGTCCCCACATCCCCAAAATAAGCCATCAAATGCCTAAAACAAAACCGAAAAAGCAAAGAATTTGCATTGAATAACAAGAACAAGATTCATCTCAAAATAGGAGACTTATTCGGGAACTAAGAAGGTACTTAGCTAACGCAATATGAGGCTTATGAGCCAAAACAAAAGGAACCCTCCCCCCTCCCTCCAAAAGGAAAAAGAAAAATCTGTGCGCGTGTGTTGGCCTAGTGGTTAGAGTGATTGATGCACAAGACCTGTGGTCTCGGGTTTGAGTCCATCTTGACAAAGCCTTAAATTATATTCATTTATCAATAAAAAAAAGAAAAAACAATAATCAAGCAAAAGTCATATGGACTAGTTCCATGCCACCTCTAGTTTAGAAAGAATCAAGGCATCCGAAGCCACCGCTATATAAAAGTTGTAACTTAGATAAAGCCTCTATGATAGGGACAATTTTCTTTTTATTAAGAATAAATAGCCAAAATGTCATGTTCTTGGCAACGACAGCATAATCCTATCTACAAAGATGACCACTTCATTCATGGAATCTTGAATGCGTGTTTACTAAGTACAATCCTTTTTGTCTAAGCCTTTCAAAAAAAAATTATTTTGTGATTTTTACCCTAAAACATACCACTCTTTTGAAAACTAATACGATCCTGTATTTAATAGTCTAAGGAAACATCAATCACTAAACCAATTTAGTTAATGGTCAGTTAGGTAAATTGAAATAAACATAGATGAGAAGCATTCGATTACAGAATAATAATAATAATAATAATAATAATAATAATAATAATAATAATAATAATAATAATAATAATAATATAAAAAAAAATAAAAAAAAAATAAAAAACATCTTTAGACCATCAAAAGAGTATTGAACTAACCTGCTTCATCAACTAAGTAAATTCGCTTATTTGAAGGATAAATAACTTGTTTTCAAAGAGGAAAAAGAAACGTGAAAAAGTAGAATAAATGGAAACTGACATGTGAGCTAGAACTTTTCTTCCCTTAAATAAAAAATGTTATTCCAATGTCTTATTCTGTTAGCAAAATAACACAAAATTTCTTCCAAATATCATGATTACCCCAAAAATAATGTTTCCCTGGATTCAGGTTTATCTTCCCCCAAATTTGTCTCAGCCGAAGTGATCAATCATGAAGAAAAAATAGAAATGAAGCTATCAACAAGTGCTAAAAACAGTAGCTCCGATCATATGAATGAATGATGATTGAAAAAATCATTTCCTTACTACTATTCCTCAATTAGGAATTAAAAATAGGTGAATAATCGAGATGAGCAGCTTAGCTACACACAGACAGACCTGCGGTGGAGCAGAGAAATGGCGAGGGGGCGAGAGCGGATCTGACCAGCTAATCTTTTGCCCAAATTCGCAAGTCCACGAGTGCGCTGGAAATTAGCGGCCATACAAGATATGAGTCGCAGTGTTTGCAGAGAGAATTAAAGCCAAATTGGTGAGTGGAACTGAAAATGGAGGAATAATTTAGTTTTATAAGGAAGAGTTGTGCCTGCAATGGCTATGGCCGCACCAACCACCCCTACAAACAATTGACGGACTTCCATAATTCCGTTAACCTTGGACCAAATACTCAATAATATTTGTAATATGGATTATTCAAAAAATGTTCATGCCTTCAACTTTAAACCCTTATTAATTGGAATGGTTTTGTTTCTTATTTTTGTCACCCTTACTCTTTTTCTTTTGTGGATCCGCAACTTCAATTTGCAAAAAACTAATGTAAAAAGTGATGATTAATCATATTACTGTTGAAAATATAAAGAATCTTTATAATTGAGTAACATTTATTTTGTTGTAAGAGTGTGTAATTATAAACCAAATATCATTATATCATTTTATATGTGGATAAAATAATTAATAAAAAGTTAAAACTTTATAATTTAATAATTTATTTACAAATTTTATAAAAACAATTAAAATTTAATCTTTTGTACGGAATCAGGATTCACGATATTAAGACAACTATATATGTTTTTTTCCAAATTTGAAATATACTCCCTCCGTCCCACATAATTTTACACAATTTTACTTGGCACAAGTTTTAAGAAATGTAATAGAAAGTGGGTTGAAAAAGTTGATGGAATGTGAGTCCTATTTTTAAAGTATCGGTTTTATAATAAAATGTGAGTATGAATGAGTTAGTGGAGTATGAGATCCACCACCAAAAATAGTAAAAGTGAAATGAGTAATATTATATGGGACGAACTAAAATAGAATATTGGGTAAAATTATGTGGGATGGAGAGAGTATAACAGTATCAAACCTCCCTAACATAAATAGAGATTTCATGAGTACTCCAAGTTTCAAGATACTAAGTCAAAAGATGGAACAACAAACTTGGATTTTAAGACATGAAGCCAAATAAGGCCTAAAAAAAATTGTCTTAGTCCTCGTGTAAAGTAGCAAATCTACATAATAATAAATAAATGTTTATATAGATTATATTACGTGGCATGATAAAGGTACATTATTAAGTATTCGAGATTAGATATCGGATTATGCAAAGTACAGAAACTTTAACGCCGTGATGCACCGGACGGTATCAATTTTCGAGGCGGTGCGATGGAGTGACTAATCTAACCCTCACAAGATAAGCGAATTTCAACGGGGTGGGATTAAACAGGCATCTTCATTTCTGTTGCAACGTGGCACCTCAAATTTTACACATAATTAAAAAAATATAAAAAAAATTCCTCCTACTTCCACACACTCGGACCCAGTCGCCGCACGCCATTCATGTGTGAGTTTCGAAAACTTAAAAAAAAAAATAATAATAATAATTCTAGCTAATAGGCTAGCCGATTTCGAGCCTGCAATGACGGCTAGCGCATCGGCCAGCAGATCGGTTAGCGCCCGCAAATCGGCTAGAGCTCACCGATGCCGCCCAAATTGTTGTCACTGGTCGTTAGCCTCCATTGGAGATGCTCTAACATGCCTTTATTTTTGTGGTATACATGGAGTAGTACTTTTTACTTTAAACACAACATCGGCTAGCCTATCCGCTAGCTTCCATTGCGGCCGGCTCTAACATGCCTTTATTTTTGTTGCATGCATGGAATAGTACTTTTAAATTTAAACACAACTTTATTTGGTGACATTCATAAGAGATCATAATTCACTAAAATTATGACATTGTTGGGATATTTATTGAAGTGTCTAAGCACAAGTTTAATCACATTATTTAATGCTTCACAATAATGTGAAATTAAAAGGAAAAAACAGGTACTACTACCTTTTTAAATTAGCAGTGCTGGACAATAAAAGAATTAACAAAAGGACAATAGTGTTCCAAGTTACTCTCTTAATTAGTACTAGTACTACTAATATTGTTCAATATAATTAATCAAAGATTGATATTCAATATTTATTAAATTATAATCCGGTTTAATTCTGAAACAATTTTTAAATGTTTGTATCTTGAATCCATTTCAATCGCGTTAAATTTCATTGCCATTTTGCCTAGTTGAGTTTTAAATTATCCTCTCATCAAAATATAGTAGTACTGCTAGTACTATGCAAAATCATCAAAGTTATTTTATTCACTCACTGAGTAGTAACATAAGCAGGGGTGGGTAGGTACGGTATACCTTACCGAAACCATCATACCGTATACCTTACCATAAATACGGTATGCGAAAAGTGATACCTTTACCTTACCAAACTTTTCGATATACCGATTTTCAGTATACCTTATTTTCGGTATGACGAATTTTCATACCGATACCGTACCTCATTTTCGGTATACCTTACCGAAGTTCGGTATACCTGACTTTCAACATCAATTAAAATAGAAAATTAGAGTTTTTAGAATATTATTTATATTTATAATTCTAAAAATAAATTAAATATAATTTATTCATAATTATATTTATATTTCACAATAGATTTTATAATTTAAAAATATATAAAATATATTTTATATATAATTTTGTTTATATTTTTATGGTATATAACTTAGTTTACGGTGTATACCTTAATTTACGGTATATACCGAATTTCGGTAAGCAACGGTATATTGCAGTATTTGAAAATTCATACCGTTATCTTATCAGAATCTTTCGGTAAGGTATCATTCCGTACCAAAAGTCACGGTATACCGAAAATTCGATATTTTTAATATTTTTATTGGTACAATAAGGCTGATATTTCAGTATTTAGGTATTTTTCCCCCGCCCTAAAGATACGCACATTCATATAATGTCTTTAATTTTATGCGAATCAATCACTCTCCATTATTTTCAATCAATTTAATCTTATGTAGAGATTTTATTAGTCACGTAGACATAGTATTATTATTATTATAAAATAATTAGAAACGTATAAACATGGAGTACATTTAATTGGATAATATACATATCTTCGTGTCTTTATTTTAGCTGAGAAGGAACCATGTTTCGTCACCATCTCCAACAACAAAAAAACACTTGAAACTTGAAATCATCTCTCTCTCTCTCTCTCTCTAGAAGAATCTCCGTTTGCACAGAGTTCCTCAAATCCTTACTTTTTGACATGCATCCTTTACTGTCACACTTCTACTCAACGCTATAAGTAAAAGATTCTTTTTTGAAGAGTTTCAAAAAGAGAAAGAAACGAAGGAATGGAGCGACGGGTGATTATAGTGTGCTGTGTTGTGGGGTTTCTTGGGCTATTATCTGCTGCCACAGGCTTTGCCGCAGAGGCTAAGAGGGTTAAGGTCTGCCATTTTTTTCTCTCAAATTGGACCTTTTGCTTTGTATGTTTCTGCTCTATGCATCTAATTTGTGCATTCATTCATATTTTGTTTACTTCTTCACACTATTTTGGTTAAACATTTCTAGATTTTGGTTGGAAAATTGGAGAATCCTGATTGTTTTATTGAGTTAGTTTTTGTGAGTTCCTTTTCAAAGAATGATATTCTGTTGTTGGGATTTACTACTTCACAGGGCATATGGATTTAAGTTGTTCCTAGCTAATTTAAGTAGGGCTTTTTATTTCCTGGTAAGGGTAATATTTGATGGATATGTTCAAAGCTCTATTTATGAAGTTTTCAGGGAAAAAGTTGAATAGGTCATTTATTCTAAGCTAAAATAGCAATTAAAGATTAGATAGTCAACTTGTTTTGGTTAATATATTAGGATTGGAATTGTAGAAAGAGACAGTTTACTGTGATGGTGAATAATTAACTGGTGTAGTTTGCAAGAATTAGGCAGAAACTAGATTTTCTTGTGTTTGGAAAATTAAGTAGATAAAACTATACTAGTAGTATAGTTTTGATGTGAGAGGCTTGTTAGTTGAGTTTTAGTTTCATGTTTTAGGTGATTCAGCTTCTCTTTTGTTTTACTTTATTTTGTATTGTGAGTGTATATGGATCACGATGTGCTTATCTTGCTTTATTGGGCACATACATCTAGTGCACATCTACACAACTTTCGTACTTCTACCGATAAAAAAAGTTTTGAGTGAATAAAGATGAGAAAAGAAGAAAGTGAAGCTCCATTTTCTGTTACCTGCAAGTAGAGCGTAGGCATATGCATATCTCTTTTTTACTCAACTAGCTCTCGGATACTGGAATGCTTCTCGGTTCCTAATAATCGGTCCATTGTAATCTGTTTGATTGTACAGGCTGAATCATTTCTGAGTAAATATGGTAGATGTGTAGCAGCTTTGGAACATTAACTAAACATGAGGCTTGTTGTTTTTAATCAACGCTACTCTTTCATCCATTTACTTCACTAATTATCTGATTTGTCGAGCGTGTTGAAATCTCAACAGCACGTGTGAACCTGCAAAAAAAGACTAAGATTCTTATCACTCTGCACGCACCAATCAGTTTCATTGCTTTACCTTTTCTTGACATGCGTAGCTTATTGGCAAGTTTTTTCATCTAACCATACAAAAGAGTGTGAATATTTATTCTTTATTTCTCTAAAACTGTATGTTTATTGTCCATTGTGATTTGTGGCGTACAAAATTACATCTGAAGGTGGCTGTGAGTTCTCACTCGGCTAGGTTGTTCCTCATTTCGCAGATAGCTGGAAATTTTAGATTTCTTTTAGTCCCTACGAAAATGTGTTGCAAGTTGTTGTGTTGGCTTTCATTTTTGATTTATTTTTCATCCAAATCTTTGATTCAATCGTGCAGGGTAGCCAAGTCACATTTCCATCCCCTTCTTTTTGTGTATATCCGAGGAGTCCTGCACTAGTCCTCGGGTTAACTGCAGCTGTTTCTCTCATGATTGCTCAAATTATCATCAATGTTGCAACTGGATGCATGTGTTGTAGGAAAGGCTCTCATCAATCTAGCTCTAGATGGAGTATAGCACTCGTGTGCTTTGTTGTCTCTTGGTAACTTATCCGCTATCATGCCGTTTCTATGCATAATGCTCATTTGATCATAGATAAAATTGTGCACATATTTGATTATCTTAAATGCAACGAACAATGACTTGTTATGCTCCCAAGTATGAACATTTTTAGAAACCTTCCACATTACCGGTACCGAGTGGTAATGGCAATGGGAAACGACGAGCACCAACTTTACTATACCGCATAAGTTCTGCCCGTCATATATTTGAAAACGAAGTTATGGGGGTGCTAATATGTAGTTATTGGAAGTGCTTGTATCTAATGAAACGCGCACACTCTGGGCTGGAAAGTTATATTAATCAAACTTGCGATTCAGTCTAAAATCTTATGTCTCATGGCATGATGTTCAGGTTCACCTTCGTCATCGCATTCCTTCTATTACTCACCGGTGCGGCTCTCAATGATCAGCATGGCGAGGAGAACTTATACTTCGGCAGTTACTACTGTTATGTTGTGAAACCAGGCGTTTTTGCTGGAGCTGCGATCCTGTCGCTCGCCAGTGTGACTCTAGGGATCTTCTACTACCTCACCTTAACCTCCGGTAAGGAGGGTAACGAGGCGTGGGGCTCACATGTTCCTCCCAGTCGAGGCGCGATCGCCATGGGACAACCTCAATTCCCTCCACACAACACGGAGGCCCCGCCCGTCTTCGTGCACGAGGACACGTACATGAGGCGGCAGTTCACGTAGCCGGCATGGCTCTTGAGCTCGGGATAGACGGCTATGTGGTTGAGGGTTCTTGTAGGAGAAAGAAAGAAACAAGAGGGGCTGTAAGAAGTGTCTTGACTGTGATTACCTTTTCCTTTTTCATTTCATTTCTTACTCGAGGGAGTCTGTTATCACCTGTTGATAATGAATACAAGTAGTTATGTTTGTTTATTAATTTCAAGATTGCTTCTAGAAGTACATGTGTTTTTTCCGCTTGGCTATATATGCAACAATTACTGTTGTTATTCATTAGAAACTAAAAAGTAAGTAAATAAATGGAAGAAATTTTAGATAGCAAAACATCCCCCAATTCTGTGACATGGTTTCTGAAGTCATACATATTTATTAGTTATAATCATCAAAAAGAGGACACAACTAAATCCTCTAAAATATTAACTTGAGGACTATTATGATTCATGATTCTTCATTGATATTTGCATGAACAGAACTAACTTTACAAATCTTTACAAGAAAAGAATCAAGTATAACTGATGATCATAAGAGTTGTTATTCTGCATAGGAGATTTGTCACAATATGCGACTCCAAGTACAGAAAAATTTACATAAGAAATTAGTAGTATTATTAATCCTGAAATCAGCTCAGAATTTACAAAATAGAAAGAATGAAAGAATGAAAGAAATTGCCAAAGCTCTCTCTCTCTCCTCACTCAAGCTCTGCGCAGTTGTAGTCGTGATCAGAAAACAAACACCGATTATCTGATGCGATTCAAGTGAGCAAACGGCTCTGCAGCTGCTGTCTTTGGTGCCACCTTGGCTACTTCGGGTTTCCCGAACACATTCCAGAACCTAAGAGTTTCATCCCCTGCTGCAGATGCGACCGTGCATCCATCTGGGTTCTGGAAAACGCGATGATACCAAGAAACGTGTCAAGGAAAGGCAATAGAGATGGCAAACATGCCAAGTTAGAAATCTTAATGTGAGAGATATAATGGTATACCTGAGCCATGTAAAGAACTCTAGATGTATGGCCAGTGAGCTCTGCTACTTTCACCATTGAAGGATACTTCCACAGAGTGAGCTGATTCTGAGTGAAACCGTGAGAGCTAAGCAGTTCGCGCTCATTCTTGTTCCACAAAAGAGCGCAGACCTGCGAGCCTGTGTCCACAGAGTTCAAGCACGCACCAGTGTGTGTGTTCCAGAACTTTATGCACCTATCGCCTCCACCTCCACCGGACGCAAGCAGATTGCCCTGGAACGGACACCACGCAAGTGCTTTGACAGCGGCCGTGTGGTCCTGAAGCCTGTGAAGCCACTGCGTAGGAGCATTTGTCGACACCATGGACCTGTCCCATATATGAAGGAGGTTGTCATTTCCACCACTAGCCAGCTGCTGGCCTGAGGCTGACCATTTGAGCCCACAAACTTCTTGGTGATGGCCTCGATAGGTTTCAACAACATGTGCCCTCACTCTGACATCATTGTTGATGATCCGACTATCCATCCCTCCCGTAGTCAAGATGTGATTGTTCCAGTCCATAGCACCAACTCGTGATGTGTGGCCGCCTCTCAAAGTTCTCAGCTGCATAACACCAAAGATTCAGCACTTGAGAAATTGAAAAGAACAATCACTAAGGTAGTACAAACATGATAAGGAACTTACAAGTCTGTTAGCAGTCGAGTCCCATAACTGAACCTCAGAGTTGTTCATACCAATGGCTATATGCCTTCCATCAGGAGCCCATTTAACGCTGGTCACAGGGCCGCATCTTCATCGACAGTAACAAGTTCTGAGGTACTCCCATCGGAAGCATCCCACAAATAGACCGTATTTCCAAGAGCAATCGAAACAACATTGCTGCTTCCCCAATCTAGCAAGTTCAAATAGTAGTCATCCAGAATATCAGGAGCATCTAATGTCCTCTCAGAAGTCTGCAACAAACATATCCAATTCATCATTAACAACATCAAAAATAGTCAAGTCTAAACAATCTACGAAAGTAAACATAACTTCACTGCAGCTTTCAATATGAAGGATGGCACCAACCTGTGGGATGTGGCGACGGGGTTTGGCAGCTTTCGGTTGCTGCGCCGCCACTGCAAAGTTATTCGGGATGTCCTCGACTAGAGTAGGCGGCTTATTCTTGAAAGCCAGAATTCGAGTTCTATTCATGTTGAAAGTTTCTGCAAGCTGTTTACTATATGCCTCCCTAGATGGAGAAGAGTTGACAGATGGATTTTCCTTACCTTTCTTACCTTCTGTGAGCATGTAATGTGCGTAATCAAAATCCATCGCCGATCTATTCGGAATGAACCGATCCAACTGAAAACCAGAACCAAAGATAATTGAAATGATTAATAGAGAAAACATCACACAAAATTCTTCATAAGCCACATAAACCGCGAAGATCATTGAATGAATAATAAAATTATAATATACACAAAACACAAATTCGTGAATAGCGATGACGGCACATTAACATACGTTTTCGCGCGAATTTTTTCTGTGAAGAAACTGCTCTTGAAGCGGGCATCGCGATTGAGACTTGCTTGAAGATGAAGATGCAGATGAATGAGTCATTCCTGTTTCCATCACGTTAGCAACAAAAAAAAACACAGAAATTGAAGGAAATCAATGAGAAAAAGATGCGTATGTGTATATCAGTATATGTGATCTACAACTGTTAGTATAAATTAAAGCAGATCAGCAAAAAATCCCTGCGCCAAAGAAAACACAGACTAGAAATAGAAGAAAAGCAGCGCCTGCAGAAAACAGAATTAGTTAGAGAAGAAGCAATTCAAGATCCAATGAACGATGAAGTAGCTAGCCAGAGAGAGAGAATCGTGACGATTGATTTTTTATTTTGGAGTTGAATTCACCAAATTATATATGCATTCAATCTGGGATTAGGGTTACAACGCGGATTGGATTTTTTTCAGGGCTTCGGAGAGGTTTAACGGCTAAATTTTGTAACGAGCGGTTGTTTCCAAATTTGCTTACTGCGGCTTGACCAAAATTACTCCCTTCGTTCCAGTTTTGGTTGACCAAAATTACTCCCTTTTCAGTTTTGGAGTCACATTTTATCCTAAAAATTTCATTCCAGTTTTAGAGTCATATTTAGAATTTTTCATATTTGGTCATACAATTTTATTCATTATTAATTAAAATTACATCAAAATGTCATTATCTACATTAAAATAAACCAAAACAAAAATAAAAAACCAAAAAGTCAAAAAAATGGATTCATCTTCAACCAACTCACTCATTTATTACACACTCCATCATCTCATTTCATTTATTACACACTCCACCATCTCACTTCATTTATTATACACTCCACCAATTCCTTAAGAGCATGAATAACCCTGGCCCGGATTCGGGCCGCAAGTCCCCTCCACGTCATCATTCCCTCAAATTAGGGGTTCCAGGCCACAACTCCATTAACACCGCAGGCCACAACTCGGGCCACAACTCAGGCCACAACTATTCATCTGCACTATTCACAACATATTTTAATCGTAAAATAGAATACGTTGAACAATTAAAACCGGGAAAATTTATTGTTCAGTCAGAAAATAAGAAAAGAAAATTACAAATCCTAGAAAAAAAAAATTACCAATCCTAGAGAAAGAAAATTACCAAACCTAGAAACAAGAAAATTACAAATCCTAGAAAAAATAACTAATTTTTCTTCATTTGTGCGCGAAGGTATTCGATCATCTCACGGTGCAATTCGAGCTCGTACTCCGACATTCTCGATGTATCCCTCGATGTCAACTCCGTCAGCTGGCCCATCCGCAACGTAATACTCATATCCGACATAGAGTCTGATATCTTGTCCAAGGAAGGATTGGGTGGTGGCGGCGGCATAGCGGAGTAGCTCGCAGTTGCCTTCCCCTTTGCTTTCCTCTTTGCCGCCTTTGTGCCCATCGGACGGCTTTCAGTACCAGGAGATGAGAGGAAGAAGTCATCGTCTGTCACGTTGAGGTCGATTGGCGGACCTCCTTCGCTTGAAGTGTAGTGTCCGGCGACGACTTTGGTTCTCTTCGCCGCCGCTTCAGCCCCACCAGTGTACTTCGGGCTCTTCTCGACAAGCTTCCAAACGTCGAAGTACTTGAAGTGCTTCTTCCCGTCAGCGAAGAAATCTGCCTTGGCCTTGTCCACAAGGTCCATCTCGCTGTGCCCGCTCGGCCACATCCGGACTACGTTAGTCCACTTGCCATTCCACTTGTTAATCTCCTTCTGCACCCGACCCCAATGCTTGCGTAGCTTCACGTAGGTACGCTCGAACGAGTCTTCGGGTCGACCAGCGTTGTACTTATCCACAATCCGCTGCCAGAACGCTTTGCCGCTTTGCTGGTTGCCGATCACAGCGTCCTCGGAGACGTCGACGTAGTTCTTGGCCAGCCACATTGTCTCCTGCGGACTGTACTTCTTCGGCCCATCCTCATCGGCAACCTTGCCCTTGCCCCTCCATGGAGCTGGCTCCATATCGCTGATATCGTACTCATCAGTGCTAACCGGCAATTCCATGTCTACATTGGTAGGCATCCCGGGACTAGGTGTTGCATCTGGATCGGGTGTCGGCGGCACTTGCCAGTTCTAGGAGTTCACGAAATCGTCCATTTGGCGTTGGTCGCTGTTAAACCAATCCATAGAACTCAAGAAGTCTTGAAATGCTAGAGGATTGAGAGAGAAGTGAGAGTTTGTGTGGAAGAGTTACAAAAAATGAGCAAATATAGTGTATAAATAGAAAACCAAAAAAAAAAAAGAAGAAAAAGAAATTCGGTGGGGACTTGCGGCCCGGCCCGAACACAATTAACGCCGGGACGGGCCGCAACCGATGCGGCCCGAGCATAGATAACGCCGGCCGGGACGTGACGGAGGGAGAGGCCCCGGGACGCAACTGCGTCCTCGGGACCGGCCCGGGCCGAGCCGCAACACCATCCAACGCTGAACACGGGCCGGGACTCGCGAGTTGCGGCCCGGCCCCTATGCGTTATTCATGCTCTAAAACCAGTGTCATAACTAAATGTGACTCCAAATGTGTGACAGATAGAGTAATTTTTAGTTTTATTGCTAGACCAAATTAATTTAATTTTATATATATGAAATTTTATCATTATTTATATATATATTTTTTTTTCTCTTTCTTTTATTCGCTTTCATTAGGACATCTCCAAATAAAATAATACTAATAGTAAATAGAGTGTGAAAAAAATAACTATCATATTTATTTATTTTTAAAAAAAATTCAATCTAAGATATTTGAATAGCAAAATATAAATGTTAACATTAATTACTTAGATGACATGTCGGCAAAAATTGCAATGTCGAACACCTGATGACGGAATGATTACAATTGGACCAAATGAAATACTACTATTAACTGGAATTTTCTCCTACCAACGTGAAATAACTGCGAAACATTTTAAATGAATGATGTAATTATCTTATAAATTGGCGAAATACAAGTGTTTATTAACCAACCTGATTCTGTGATCATGATCCAGTGCTCTCCTAACTAGAAAAATAATAGATAAAGTTCTAAATTAGTCTCTTATATTTGTCTAAAAAAAACTTTTTAACTTGATATATTAAGAGGTAATGATAAAATTGCAATCTCATATATGGTACAAATTCTAAACTTTCAATACAATATCAACACAACGTCAACGCAATGTCAATACAATTTAAAATTTCAAGATTTTGATGCCAACACAATGTTAATATAATTTCAACACAATTTCAACACAACATCAACCGATGACATTGTGTTGACATTTTTTGTTGCTATTATTTTATAATTTGTTGATATTTTCTAACGGTCCATATCATAGTTTAGAGTTTGTACAATATTTAGAGTTTGCATTTGATTACATTCCGCATATTAAGTATGTTATCTTTTGAAACTAATCAATGTGTTTTGATCTATATGTAATGCTTATTAAATAGTTAACGTTCAACCACATTTTGACCTAATTAATGAGTTAAGTATAAACTAAAATGGAGAATATTATTCAGGATTAAAAGCTAACAAACTTAAAATATATAAGACCGAATCAGTTATTTGTGCAAATGTACAAAATCAATTTTGGACTTTTACACACAATTGACAGTTAATATTTGTTAGGATTGGTATACTAAAAAGCATATTTCGAGCTTGTTGCACGGATAGAATTGCTTGGATACAATAAATTCTACAATCCACTTTTAACCCAAGGCGAGAAGTAGTAATTTCATCGCATTGATGTTTGCTTGTGCATTTATAAGATGTTTCTCAAACATTTAAATGTATAAGAAGCAAATAAGTCTAATTCTTCTACATAGTAGACTGGTCGTGAATGAAGTTCACAGAAGGTGACGCAGTCGGTTCTTTGTAGAAGAGAAATAGAATTTCACAACCTATATAGGCTTTGGCTACCTATCGTGAAAGGTTGCAGTGTCAGTCCGCATATTTCCTTACCTTAGGAAATAAACGACACTATTAATCGGTGTGGTATAGCATTGAAGGATCTAACTGTTGAGATAAGTCTTTCTTGCTATTTACTGAAAGACGAGGTCTCGGTGATTGTTATTTCTTAATCATTGTTGATATAACATTGAGCATACGATATTGATTATGCACTACTTTGATTTATCAAATGGTGCAAATTTTTCGCAATCCAAGAATCCTGATATCTTGGGTAGTGGTGATCAATGTCTAGAGGTGCTAGTATTGTTATTGCAATGAATCGTGTGCTGGGTGAGTCTAGTTTAATAATATCCTCAAGAGGTGTTCGAAAAAAGGTTTTATTATTCAGAAACCCAGCCGGTTGGAATTTATTCCAGAATAATAAATAAAGATTTTGAACTAGACAACTCTTAGAAAAAGATATTAATTAATTAAAGTCAAATAGCAGACTTAAATGAATTAATGGATATTTATATCTTTAACACAGGAAATAATAAATTAAAGAGGTAAAAGCCCGGATTACTCGTAATTTGGGATTGGATGGGCAGTCAATATTATTATACTATAGTGGATGATAATAAAATTCTGTTTGGACTTGTATTAAATTGGGGCTCAATTTAATTAGTAAAAGTCCAACAGGTTTGGCCCAAGTCCAACCTCCATAGATCCCTAATCTGGCCCATCATAACTCAATATAAAAGGAGATTAGAAAGGAGATTTAAAGTGATTTTAACACATAAATTTCGTTCTCCCCTCTCTGGAGTGAACGGTTTTCTCAGTTCTTCATAGAACTGAAGTTCTGTCTTCTTTCTAATCAAGCCCTTTTCGATTCTGACAAGCTTTGCCCACCCAAAGGTCATTATCTGAGTTCGGGATACAGATTAGAAGATTTGTGGTCGAGTACGAAGAACTTCACGTGGAGAAGGAGCAAGCAATCGTCGATTCTTTGGAGAATCAGATCGGTAACCCTAATCCGTAGAATATCATGAATTAGGGTTTAATTCCTTAAAACATGATTTATGTGTGTTCTAGCATGCAATTGATTGTTTAACATGTGATAAATTGATCCCATAATCTGTCAAATAGATCCATATGTATGATTTATTTGTGAATGCATGACTTTCGTTGTGCAAGGGGCTTCAATCCCCAACAATATTTTTATACAACTGTTAAGTATGAACCAAAACATATTCTTTTGGACCAAAAACACTTACCGTATAAGACCAAAAAGTTTTTTTTAGCTAATATACGGGAATAATTTTAGACTTTAGTCAAAATAATATACTCGGCCAAATCGAATTAATAATAAATACTAATATATTAATAAATACTAATATATGAGTAGGGCCCGCCAATACTTCAAATTTTTGCATTCTGGTCGGAAATCTAACTCTCTGTCAAATAAGCAACTTCATATTCTGGTCTGAGAAAGGAACAATCAATAAATAAATACTACATCAATCCTTATTCTAGTTGTACAAATGATACATTTTCCAGTAGTAATACAACATAATATCCCACGAGAGTATCACAATTGCAGCTCTCATTAGGAGTACATATTAGCAATTATTTTCATATAAATGTGGACTAGTTATAAGAGAGACTCTTTTACAGCTAAAGACAGATGATGCGTTCCTACTACTTATGTCATACAAGGCACCAATTGTGGAGGGACGGCAAGTCGTCTCCTTGTCCAGTGTACAACCCAAGAATGAATACTCATTGGTTGAGCAAAGATAGCAACTCAACGGTTGTAGAATGGGAGAACTTGGGTGGAAGAGTGAGAAGATGTCCGTCTCCGCTCAGTCTCTGCACTGCCATGCCTAATGAGTATCCTAGAGCACGTCCGACAGAAACAGCTACTGCATTGCCAACCTGACTGTATCTGTTGTAGATGGACAAATACAGAGATAAAATTACAATCAGAATGAAGGGGAAGTTTGTTATGTGATTAAGTTAAGTATGATTATTTTTTAAGTAGCATAACCAGTTTCAATTCAATGCTCTTTTTTTAGAGATTTATTCTAAATTTGATTAAGACTTGCCTCTCTTTCAAGCTTCCAGTGAACATGTAGTAGTCGGGGAAGCCTTGTAGTCTTGCACATTCACGTAAAGTGAGGACCCTATCTTGTTCCGGGTGCAAAATAGCCTTCAACAAAAAAGACAAGGAAAAAAGATAATTAGCTAAACTATTGGGAACCAAATCAAGAAGACTAGGTAAAAGATGCAGACCCGCGAGCGATGGTCTGGATAACAGAAAACAGTTGGTACAGTTTCATCCCACCACAGTCGTCCGAATGGTCTGCAGTATTCGATTATAGAGAGGATCTTGTTAGTAAATGAATAGAAGAAATGATAAAAAAAGTGAGTTAAACTGCAACTCCATGTGTAGTAACTCACTTATGGGACCTTCCATCACGGTAACTAAGGGCATAGTCAGGCACCTGATTAGTGAAATAGCAAGAGTGCGTTAAGAAGCATCACACTTGTAATATTCATTTAGTCTATGCAAGTTATAAAACAAGGTGATGTCATTCAAAAGCAAAGCTAGCAGCTTATATTGATTGCCAATGCAGATTGCTGAGATCAGGTGTTGAACGCAAACTCACAAACATTTGACAAAGACTTCACTTCGTATAATTTTATAAATTGAATTTGGAGCCCGAGCTTGACTAATTTATAAGCATTACCCATTGCTTTCCAGATGGCATCAAGTCCTGCTCATTTGCTCGGCGAACTACATTGTCAGACCCAATCACAATGCCTGGGAGGTCTCTAAAATTTGCCCCCTGTCGAGTGAAGTACATAATCAGAACCAGAATGCCTAATGTATGGCAGAGAAAATCCCACTGTTCTAACCTTTCGTTTTGGTATTTTACAGACGCGCATGTAATCATCCTCATTCAGAGGATAAGGCCGGTGATCGTACAAAACAGGATTTTTGTGCTTAGTTGTTTTACTGGAAGGTGAAGCAGTCATATCTAGACAAAGAGGAAGAACGAAGTTAGTCCAAACTTTTAGTTCCAACCCTATTTGGTTGCTCTCATGTATATAAGGAAGCACTGGAGTTTTCTTTTCCTTTGTTTTTTTTTTTTTTGAGATAAGGAAGCACGGTTCGAAGATAAAATTTCCAATTGATTTGTTAGTATCTCATTTGCTAGCATCTATTTCCAATCTCTTAGGTTCAATGAGGCTTTTAGCAACGCAATAGTTCACCAGCCAATTAGTTGCTGAGGATTTAATTATTTAAAACCTCATATGAGGCAAGCTTCATTTGAAATGCCTATTAAATTAGTTCAAACTAGTGTTGTTGGAAGTCAGGTT
Source organism: Salvia hispanica (assembly GCF_023119035.1). Taxonomy (NCBI): domain Eukaryota; kingdom Viridiplantae; phylum Streptophyta; class Magnoliopsida; order Lamiales; family Lamiaceae; genus Salvia; species Salvia hispanica. The sequence goes on from NC_062965.1 coordinate 45,254,310, forward strand.
AGGCAGCAGAGTATCTATACGTAAGAATGAATTGAAAACTAGACGACAAATGACCTACCACATTTAGCTGCTCTGATATACTTTTGAAACTCTGCTTCAGGTTCGGTTCTGAGTGGAATATTGTCACGTTTCTCATTATTTGAAACCTGAAAATAGAAATGAAGGAAGTCAGTTTATAAAATTTCAGAATTAATCAAAGTGCGCAGCAAATGAAACGTACAGGAGGAAGATCAGAAAGAACATCACTGAGAAGAATTTTTTTTTCTAGATCGCTGAATTTTCCTTCATCATAAGCGACGACATTTCGCTGCAATACGGAATCAGATTATAAGTAGATACTTAGTGGGTTACTACATAGTAAAAGCCGTGTGTTAAAAATGTTTAGTACCTCGAAGTCGCTAGGAAATCCATACTGGATCACCACGTCATGTGATGGAAGAGGAAACTGGGGTAGCACCTGCCAATAAAATGATAGTCACTTGCAAGTTTAATAAATTTACAACTGAAGAGCAATGATAATAAACTTAGCTAAAGCCTAAGTCATGAGATAATTCATAATATGATGGCCGGTAAGGAGGAAGGTTGAATATGTAGATACATAAAGAAACATGCTTTTAACATAATCAATATACGGAGTATATGATAATACAACATGAACAGGAAAACCCATAGTTGATGAAGCCCATTTCCAAGATATTCTAGTTAACAAAAATAGGAAGTCATCCAAATCACAAGGGATGCCAGAAGTGCCAAGATTAGGATCGATAATACTTGCCTCAAGAGGCTGAGCACCCCATAAGAAAACGCGTAAGCGGAATTGAGGAAGCCCATAGCAACCAGCAGCCATTATCCCAACCCTTGCTTGGTAATGCATACTAACCAGCCGGCTTATAGCATATCTTGCCAGACAGCCATTGGCAAACCTCAAGATGTCAATAACATTTTCCATTAAAACAAACTTTGGCTTTAAGAATTCAATAATATCCATGAAAATTAAAATTTGGCGATTTCTCTCATCTTCAAGAGGAGAATCAAAATTCCGGAATCTGTTGTAGCCACTAATTCCTTGACATGGAGGGCCACCACAAATTACATCAACATCTCCCTGTGTTAAGTTGATAGCATATGGATCAGGTATATTAGATGGTTATAGTAGTATGTTTTTAGCATACAATGGTTGCATGGCACAAATTATTCCACAAGAATAGTGTCAAATAAACAGAAAACTGGTTTTCTTCCCATTAGGGTGCATGTGTAATCTTCACAATCAAAGTAAACATACCGGACGAGGCAGTATTTTTGCTTTTATTCCCTTTTGTACAAAATCTCTTAAGTGATCTGGGCATTTTCTGTAGAGAAAAGCAGAATAAACATATCAGAAGTTTTCAGTTAAATAGCTACATTGAATACTGTGTAACTGCTGATTGTATCTAGCTGGAAATGTACCCCAATCCCTCAATTGGCTCCCATGTATCATCACTTGGGCCATAGCCAACCCAGCGCACCTAAAAGAATATAAGCATGACATTAAATGTCGGCATGTACTTAAGTATTCAACAAGTAGCAATTTAGATGATGAATACTATCATTATAATTGAACCCGCTTGCCACCGCAAAACAATAAAGGTCCTTGCTCCTTTTAAATGATTATTCTGTAACTTTACTGCCATGTCACTTTGAGTAACTATATTAACATATTAGTCAAGCATGAATAAGATAATTGCACCTTAAATTTAAGCCCTCGCTTCCCTGAGTCAGAGGGATCACCATAGCATATATCTACCAGCCTTGCCACTTCATATTCACATGAACTTTCTTGATTCAGTTCTGATTTTTTAACATTATCAGCTTCTCTAACAATCTTTGACCTGAGTTCTTTCTGTTCATACTTCCCATATTTTCTGCAGATGCGATCCCATTCCTTCAATAAATCAAAAAAGTCTTCTGCAGCTTCATTCCTTGTCTGTTCAATGAGACACTTGAATACTACAAATACTTCTGATAAACTGGGGACTTCAATTTAAAGAGAAAGAAAACTCAATACACAACTTGTGTCTCTGGATGGTTCAGCTTCAAGCTCCTACATGCTGCTTCATCAATGTCGACAGCCCATCTCTGTCATACACGGAAGTTAGTCTTGACCATTAAACAGAAAAACTATTTCTTCAACCCGTATTTCTGAAAGTTGAAAAAAATTGCTAACTACCGCCACAAGATCTAAGCCACATGCTTTAGCGCCAATACACAGTCCAGTAGACATTCCTCCACAGCCAGAGTACAAATCCAGTAATGCTAGCTCAGATTTACAAATTCCATCCACAGAAGACTTGGTGGCAGTTTTAGAAGCAGAGCATTTTCTGTTGGATGACATCATCAAAGGATGAGGAGATAACTGACTGTCGCTGTCTGCATTAATACAATAATATGTAGGTGGTCATATAGTCAGATCAGCAAAAATGGGAGCTAAAATGGTTGACTATGTTGTTAGCTACAGCATACTAAGATTTTGAAGCATGAATTGAAAGAAGAAAGGTAGAAATGAAGTGGTTATTTCTCATAGCTAGGCATGTAACAACTCATGGTAACTAAATTATAGCACAATTGATCATTCATGCAATGAATTAACTACTGTATCTAGATTGTATATCTTCAGTTTAGTTTAACAACGTATGAGCATACGACATAAATCATTATTTAGTAGTTCATTAGATCTTTGACTTATGGCCACTCAGAAAGTAAATCAAGTATGTAATTAGAACCTATTTGCACAAGCACAAGACTGCTTAGAAGATTTTTGCAATTAAAGTTCTGTAGAAAGCCACTTGAACTAAATCTAGTATGTCTAACTTTGAGATTGTGTCTGCTACTGTAGTTTCTTACGTGGTTTTAAAATGGATTTGGAGAAACCTAATGTGCTAACTAAAAACAGAGTACGGAAATGAGCTAGGAAGTTTTCATAGGTGACATCACACGATGTAGTCTTGAATATAGGCGGGGAGTCCTTACCAGAACCACACACAAAAAATTCATGCAAAGTAGTAAGTGTACCAAGCCATAAATACGCATCAATTATGGTTTCTAAAATTTTCAAAGCAAAATAGTACAGAGTACCTGTTGAAATTGTACTGAAAGTTGAGTAGTCGACATCGTATTTCATATCAAAGTAATAATCACAAGGTGGTATTGTATTATCTTTCAAATTAACCTACAACAAAATGAATGTCAATAACATATGTGTACAAGAATGTAATCAACCAATTTAAGAGACATGTTTTTGTCACTCGTCATCAATGAAGTTTCACCAGACTCTGGTGTCTATCATTTTTAATACAAGAACCAACTAAACTCGAACGCAAGTGGGAGTAAATATGATCGACCAAAAATATGTCTCCCTCCTTAAAATGCAGTATTGAGGTTACAAACATACAGATTAGTAACATAAAATTGTACTATATTTGTTTAGCTTGGGAATTTCAGACGTACATTTGGTTTTATTTGAACAACTTTAACTTTTGAAACTATGCAGTCTAACAAGTTGTCGTTCACGAGAGTAGAGTAGAATAACCGTTTCTTGTCATGTGACCTTCCATCTTTCTTTATAACCTGGCAAGGTAAACTAATTAGCGAAGGATGTGAAAGAGGGACTAAGGAGGCGACAATGAGTAAAGAAAAGCATCATTTTGTCACCGTATCTTCTTCTCGAAAGAACCATTGAACACTAAAGTAGTTTTCGCCATCCATTGTCTCAAAAAATTCTAGAATTTTGCCAACGTAATTAGGACCTCCCTTTGGGCCCTATAATTATTGAAAAGATATGAGTGAGAATAGGAAAATGGAACTACAGCTACGCCAGCAATGAAATGATGAGATAATTAACCAACTTTGCAAGCAAGTTATAACTGCCATGGATGGAGATTTCGGAGTTTTTTTGTGTCAATATTATATGAAATGTTCAAATTTAGATATGATATAGTTGGCAACAGGAGTAGGGGAAAAGAGAGAAATGCATATGATTCAGAAATTTTGAGGACCTCGAACGTCAGGGTTCGAGGCACACCAAGTGTGCGCCCTTAGTAACTTCTCTAATCTAAAACCAATTGCACTATAGTTTTCAAAACAAATTTATTCATATCAGGTTAATGCCAGCCTCAGTGCTAAGATCAGTTCAAGTGAACAATGAGTATGTACATATACACTGCAGCGATGAATCTACAACATTTCTTGATTCATATAAACACAAAACACGCTTGGCTTTTCTTACTAACTTGTGCTTTAGCAAAATACAAGCTACATTTGACAAAAGCTTTAACTGAACTGTACTAGCTTATTTACATTCATATGAATGTTCTGCAATATTATGGTTTGCCACATTTTGATGTTCAGAATACGATAAATTTGTTAGTGACATATTGAAATATGTGCCAGTAAAGCAAACTTACTTTGACGTAAACACAATCACTGAGATCAAATATAATCTTCGATACTTCAGCTTGTAAATAGTGACACTTTACATTTGAAACAAGTTTATCATCTTCATCATCATCATCAACCCTGCCAAAGTTGCAACATCAATAATGTGGGTGACAAACAATAAATGCATCAACTAAAATCTTAAATCGACAAAATGAAGCTTAATTAATAGCAATGTATCACTTACTTACGTTTCTGTGATTGCCCATTATTTTGTTTTCCCTACAACAAAAATTGCCAAAATCAAATCCTCTAACATACATCTCCGAAATGAATTGCAAATTGAAATCCAGAGCTCAATAAGAGCCGAATTGAAGCTTAATAACAATGTAGTAGCACTTACTTACCTCAGCTACCTCATACCGCCATGGCCACCTACGGCGAGCCTCGTCATCAGGTACTGGCTCGCCGACGAAGAACCAAACCTGTTCTCCGCCTTTATGCTTCTTAAGCGGCGGACTACTCAATTTGAGAGAACTAGCCTCCCTAACGAAGCGCTCACCTCCAGCATTTTCCCCCAGTCTCGGCGAGCGCCGGCGGAATTGATCATCTGAGATCCTCAGTGTCTCCACTCTCCGATTAGCTGATTTTTCCACCGTAACGCCATTAGATTGAGGAAAATTCTCCAAATTACCAATTCCTCTGTCGCTACTGCTTGAAACTGGAGTCGCAGGCTCGGAATTTTCATTCGGCTGCAATGGAAGCGGAGCTAGCGGCGGATCAGCCGAGTCGATTTGGGAAGGATCTGCCATAGCTGAGGTGAGAGAGAAAGTGATGTGAGTCTGTTACTTTGGGGAAGCTCGAACTCGAAAAGAGAATCTACAATAAATTCGGAAGATGGAAATAAAAATATAAGGGGAAAATGAAGGGTATTTTGGTAAATTTCGCGATGTATGTCTGCAACGTTGATAGGGCGGGATTGCATGTATGTTTGAAAATTCTAAGAATTTATTGACTGTTTACGCATTTATTTTTATTCTATTTTTGTGAATACAATTGAGATTGGTCAGAATTTAGTTACTTTACTTTTCAGCCAAAAATAGTTAAAGGGGGAGAGATACTATTTTTGATGCAGATAATATTATGTTTAGATTTTTAAATAAGAGAAATGATAGGCTGGGCGACATTATGTGAGCGATTTTGTAGGCACCTGGTAATTACGTAGCATGGTGATACTGATACCATCATTTTCTTTACTTCCTTAGTCCACCATTAAGAGTCTCGGTCACTTTTGCGTACTCATTTTATAAAAATGATAATAAATAGTTAAAGTAAAGAAATGGTAAAATAAGAGAGAGAATAACTTATAAGACTCTTGTCAATATTATTCTCTCTTTTAGTTTACCATTTCTCCACTTTAACTATTTATTAGTATCATTTTTACAAAGCGAGTGCGCAAAAGTGACCGGGACTTGTAACAGCGGACGGAGGGAGTAATATCTTTATTAACATTCTATCTTTGTTTAATAGTAGTAAGTATTATATTATCAATTCTTTGTCACCAGTCAATTAATTCTCTCACTTATTTGTAATTTTCTGGCCATTGCAGATGAAACTTATGTAGAAGGCCTTATTTTATTCTCTTGTCCCTCTCATCTATAATTTTCTTTATTGTCGTCAAATTTCTTCAACTACACCAATGGTTTTTCACCATTGGATTAGTACTTCTCATAATTTATGAATGGCAAATCATGCCTGCAATTCTTGTGAATTGGGTTTGCGTACTCTCATTGGCTTTCTTCAATATTCCTCGCTAAATGAGTTTCTACAATTTCCGACTAAAATTCGTGAAATCAAATAGCTTTTCTGGATCTATTTAAATTTATTCAAAAGTGGATTTTAATTCTAAAAAAGTGGAGTAGTTTCTTGTAGAGAAACATCTCAATGGTAAACGCATATGACCATCTCAATGATTTTACGATCACATCTGTGATAATATCATTCTCGATGTTTAATCGCAAGAAAAAAAGGAAAAATCATTTACAGATAAGTGATGGAAAACTGGTAAAGGGACAAGAAAGATGAAGATCAGATTTTAAATGGAGATTAAAATTGATGGAGGATTGAATATCAAACGAGAGAATATTATGATAAAAATATAAATAAAAGAGAGAAATGTGAGGATGATACATCGGATATGCTAGAGAAATATGATGAGGATGCCAGGTCACTAAGCACCTACAAATCACTCACATAACGCCGCTCAACATATCATTTCTCTTTAAATAATACTCAGAATCAAAATTTATCATGATTAACCGGTATTGATCAAGTATTATATACTCGTCATAGGTCATCATAGGGGAGTGATCAATTGCTAACTCATCATTTAATTGCTAACTACAACTAATTTAAGGTCATAGGATTTTAGAAAACGTGTGGTCTACAATTTGTAGTTAGCAATTTGTGGCCATAGGAAATATTATTTTGTTATAGTTAGCAATTAGGTATTGAGTTAGCAATATAACACTCCCCCATCATAGTATTCTTATTAGGTTTAATGAAATATAATTGTATAAGAAAGGATTGCAACACCACTTACTTGCGTTGTTCAATAATTATAGTTTCTACTTCAATTCTATTCATTTACTTGAAACAATGAGACGAAGGTGAGAATGAAATCAAAATGCAAAAAAAAATGTCATTTTCACTCCCATCCGCATTTCATTTAATAATACCAAGATAGGCCTAAGTTATAACCTCAGCATGCACTTATGTGCCATTGGGGAGAGTAAGGTTTCACACAAAAATTAATTTCCTCTATTACATCTGACATAGAAATTTTGCATAAAAAAAATATTACATTTTATAAGCCATATAAATCACTTACACATATTAATACTCCCTCTGTAGTTGAATCATTTTATTTTCTGCACTCGTTTTAGAAAAATGATGATAAATAGTTAAAGTGTAGAAAAAGTAAAGTAAGAGAGAGAATAATATAGGTAAGACTATTATCTACCTTACTATATCACTTACTTTATCTCTCTCTATTTTAAATATTTATTATCATTTTTCCAAAACAAATGCAGAAAATGAAATGATTCAACTACCATAGAACGGAGGGAGTACTATTATACTCTCGAACTTGGATCCTTTGTTGTACCAAATAGCAAAACATACTATTGTTGTAGTATTTGATACACGAACAACCTAGTGTGTTTGTTTTCTTCCATTTTATTTTTTAACATTTTCATTCTTTCTTTTTATCTTTTCTTTATGTTTTCATTCTTTTTCAAAAAAATTGAACATTTTTTCAGCTAATCATATTTTTAAAAAGATAATCATAGTTAACAATGTTATAACTGATTATGTAGGTTTTTATAATTTAAACAAATAAAAGGAAAAGGAAAAGAAAATAGAAGAAAAAAAATAAACATGTGAATGTTTGGGTTGCTGCATATTTTAAGCACAAAATAGTATGTGATATTTTTTTTGAGATATAAACTAAAAAAATATGGCATCTATTATGAGACGGAATAAGTAATAAAGTTTGTCACGGAATCAAGCTACATAAATATCAGCATGGTGGCTACAATATTTTGCCATAATTATTCCTTTCCTTCACAATATAACATTCATTGTAAAATTAATTACTCCCCCACAAGGAGTAGTATAGTTTCCACTTTCCACCATAAATATCACACTTGTCACGTCATCGTTATTACCAAAAAAGATCACATAAACACCTAACTCCCATAAAAAACTTACTATGAAGCAATTATTTCTCATGATTTTGCTCTCATTAACATCTCTTGAACTTGAAGCACGTATAGATGAAAAGTTCAATTCACATCGCAATGAGTGGATGGAAAATATGAATTTTGGTGAAAAAAATATGATTAGCTCAAAATCAAGTGGTCATTGGTTTTGGTTAGATTATATTGTACCCATTGTTTGTCTGTCAATCGCAGGAGTTGTGATTTTATTTAGTTTGGGAAAAGGTTTGTACATATACTTGAAGCAAAAGAGACAGGGAGTAGAATTTGAAGATATATCTGTCGTTGGAAACTCTAATGTTTTGACTAAGGAAAGAGAGATTTGAATTGTTTAAATGAGTAGTCATAAACTAAGATAATTGGATACTCTAGGTAATTCACATTTAAAATCGGTTCATGATTTTTAATTACTTTTAAATCAATTAGTATAATACATATTTACCCTTTGAACAAGAACTTGTCATACTTAGTGGAGTGGATCCCGAACAACGTCAAGTCGAGTGTCTACGACATTCAGCCCATGGGACTGAAGATGTCGTCGACGTTCACCGGGAACTCGACGTCGATGTTCCGCCGCGTAGTGATTGATTGATTTGTGTGGCTATTCATAGTAAAATTCATTTTCTTGTATTTATTGAGATCTTGGTTTGCTTTTTTATTCTTTGAAATCTGTTTTTCCTTTTATATATACTGATACGATTATAAGAAAATCATGGTAAGCAAGAATAAAATCGTCCGATACCAACTCGAGAGATTTCGAAATATGGATCTTAATTCGCTGACCTTTCAAAATATGAGATCTAGGCGTGCGAATTTTCAGAATAAGGGATTTTTCTTTTTCATTTTTTTCTTATTATTTCTCTTTCAATATTTATCAATTTCCCAAATTACCCCCTTTATATTAATTCTAATTGGTAAAAGTAATCACGCCTATAGATATGTTTATGCATTCCAACCATATAAGCAAGTGGTCTCCATATTTTTCCACCTATTCCAGTTTTAGAGGACTTTGATTGTGATAACTGAACATGTTCTATATACTCAAATTTCAACGAAATGAATCAGCAGTAATACGAAGTTTGTCTACCATAAAAACACATATAAATAGTTATATTAAACCATATTAACTTCTGCTTCTATGTTTCACACCAAAATCATCTTTATTTCCTACAAAAACATCCCCAGCCAGATTTGAACCAACTTCATCTTGCAACAACCAATTAGCCATGTTAAACAAACTACCACCAAGAAATCAAATCAAATAAGACAATCAACTTCAGCAGACGTACATTTGAAAATAGTTATCGGATTGATCAACTTCAGACGTTGATTCTGAATTTAGGTTGAAATTTGAAAAAAAGGTAATTTGGTCAATTGATAAATATTGAAAGGCAAATACTCCCTCAGTCCGCGAATAAGAGTCCCGTTTTTCCATTTTGGTCCGTCCGCGAATAAGAGTCTCGGCTCATAATTACCAAAAATGGTAAAAAGACCTCATATTCCACCAACTCATTCCATTCACATATCATTTAAAACTAATATATATAAGTGAGACTTCTATTACACTAACTTTCTTCCACTCACTTTTCTTAACATTTATTAAAACCCCTGCCGAAATGGAATGAGACTCATATTCGCGGACGGAGAGTAGTAAGGAAAAAATGGGAAAAAAAAATGCAAAAATCTCTTATTTTGAAAAATTCGCAAGCAGTGACCTCATATTTCGAAAGGTTAGTGAATTTAATGTCAAATCTCGAAAGATCAGCGAATTGAGACCCGTATTCCGAAATCTCTCATAAAACTCCAGCCTGACTCTCTCTCCGGATTACTTGCATATCAATGAATATTTTTTCATCCCTCAGCTGTAATGCAAATAATATTGCAAAGAGATGGAGTACTATTTTTTCTCAAGTTTTTGACAATGAGAGTTTTCTTTATCTCGTAAATTTTCATCCCTAGTTCGTTTGCTTTTTATAAAACTTATTTCCACATTTTTTTTATCTTTATGTCAACACAATCAAGTGATCCTCGTCGGATATTTCTTCTACCTAATCACGTGGAAGCCCAAATATATGCGAGGAGATCATATATTATTTTATTATTATTATTATTCAAGTGATTCCTCAAGTCCTTCGTCGTAATTTGTAAACGTAGAAGTATATATAAGATTAGGGAGCAAATCGTCACTTATGTAATTTGTTTACTACCCAAATGAATATCTCAATCAGTTTTTCTTCTTTTAAAAGAAGAATAATACAATTAAAAGACGTTTTTAGTAGGGGTATAATTAATTGAGTCCATGTTTATTCCTAAACAACTGGGAACGAATAAATAAAAGGTCAATTAGTTATATTTTCGTAGCGATTCTACCTCTGGAAATTAATATGAGGGTTACAGATATGAGATAGAATAGTAAATTTGGAATTACTATATTGTTAGTTTAAATAGAAGGCTATAGTAAATAAATAAATGAAAGCTATGGATAAAACTATCATTTTTTTAGAATGAGGAAACAGTGGTAATACTCTCCACGGGGATACATTATATTGCTAACTATTTAAGTTGCTAACTTTGTTAACTCATCAATACAGTGTATTAAAAATATCAACACAGTGATATCAAAATGTCAACACATAATATCAACACATTATATTGAAGTTCAACAAAATTATGGGTTGACATTTTAATGTCATCGTGTTGACATTTTTAATACACTGTATTGATGAGTTAATAAGTTAGCAACTTAACAAAGTTAGCAATTAATCAAACCCCTACTCTCTACGTTCATTGCTAATTGATTTTTTTTTTTCATTTCGGAATGTTCCAAGAAAATTAAGTCAATTTTCATTTTTGACAAAAAATAATTCTACTGTTTTATTTCTTTATTCTTTTCCTGTTGTATTTATTCTTCACATACCACACTAAATTTTTTATTTAATCTCGATTCTGAAAAGAATTAACTCAATTAACAAGAATATGAATTATTGATGATGTCAGTAACAAATTATCAACGAGGTGGTACGTGAATAAATATGAATTGACTGAAAAGAATTGAGCTCTGATAGAAAGATATGAATATGAATTATCAATGACGTCAGTAACAAATTTGTAACGTAGTATTCCCTTCGTTCCATAGTGACGGAGATGTTTCTTTTCAGCACGCGATAAAAGAAAAATTGTGATAAGTGAGTTAAGTAAAAAAATGATAAAGTAGGAAATGAAAAAGGGTAGAGAGATGAAGAGAGAATAAAATAACAAAGAGTAAATTAAGTGAGAAGAAATGTGTTACTATCTACTAAAAAAAGAAAATGACTCTGCAACTATGTAACGTACCAAAATAACAAAATGAATAGAGTAGTATGATTCTATTACGTCTCCTCAAAGGCTCAAACTTATTCTAACATTACATTTGAGTATAAATCTACGGTATGCATTCTTATCTTCTGCAGATGAAACGACCTCGTTCCTTAGCCCTTAGGTATACAAAGCTCACATTCTTCCTAAAAGTAAAATTAAATCTGTGCTGCTGCACCATTTCTAGCCAATCTGCAGCAACCAAAACCAGTCATCTCCGACCACGTAACAATGCTAGACCTCACTGTCAGAGAGTCAAGACTCAACATGGGTGTTTTCACAGAAAATGTGATAACATGGTGTAGTTATATAGAATTATTTCCTAAAATTTACATGCAACTAGTAAACAATCAATATCTACAATAATTCATACAGATTATTACTGGTGGCGACCAACCAACTCCTCATGTAACCTACTAAATACCAAGCTAACCGGTATGCAAGCAACTGTTGTGGGCAGATTCCCCGTTTTGATCATCCCGCCCACTTGAAAGTTGTTGGCATCGTTTCTAGGCTGGCTCTGATGCTGATCGCCTGATGCAATCGATGAAAGACTTCGTATCTTTAGGTTGTTGGATGACAGGCTGTTCTTCTTGGGTGAGTTTCTTGAGATTTTTCTGTCCATTGGATACTGGGAGTAACTCTTCTGCATCATGCTCCCTTTCAGACGGGCATCTTGATCGATGAATAGACTCTGCTGCTTGCTCTCACCGTTCAAAAACGGGCGGGGAACACGGGAATTTGCTGTCCTGCGACCAGTCCTCCACACTGAAGTTAGTGCAGGAGTCTCCAGAGGTTCGGGGTGAGAATAATCAGTTGTAGAGACATAGTTCTCGGACGAACCACTTTCAAGAGCTTCGATCTGGATGGGATGGCCTATTATAGCATGCCCGTTTAGCTTGCTCATCAACGAGATCATTGGGACATCTCTTCGATAGTTGTTGGCCTGGACTTTCAAATCCACGTCTATCAGCATGGTCCGACCACTAAAAGGATGCCTATCGGCAGAGAAAGGATTTACATATTCATGTGAATCCTCCCAATATCCTCTCATGATTGACTGATTATTCCAAGTGAAGTCGTCCAATTCAGCAGTCTCATTAGAATTGTGTAGCCCAATCGATCCATACCTGGATGCATGGTTCCTTAAACTTTTATCAATTGGATCAGCCTTGAAACCACCATTGCTCCAGTTGGAGTTTCTGTTGTTCGTGTATCCTTTGGGAAGCTCAGCATCAGTTGTGTCGGAATACCTTTTCCCAATATTGCGGTTATTTCTTTTCCCTTTTAGCTGCCACTTGGAAACCTCCCCACTATTTGATATGTAGCCATCAGCATAGGCCATTTCATCAAAGTCATCACTACTGCTAATGCTTCCATGCTCTTCGTGTGCTTCAATATTCCTTGGATATTTAGGTTGTAATTCTATAGATTCTGCGCCATCTGTAAATCCAAAAAATAACCTAATTATAATGCGTGAAAATGGGTGGTACAAGCAACCATGTAAGAAGATATTAAGGGATAAGAACTTAATTCGTAGATCAGGTAAATGACAGCAAAACCATGGCCAGGAAATATTTACCAGCAACAAGTATCACCGAAAAGTCCTCTTGTGACAAATACAGTTACAGCACATATATAGACAGCAAACCTAATTTTTAAAAAATACTGTAGGCAGTTCCAAAATGTGGAAGAGTATGTTGGACCACACCAAAATTGCAATGATGTAATAATACGGACCCAAAATAGACGATGAGAGTCTCAAACCAGTCTAGGTCATATTGTAGCTTTGCAATGATTGCAAGAGCAATACAAAATATCTTACCAGATAGAGCAGCCATATCTTCATCAGAATCCGACTCCACAGAATCAGTTTCTGAACAATCTGTTTCAGTGTCCTCTGTAGACCCAGAAATGTGGTCACCAGCATCAGCTTGATAGCTGCTTTCTTCAAACTTTGAAACAGGTATTTCCATCTGGGTGGTTAGAGTTTGATTTTCATTGGAACAATCCCCTGAATCGTATGTCAAGTAAGCAGTTCTACTCCTCTTCGCCCGAGATATTGCAATTCCAGAATGCTCCTCTCCTGATAAACCAAAGCAGAACAATTACCAACCTGACAAGATATGATGGAAACCTGATACTTATTTCAGTATTTAAACAATTGGATCTCTGGTGAGATATTCTGCCGCCTAGAAACTTTTTTGTTGAACAGAAAAATCACTATGGAACAGCACAAGGGTGAAGTTAAACAAAATAGAGTTTGAGAATATTTGAGCATACTAAGGGAAGAAGCTTACTTGTTGGTGGAGTAATCCGGAGACCTAAGTCTTGCAACCCTCTCATTCGAGGTAGTGCACCAGCACTATCATCATCACCACTCGCTTGATTAATAACTGTCTCTTCGCATAGATGTTGGTCTGACCCATTCTTTTCTACAACAGATAGACCAAGCATCGCTGGTAGCTGGCCAGATCTGGGGTCTAATTGATTTTCTGCGCCATTTTCCAAGCATTCTGAAGACACCACAGCGTCAGGCGATTTTCTTTGGCCATTAGACAGATTTCCTGATTTTCCAAATTTCTTTTCCAGCAGTTGCAACTCCAATTCAAGAGCATGCAATATTGCATCTTCTCTCCGTGCATATTTCTCTCTTTTCTTTGGAGGCATACCATGAGCAGCTTCAGCCCTTTCTATGCAGTCATCAAACTCACCACATCGGAAAGCCTTTACACGTTTTGATTTCTCCAAGTTGTACCAGTCCCTAGTATAACGTACAAAAAAAGAAAATTCATATAATATAGTTCAAACTAGACAAGGAATCTTAAATTTTGGATTCGCTTTTATTGCCTAAGAAAAGTAAGTCAAAATATAATTCATCATTTATGAGATTAACATTATCTGATGTAATAATTCTTTATGGCTGCAGAAAAGAGAGGATATAGAAGCTTGTTGGTCAGAGAAAAAGGGTTCATGGTACATACCCACCCAAATTCGTATTTAAGCAATTAATGCACCACATAAATGAACCTAGAATTTGTGCACTGAGGGACTCAAAACATGGGTCGGTATTAGCTGCAGAGTAGTAAGTTGCAAGAAACTGAGTGATGCAACATAATTACATAAGCCTTACGAACCCTGAGCTGTTGGATTGGAAATAACTTCATCTTTATGATCTTCATTTTTCCTTTCCCTCATCTAAAAGGAATGAGTTCTTTACTTGTATTTTATATACAACAGAAAGTGAATACCATAATAATTACTCCACAAAAGAGATTTCAAGTCTCCACTCTTAAGTCAGACATCCCTTTCTAGATACAAGTTACAACCAAAGCCACACACACAAATGCAGAATTTCAAGGCTTGTCAAGCATGATATATCAACTACAGGATTAGGAACAATGCTTCAACACACCGAGAAAACCTATGTGAAGTTTACAGAAGTTCCTTTGTTGATTTTCCCTAAGTACAATATAAAGTGTGACAATATAGATTGAAAGGGTATATGACATAGAAACAGACTCTTAAAAAACCACTCTATCACTAAGCCTTGCATGTACGTACAAAAGTCAGTTAAGAAAAGAATGTGAAATGATATTGTTGGACCTAATAGCCATCGTGAAAGAACATGAGAACTTAAAAATGATCCGTGTCACGCAGACCCGTCAAATTGATCAACGAGACATCAAAATAAGAACAGAACCTTCATTGCATAAAGCATTCCATGATCATCAGGGTAACTCCAAAATGATAAATAAAATAAACTGGAGAAGACTTTAAGCATATCTCAAGAAAATCCTTCAATAGTAGGCCATGCATATTGTTGAACTTGCAAACAAAAAATATTGACTTATTCTTTTATAAGTTTTGGTAACTATAATATCTTCATTCATGCAACTTTCCTTAACAATTTCATTACACTAAAACACTGTCTTTTTATGCTTTAAATTTCATACTCGCTATATACTGATACCTACAAGTAATATTCTGTTACATTTAGCACGACTACGAATTCAGAAAATGATTGATCATAAGAACTCCAAATTTGCACCAGCAAATAAAATCCACTAGGAGCTGCATTCACCACTACCATATACACATACTAATGACAACTGCGGCTATAGGTTTCACTAGAAATAAAAGCATTTCGAACTTACACACTAGCATCCTCCCTCCCTAGAAGCTTGACTGGAGTTCCTGATCGTGGCGATGTTATATTAGACGATAAAAGCTCTTCAGGCCCAAGTATTTTTCCAGGCCACCAAGACCCATTTCTTCGTCGGACCCAAACTATACTCCCCACACTACAATCCACAACTCCTCCCGTTTCTGAGCTACCCATCCCTTGTACAGAAATATAACAAAATGTATATTTGCAAGTATGATTCTATGGACAATACAAATCCTATTTCTCCAACCTAAAACTTATTGATCTCCATTTTTGACCCAGGACACAGCACTCCATCAAACAACTACAAAAAAATGCAGCAATCCAACAAAAACAGATGAATTAAGAAAACAGAGAACGTGCACAAAAATCCAATATATGTTTGATCCGACGATGGAGAAGCGAATTCGAGCATCAATTGATCAGCCTCCGGAAAACAAGAGGGAAAATCGCGACGATCTAAGCAGAGAAATTGGGGGTGGGGGTGGGGCTAGGGTTAGGGTTAGGGTTAGGGTTAGGGTTAGGGTTTCCATTCAAAAAATTTAAGGGGGTTTCATAGTTGGGGAAATACTGGTCAAATTAAAGAGTTTAATTGGCAGTTGGAATCAAGGAAAGAGAGGGATTTGAATTACAAAGACGAAGTGTATGTATAGGTGTATGTATAGGTGAGTCGATTTTGTGCTGGGTTGAGTGTTGACTCTGCGCTTCAGCTGCACGAGTTGTCTCAGACGCTTAGCGTGCGTGATCGATAAGGCTCTTTCACCACTCGGCTCACTTTAGCGTCATCCGCGCACGGAATAGGTGGGTTTTTTTGGGCCTTGACTGGAAAAGGTAACGGCCCATTAATAGAAGTTTTTAAGAGTTTGGGCTTCAATGGTTTAGCTTTTTCTCTACCCTGTGTACTTTCAATTTGAAAAAAAGGCACAAATAAAAATTAAAACAAATTTAGTCCACTCTCATACAATCATGTAAAAAATGCATCCACTATTGATATTGGCCGGGGAAAAATACCGAAAAAATGATATATAACTCGTATCGTATTGAAAAATATTGAAAAAGAGAAATGTTTTGGAGACATAATGGCATTGCCATAATAGGGTGTAATTAGTAATTTTGTATTTAATTTTATTTTTGATTAAAATTATAGTTTATCAATATACCTTATTGCCCCTACATATATAATTATCTAATCAAGGAGTATTAGTTAAGATCTACTCCAGAGTGCTTCATTAACGGAAATATATATGGATTTAGCTGGGACCCACAGCTTTAAATTAATTGATCCATATCATTTTTTTACATGTGCTTTAAAAACAAATGAATCAAAAAGATAAGAAAAAATGTCAACAATTTTCGTTAATAATGACAAAATAATTAAACATATATTCAAAAATGTAAAAATTTCGAATGCTTAAAATTAATACAGTAATATATGTTTATTTAAAAATATACAGTTATACTTTATATTTTTTTGTTGTAAAATATTAGAGTCCTTAGTTTAATTCAATATAACATGTAACACATTTATATTTGATATTTGATATAAGATATATTAATTCTAAATGAGGTTACAGTTTTGATTTTAAGAATTCATAATTTTGAGTTTTTTTATGTACTTTTCCCAAATTTTAATTTCTGTAAATGTCTAATTTTTGGAAACGTTATAATTGGATCTCGATCAAAATATAATCACATGATCTTAATTCTTAACTTGTTATTCAATATCTTAAAGATATATAATTACCAATATTTTTCTTTTATTTATAAATAAACTTCTTGGCTCATTTCGCTATCATGCAATAATTTAAAAAAATTGATACGATATGATTTATTCATACTAATTGAATTTAAGGTTTTGAGTTCAAAATTTTAATAATTTTATAATTAATTCTTTACTTTTTAAAATAGTATTAAATTATATAAATTCTTAATTTTGAAACTTTACAAACCTCTATCAAAAAAATTATCACATTTTAAACTCATTTATTTAATATTTTAAAGCTTCATATTTAATATTTACTCTTTTTTATAAAATATAGTACTAGAGTCTTAGCTTAATTCTTCATGCAATAAATTAAAATTTCTCAATAAATTAAAATTTGAGAAATAATAGTATATTAATAATGATTCAGTTCACATTTTTAATTATAAGAATTTCATAATTTTGATTTTTTTTAAACTTTTTTTTTTGATTTTTTATTTATTACTCCCTCTGTCCCGGCTAAGATGACACATTGCTTAGCCGGCACGGGATTTTAGGAGTTATTGGTTAAAGTGTTTAATTGGAGAGAGAGAAGGTGAGTGTAGGTATTAAAGTAGAGAGATGAAGATAGATGGATATTTTAATAGGAGTGAGAAAAAGTGGTTGAGTATATTAATTGGAGAGAGAAAGTTACCAAAAAAGGAAATGTGTCATCTTAGTTGGGACAAACTAAAAAGAAAAACGTGTCATCTTAAGCGGGACGGAGGGAGTACAATTTTAAATAAGTGGAAAATTTGTAATTTTGTAGAATATATACTCTCAAGAAAATACAGATATATAAAGAAGAAAAAAATGAAAATGTGTGTGGTTATGTTAATCAGACATCACATTAATGTAACTGAAATTCTTCACATTAAAATCCCCTAAAATTAGAATTATCCATAATTACACTATTAAGGATATATTAGTCAAAATCTATATTATATTTATGGAAAAAAGCCATAGGGGTATTATGTCATAGAGACATTATGTCTCTAAATCACTACCCATCGAAAACTTATCGAATTTTCGATATATCGTAATTTTCGATACGATACGATATCGTATCGTAAGTTTTCGATACGATAACGATATGAATTTCCTTATATCGCGATATATCGTTTTATATCGAAAATACGATATATATCGAAAATTTTCGATATATCGATATTTTCGATATATATCGATATTTTATTTTCGATATATATCGATATTTAACGATATATCGAATTTCGGTACGATATATCGAAATATCGATACGATAACGATATGATATTTTGTTATATCGAAAGTTCGATATATCGAAATTCGATATATCAAAACTTTCGATACGATAACGATATGAAATTCTTTCATATCGATATTTTCGATACGATACAAGATACAACGTTTTCGATACGATATATCGTACCGACCCACCCCTAATTGATATTGAATAACTAAAATGTGTATTGCTTCGGACAATAATTAAGTGGAAATACCATATGTAAAATATGATGAAAATATCTCAGTTGATATAAGTTTATCGTTTATACTCCCTCCGTCCCAGTCAAGATGGTCACATTATTTAATGGCACAAGATTTTAAGAAGTGTTGTTAGGTGGGATAAAGTAGAAAATAAAAAAAGTAGTTAAATATTTTAATGAGGAGAGAGGAGAGAGAATGTTATTTCCAAAATAGAAAAGTGGTCATCTTGATTGGGACAGACAAAAAAAGAAAAGTGACCATCTTGAATGGGACGAGAGAATACATTACATCGGGAATTCTAGTCATCATAAGATAATAGAAAATATTATTTGTCCTCATTGAGAAAAAAATATATACCAAATTTTAATAATTGAATATAACTAACTTACAAAATTCAATGAAGTCGATTGGATATTAATTTTTTATTGTGGTTCCTAAAACTCTACATTCATTAGTTTGCTTTGTTCTCCCTCTGTCCCATTAGAAATGAAACGTTTTCCTTTTTAGTTTGTCCCATTAAAAATGAAACGTTTCTTAAAATGGAAACAATACTCTCTCTACTTTTTCTTCCCTCTTACTTTACTCTCTCTTCATTAACTCACAAAACAACACTGTATAAAATCTCGTGCCGAAAAGCAAACGTTGCATATTTAATGGGACGGAGGGAGTATTTTTTATATTTTTTGTTATTTATTTATTTATTTTTGTCTAGTTTAATTAATCAACCCAAAAAATGTCTTGTGTCTCTAGATAGTATATAGCGCTTAGTATATGATAGACAATTGCAATCTTATTCTCTGTGTTCGATATTCTGGTATTGACCTTTAGCTATACTAGATATACCTTGTATATTTGCAAGTATTTTTAGTGCTAATAAATAGTGTACCAGATTTCCATTATATACGATATGTAGGTCCCTTCTATTTATTTGATTTTCGAAGGCCCCTCTTTGCTCTTTGCTCTATATAAAATTATTATTCAGGATTAAAGATAAATGGCGATACCACTGGCCGCGACCACCACCAAGCGCGTAACGCCATCGTCGCCACCCACATATTCCCTCCACGATATCGGCTGAATGTTGTTTGATATTACATCTAATTCGCCAACTAGCATGAGAAATTGTTGACACACAAGCAAAGGGAGACCTACGTTGGTTGTTGGGGGCCAGCGGATCTTTGGAACACCAACTATTTTTGAAATACCTATATATTTTATATTCAAACCATTGTTAACAACTCATATCATAGTGTAGATGGTTTGCATATTGACCTCGAAACTGATGTTCCTCGATTGATTCGAGGTTCTGCGATCCAATCCAACCACCAGCTCGTTTTGTTTATTTATATGCTGGCTATTAATTGCGTTTTGTTTATTTTTATGATGGCTATTAATTAAAGGATCTGTGTACTAATCCCACAACCAGCGCATTTTGTTTATATTTATGGCTACTAATTATAGTTTTCATTGTTCTGATTCTTAATTTAAATGCTTATTAGCTAATTTATTTATATTTTTTGGTGTAATTTTTATGTATAATTCCTATCTGTACTAATGTTGTCTTTATAATTCAAGAATTATAAAAGAAAAAACCCCATAAAATTACATATATATCATACATATAATACACCAGCTCGTTTTGTTTATTTTTATGTTGACTATTAATTGCGTTTTGTTTATTTTTAGAGTGAACTTCAAAAATGTCCACGTGTACAAATGATTGGCTAGGAATGGTGGTACGATGTTATTTTAAGAGGGGTTGTCATTTTAACACATCCCTATTTACAGATAAGAACTAATTAAAATAAGTGTTTATAATATTATAAACAACAACAACAACAACAACAAAAAAATTGTACAATTGTATTCTCTCAACCCACTCTCAAGAAACATTTTATATTTTAGCGGATGATTGTATATTATTTTAATATTTAATATGAGTGTAGTATAAAATAAAAGAAATAACAAAAGAGATGTGTGGATGAAATAGAATAAGACATATAAATAAAGAAAAATGTAATACTACTATTTACAAAAGAATAAAAAAAGCAAACTATTTGAAGGAATAAATAGTTCACCAGTTTCGATTAACAAAATCAACTCAATTATAACTATGTAACTCAATTATAACTATGTGTACTTCTAGTAATTTAAATATAAATATATTTATAAGTAATTTTAACATATTTAATTAAACTAATATATTATATATAAAATTTTAGTATATTACTATACACAACAACAATCAATGTTATGCAATATTGTTCTTTTTTTGATAATGATATTAATTTAGTTTCACTTTATATCATTATTTATTGGTGTTTCATAATTATTTGGTTTAGCCACTTTCGAATTCAATATAAACATATTTCAAAGTTTTGAGAAGTAAAAAGAATAGAAATATGAGTAAATAAAAAACAATTCAATCTATACAACACTTAAATATAATAACTTAATTCAAAAAAATAATTCAAAAAATATAAAGTCCAATAAATAGAAATTTCAAATTAAAACTTAGCATGAAATAATAATAGAGTACAACACTTAAATTAAAACTATATTCTATTAATAAAAATGTACCCCTACTATAAATTGCATAATTTTATAGTACCATTATTTGAAATCAAAATTATACTCCAAAAAGTCCACTAAATATATTAGATTAGTAAGATAAGATAAGATAAGATAAGATAAGATAAGATATTCAAATACTTATGAACGGAGTACTACTTGAAGCGAGGTTTTAGCGATTTTTTTTTTATGTTTATCAATCTTTTAACTCCGCTCTATAATTGGTGGTATACATTTTATCTTCCCTCTTGAATTTAAGTAACACCAAATTTTTTTTAAAAATGTTAGTATGATGCAATATTGTTCTTGGTTTGATATTGATATTAATTTAGTTTTGTTTTTTATCATTATTATTTTGTAGTATTTTATATTTATTATTTGGTTTAGCCAAATTTAATTTCAATACTTGATAATATATTTAAATTCCACAAATATTTTGAAAAGTCTAAATAGAGAAATATGAGTAATCAAAGACAAATCAATTCTATCTATATACTATGAATTTAATAGCTTAGTAAAAAGACTTAAAATTTTCATTTTCCCTCTTGAGTAGAAGTAACACCAAGTGTACGATCTAATATCAAGAAACTAACACATAGTATGTGTTCGTATTAATAAGCATGTTCTTGTTATGCAATATTGTTCTTTGTTTAATAAATGAAATTAATTTAGCTTCATTTTTCATCATTATTATTTGGTGTAGCCAAATTTAAATTTAATATTTCAAAATTATCAGAAGTCTAAAAGATAGAAATATGAGTAAATCAAAATAACTCAATTCTAACTAATATACTTTAAACTTACTTATTAAAAAAATAATTTAAAAAATATATATTATACAGAGTCAATAGATTAGAATATCTAGTCCAAATTAATCTTAGCTTAAAATAAATATCATAATAGAGTACGACACTTAAATTAAAACTCTATCTAGTTAAGAAAGATATACTATAAAATGAGGACATAGCACTATTTGAAATCTAAATTATATACTACTAAAAAAATTAACACAATAAAAGCCCACTAAGTATAAACAAAAGTCCAAACAATATACAATAAATTAATACTCCCTCCGTCTCAGATTAAGAGTCACTTTTTGCCATAAAAGTCCGTCCCAGTTTAAGAGTCACATTTAAAATTTTCCATATTTGGTCATACAATTTTACTCCATTGTTAATCAAAATTACATCAAAATGCCATTATCTACATTAAAATAAACCAAAACAAAAATCAAAAAGTCAAAAGGGATCCACCTTCCACCATCTCACTTCATTTATTAAACACTCTACCATCTCACTTCATTTATTAAACACTCCACCATCTCACTTCATTTATTACACACTTCAACTTTTTCTTAAAATCCGAGCCATAACAATAAGTGACTCCTAATCCGGGAAGGAGGGAGTATCATCCTAAAACCCTAATGCACATGCCACGCCTCCATCTCTCTCTCACCCTCCCTCCTCCTCCTCCCTAATCGGCGGTGGAAATCATCTCCCAGCCAGAGTACCGCTCCTTCTTCCTCGTCGGCTCTCCTTCCACACAACCTCGCCACCCGTCCCGCCTGTCGCGCCACCTTACCTGCCCCGCCGTCACGCCTTCCTCCCTCGCGGCGCTGCTCTGCTTTACTCGCCATGGCCGCCGCCTCACCCGGCTGCCCTGCCGCTCGTTTCACGCCTCCACTGCCTTGCTGCTGCCGTTGCTGGTAAAGATCGGATCTCTTCTTCCTCTTCTTTTTCGTCTTCACACCTTTCGCCCTATCTCTCTCGCCCCGGATCCGTCACGTTCGCGTGGCCAGTCGCCGCCTTGCCGCCACTGCTCTGCCTCCATCAGCCTTGCCGCCTTCGTCACCCATCGTCGGAGCTGTCGCCGGATTCCAAGAGTCCTTCTATGCTGCAATCAAAAATAAAATTATGAGTAAACCAATTAATAAAAATGCAGATTCAATTAAAGGTGTGTGTATGTATAAGTGTTGTATGTATAAGTGTTTTATCTTGTTTGAGAAGCCACTGATTCATTAGACCAATTTTTTGTCCAATAATATCAGTCTCTTTTCTGTCCAATGATTGTCATTTCTCAAAATGACTAAAAGGGTAAACAAATTAGCTTATGATTTTCCCTCCAAAAAAGGGCATCAATGTCTTTTCACCAAACTGACACTTTAGATTATGATAGATTTACAATTAATTTAATATTTTATTCAATAAAAAAATTTTATTTTTATTTTTATTTTTATTTTTAATTTTTTAATTTTAATTTTTTATAAATTTTTTTATTATTTATTATTTTATTTTTTTTCTTCAATAAAAATTTGTCGGAGTAAATAATGAACTAAATGAAGTATGTAATGAAGTAACTTTGATATGTTACATTAATGATACAACAAATTTTAGTGTTAAACGTAAGCGGTAGTAATGAACTATATTCAATAAATAATGAACCAAATGAATGTTAGTAATGAAGTAAATATGTTATAACGTCAAGCAGTAGTAATGAACTTATTACTTCATTCAGTCATGCTATTACTTCATTCCATTAGTTTATTACTTCATCCCGTTAATTTATTACTTCATTCAATCATGCTCTTACTTCATTCCATTAGTTTATTACTTCATAATGTGTTATGACATAATTATCTTTCAGTTGAAGTGTAATTCGGTATGTAATGAATGCGAAAATTTACTTCATAACATACGTTCATTTAGTTCATTATGTAGTGAATATAGTTTATTATTTACTCCAGCAAGTTTTTATTGAATAAAAAAATTAAAATGTTAAAAAAAAAAATTAAAAAAAGAGAAAATAAAAAAAATATTTATTAAATAAAATATTAAATTAATCCTAACCATAAGATTAAGAAAATGGATGACCTAAATTTGGTCTCTAATTCGATCTTTAAGAAAGGTTCGACATTGATCACAACTCTCTTAATTTAAATGCTTATTAGCTAATTTATTTATATTTTTTGGTGTAATTTGTGTATATTCCTATCTGTATAAATGTTGCTCTTTATAATTCAAGAATTATAAAAAAAAAACCCATAAAATTACATATATATCATACATATAATATTCCATCTGTTTCCTAAATATAAGAATTTTGGAAATGACACGAATTGTAATTAAAATTGATAAAGTAATAAAGAGGAAGAGAAAAAATGGATAAAATAAGAAAGCGAATTATGTGTTAGTTGATTGTGAGATTCATTTCCTAAAATGGAGAGTTTCTGTTTTTAGGAAACATACCAAAAATGAAAGAATTTCTATTTTTAGGAAATGGATGGAGTATTCTTATTTGTGTAAATGTAGTTCTCTATCTCAGTCATGTACTATTCAAATCGGAATAATTTTTGCGGTAGTTGATGCTAAAAATATGCAACAATCGTTAACAGTAATTTGGAGCCCCCAATAAAATCCTGCGTCCTCTACTGCACACAAGCTCGAGCAGGAGTCCTTCGCTCGACAGTAAGATGTGTTGATAGGAGACTCGAGGAAACCTTGACCAAACTTGCTGCCACCATCTTGAAGGCACAGAAGGAGCTGGCTGACCTACCAACAGTTGCGACCACGACACGGGGATGGAAAATACTGCCATCGCTCACGCATGCACCGCCTCGCGTTGTGCCTGAGGCCTCGTAGTCCCTACGACTCGATCCTTCTCGTTTTGACGGCTAGAATGCCCCAAATTGGATTCGAAAAGTCTAGGAGTACTGCAATCATCATTACACACCACTTCCCGATCGTTTATACTTGACTAAGTACTTATTCGATCACCCAACATCGGATTGGATGGTCTATTGGGAAGAAAACAACAAAGGTGATGGATAGGATGACTTCTTGTCAACCATGCCACATCACTACCGACACAGCAACACGCCACCTCCCAAGCAATATTGTCGATTTTAAAATTTATTTCTTTTAATCTCTCGTTGAATGCTCCACTTCAAATTCTTAAAATTTCTTCATACGTAAATTTGCCCCTCTTCCTATAAATTTCTAGCTCTGCCCTGGATGAGACCCTTTTAGAGATCGTCAAGATGGGCGATGAGTCCCCACAAATATTTGATTAATTAATAGTTAATAAAAACATAAATAAATACTAGTACTCATTTCATAATTTAATTTCAGCATATATTAAAATAATAATTTTCAAATGATATTTATTAAGAATAGCTCTTAATTGATAAATCCTCAATTTTTTATAAAAATAAGTACAAAGTTTCTCTCAATTTTAAAATCTTCACAACTTTGTTAGTTCTACTGGTCGATGATTATTGATATTTTCCGTTCAAATCTTCTATTTCTATTGCTTTCGCGTGTGGAGTACATGAACATGGCAATGCATTGGGAAAAGATCACTGTTGTACCAATTGCGTTATCAACACCAGTAGTGTTTTTCGCTAACTTTAATCTTCAATTTTTCAATTTCTTGCTTGTCGTGTGTGTATTTTTTTTATGTTAATTTATCTTATTCATAAGTTTGGGAATTGGAACTGTTGGAATATAATCCTATAAGATATACATTGATTTAGTTTGAAGAAAATATTTGAGATGAGAATAAGTGGAATATATGGAAAATAGTTTAGGAGAGGTGACGTGGGAAAATTAAGAAACTCTTTATTCTCAAACTTTCTTAATTTATACAAAATGGTACATCTCTCTCATATTTATGTACTTCATTCTTTTATATTCTAAATATCTAGATTTTTTCTATAAAAATCTAGATATTTTTTAGATAATATCTATATGGAATGTGATCAAATGCTAATTTATGGAGAGGAATTTTGGAGAAGATGAAGTGATATGGAGAGAGAGGAGGACGCCAGTTATGGAGAGAGATAGAAAAATTGTATACATTAATTTAGCATTAATTTATGAAACAAATCAATCTCTAAAACTAGATCCTAATTAAATTGGTCAACTTTTTAATTAAGGATTGTGATTTCAATTCACACCCTAATTAAAGAAATAATTAAAATTCAAATTTTTAATAAATATATTTACTTGTAATTGCCAAATTTTTTAAAATTAATTTAGATTTTTTTTAATTATTATAGTCCAATAATTTTTATTCTAGTTAAATTAAAAAATATAACAAAAAATGCAAAAATAAATTTTAATTTGGGGTTAGGGGGCCACCATTGTGGTGGCCAAGTTTTTAAGGGGAGGGCCAAGTTTATTGGGCATGCCCAAGGGAGCCACCATTGTGGACACCCTTAGAAAATGTTAACCAAATGAAAAAATGTTAGCAACAAAAAATGTCAACACAATGTCAACAGTTGATGTTATGTTTACATGGTGTTGAAACTGTGTTGACATTTTTTGTTGCTGTGATTTTATTATCTGTTGATATTTTCTAATAATCCAGATCATAATTTGGAGTTTGTATAATATTTAGAGTTTGCATTTTATCACTACCCATATCTATATTCTAGAGAATTCTATGTCTAATTAATTCTACTCAAATATCTAGATATTTTCTCATGCCTAATTTTAGATAATTCTACATAATGATATTTCCATTACAAAATCAGGTGTATTTAATAATATTCCAACATGAACGTGTTTGTATGTTATGCTTCTTGAGCATTTCTTAAAAATTTTGGATGTTGATATGTATTCGTAATTTGGTGGGATGTTTTAGAAGATGAAAATGCATCTTTGCCTATATTCTAATTTCTTGTTTGTCGAGTGTGTGGTGTTTGATTCATGTTGATAAAACTAGGTTTTGTTGAGATATGTACATTGAAATGATCAAGTTTGAGTGCAGTTGAAGTGGGCTGGATCAAAGGCCCAACAGCCAAGTAGTAGTCAGTTGTAACTATCTCAAATAGACGGCCATGATCAAGAGGATTAAAACGGAAGATCTGGACCGTTGATTTGGAAGCCCTTTTAAAGAGGGAGCTGAAGCTCTTCAGTTGAGATACGCATAGAGAAGAACAAGAAACAGGAGAGAAAGTGAGATTGAGCTGTGAGATCCTTGTGTGATTCCATTGCTGTTGCTTTCAATTTTCACACTGAGATTTGTGAGTTTTGGTTCTTAGTTTGTTCTCGCAGCATCATTGTATTGTGTGCATTCCTTCTTGGTGATTGAATAAAATATCTCGTGCTAGTTTTCCACGTAATCGATTGTGTTATTTGAGTTCTTGTCATCTACAATCGTCAAAATCAACAATTGGCGCCGTCTGTGGGAAGCCGACAGTCGTAGATGGCGATGGCGAGGTACGAGGCGGAGAAATTCAACGGGAGGAATGATTTCGGGTTATGGAAGATAAAGATGAAGGCGCTTCTCACTCATCAAGGCCTGTCGGAGGCACTCGATCCAATTGAGCCGGGGGAGAAGCCGACGGCCAAGCAGACCGAGATTATGAAGAAAGCTCACAGCGCAATCATTTTGAATCTGGATGATAAGGTTCTGAGAGAAGTAGCGAGGGAGGAGACGGCCTCAGCGATGTGGAAGAAGCTCGATGACCTTTATATGACTAAATCGCTCGCAAACAGGTTATACCTCAAATAGAGACTTTACTCTTTCAGATTCGTTGATGATCGTTCAATTAGTGAGCAGTTAGATCAGTTTAATAAATTGATTGATGATCTTGAGAATGTTGACGCTAAGATGAATGAGGAAGATAAGGCCATTGCTCTTCTTAATGCAATGCCGAAATCTTTTGAGCAATTGAGGGATGCTATGCTCTATGGAAGGGAGAAAGCCATCACTCTCACTGAAGTCCAGTCAACCCTCAAGACGAAGGATTTTCAGAGGAATGGGAGTGTGCAAGAAGGGGCAGGAGATGTTCTAACTGTCAAGAAATTCAAGGGTAAGGGCAAGAACAAGTTTCAGCACCAGAAATCCAAGGAAAAGGAGGTGCAAAAGGAAACTAGATCTTGTCATTATTGCAAGAAGCCCGGCCACTTGAAGAAGAACTGTTTTTCTTGGAAAAGGAAACAAAATGAAGAAGCCCAAGCGCAAGCATCAACTGATGTTGTAGAAGAGGTCGAGCCGATGAGAGTTTTGAATATTGTGGAATCAGATGTGGGGGAGAAATGGATAATTGACTCGGGCTGCAGCTTTCATGTCTGTTCTCACAGAGAATGGTTTGAGGAGTTTCACAGTGCTCAAGGCTCGGTATTGCTTGGCAACAATCAGAGTTGCACAATTCAAGGAATGGGGAAGATTAGGCTCAGACTTGAGGATGGCTCCTTGATAGTACTCACAGAAGTGAGACTAATTCAAGAAATTAAAAGGAATTTGATCTCCTTGGGGGTTCTTCAATCAAAAGGATGTCAGTTTAGATCTGGAGAAGGCAGTCTTCAAATTTGTAAGGGATCTGAGGTTATAATGACTGCAGTTAAGAGGAACAGCCTATACTACTTGGCTGCTACTGTTATTTTAGGAGCAGCTTGTGTTGTTTCTCAAGTTGATGCTAATGTGTGGCATAAGAGACTAGGCCATGTTGGTCAAAAGGGGATGAGAATACTGAGTAAGAATGGTCTCATCCAATGCAGCAATATAGATTCTCAACAGAAATGTGAAGATTGCATCATGGGAAAAGAAAAGAAGCTGCCATTTCCAAAGGGGAAACACACATCAAAGGCCCCATTGGACTATGCTCATAGTGATTTATGGGGCCCAGCTCAGCCCCACTCCATGGGAGGAGGAAAGTACTTCATGACTATTATAGACGATTTTTCAAGGAAGTTGTGGGTATATATACTTAGAGAAAAATCAGAGGCCTTCAAATGTTTCAAAGAGTGGCATGTGTTGGTGGAGAAGCAGAAAGGGTCATCGCTGAAATGTTTCAGAACTGATAATGGCTTGGAATATCTCTCAGCTGAATTTGATAATTTTTGCAAGGAAAGGGGGATCAAGAGGCATAAAACTGTTGCTAGGAACCCCCAACAGAACGGAGTAGCAGAGAGAATGAACAGGACTATCTTAGAAAGAGTTAGGTGCATGCTTCTAGCTTCTGGTGCACCAAAGAGTTTCTGGGGTGAAGCAGTGATGACTGCAGCTAAAGTGATCAACAAATGCCCCTCCTCTGCAATTGATTTTCAAATCCCAGATGAAAAATGGTATGGGGAAAGGCCAGATTTCAGTAGACTCAAACCATTCGGATGTAGAGCTTATGCTCATGTGAAGGCAGGGAAACTAGAGACAAGGGCAATTAAGTGCATTCTCTTGGGGTATCAGGATGGTGTTAAGGGATACAGACTATGGAATGAGTCTACTCAGAAGCTTATGATCAGCAGAGATGTGATATTTGATGAATCAAAGATGCCCTATCTCCCTTCAGAACAAGCAAGAAAAGAGGATGGATCTGATCTGGAGGTGGAGCTGCTGAATAAAGAAACATCAGAGCCAGTAGTTGGTGGATCAGCTAGCTCATCAAGAAGTGTCCCACCTATTGCTAGTGGAGCCTCTGCAGGCTCATATAAATTGGCCAGAGATAGACCAAGGAGGGAGATCAAGCTGCCCCAGAAATATAGTGATTATGATATGTTGTCTTTTGCTCTATGTGTGGCAGAAAACATCATCTTCAACGAGCCAGCAAACTTTGGAGAAGCTATGAGAAGTATGGAGAAAGAAAGATGGATGAAAGCTATGGAAGAGGAAATTGATTCATTACTCAGAAATGGGACTTGGATATTGGTAGATAGATCTGATCTTCAAAAGGCAGTAGGATGTAAGTGGATTTTTAAGAAAAAAATTGAAGCTTCTCAAAATGATGAAGTGAGATTCAAGGCTCGACTTGTTGCAAAGGGATACACTCAACAAGAAGGGATTGACTACAATGAGGTCTTTTCTCCCTAGTAAAACACAGCACAATCAGAGTGCTGCTTGCTGTAGTCACTCAACTAAACTGGGAGCTCCATCAATTGGATGTAAAGACAGCTTTTCTTCATGGAGAGCTAGAAGAAACCATATTTATGGAGCAGCCGGAGGGGTTTGAAGTGAAAGGAGAAGAGAACAAAGTGTGCCTCTTGAAAAAGAGCATATATGGCTTGAAACAGAGTAGTCGTCAGTGGTACTTGAAGTTTGATTCTCACATGGCTGATATTGGTTTTGAGAAGTCTGCTTATGATAATTGCTTGTACATCAGGAACAAAGATGGCAAGAAATCAGCATACCTGGTTCTTTATGTAGACGATATGTTAGTTGCAGCTGAGGATTTACAAGAGGTTGAGCATATTAAGAGAGAGCTGGGGCAGAATTTTGAGATGAAAAATCTAGGTGAAGCAAGGAGGATACTTGGGATGGACATCTCAAGAGAAAGAAGCAAGGGAGAACTCTGGCTAAGTCAGTCAGATTATATATCAAAGATTCTGAGCAAGTTCAAAGTGCAAGATTCTAAGGAGAAGTCTATACCATTAGCCCAGCATTTCAAATTATCTACTGAGCAGTCACCAAAGTCAGCAGAAGAGGAGGAAGAAATGAGTTCTATACCATACTCCAACATTATTGGGAGCATTATGTACAGTATGATATGTACAAGAGTTGATCTAGCTCATGCAGTGAGTGTAACCAGCAGATTTATGAAGAATCACGGTAGAGAACATTGGATAGCTCTTAAATGGGTTTTGAAGTATTTGAAGGGATCCAAAAATCTGGGAATCCTATACAAGAAGTCAGAACATATTGATGAGAAATCCTTGATAGGCTACTGTGACTCGGACTATGCGTCTAGCGTTGACACTAGAAAGTCTCAAACGGGCTATGTATTCAACTTGTTTGGAAGTGCAGTGAGCTGGAAATCCACATTACAATCGGTGGTGGCTCTATCAACTACAGAGGCGGAATACATTGCGTTAACTGAGGCTATCAAAGAAGGTGTATGGTTGAAAGGAGTGATGGGAGATCTTGGTTTAGATCAAGTATCAGTGACTATCCTATGCGATAGCAATAGCGCGATCTGCTTGGCAAAGCATCAAGTACATCACGAAAGAACGAAGCACATCGATGTCAGATTGCATTTCATCAGGGACATTATTGAAAGAGGTGAGATCAAAGTTGAGAAGGTGGGGACTGAGGACAATGCAGCAGATGCCCTCACCAAGCCGCTTCCAGTTTCAAAATTCAAGCACTGCTTGAAGCTGGTAAGTGTGGTTGCTCATTAAGGTGGAGTTAGGTTGGTGGAAGACAGCACTTGGATCATTTTCATGTCCAAGGTGGAGATTGTTGAGATATGTACATTGAAATGATCAAGTTTGAGTGCAGTTGAAGTGGGCTGGATCAAAGGCCCAACAGCCAAGTAGTAGTCAGTTGTAACTATCTCAAATAGACGGCCATGATCAAGAGGATTAACACGGAAGATCTGGACCGTTGATTTGGAAGCCCTTTTAAAGAGGGAGCTGAAGCTCTTCAGTTGAGATACGCATAGAGAAGAACAAGAAACAGGAGAGAAAGTGAGATTGAGCTGTGAGATCCTTGTGTGATTCCATTGCTGTTGCTTTCAATTTTCACACTGAGATTTGTGAGTTTTGGTTCTTAGTTTGTTCTCGCAGCATCATTGTATTGTGTGCATTCCTTCTTGGTGATTGAATAAAAGATCTCGTGCTAGTTTTCCACGTAATCGATTGTGTTATTTGAGTTCTTATCATCTACAATCGTCAAAATCAACAGGTTTATAGGAATTGATTCTCATTATTGGTTGATCAATGTACAAGGATTCACACGCCTCATATAGGCCTCATTATCTCGCATATGGTAAGTTAACAATGCTAAACCTAATTCTATACGGGGTATATAAAAGATATCAATCAATTACTAATTATTCTCTCAATCTTTGATTGTGCAGGATCTTCCCTTCCGGATCTTCCCTTCCAATATTTGATTGTGTAGGATCTTTCCTTCCAACACTCCCCTTCAAGTTAAGTAACGAGATCACTGATGCTCAACTTGCCCAATACTTCATGAAAAGATTGAGAATTCACAGCCTTCGTCAAGATGTCTGCCAATTGATCTTCTGACTTGACATATGGTAGTTCCACGATTTTTGCATCAATTGTATCTTTTATAAAGTGTCTATCCACCTCCACATGCTTGGTTTGATCATGTTGAACAAGATTCTCAGAGATACTAATGGCTGCCTTATTATCACATAGCAATCGACACGGTTGAGTTGATTTGAGCTCCAACTCAGTCAAGTCTCCTAAGCCATAGTACTTCAGTTAATCCACTCTTGATACCCCGAAATTCTAACTCAGCACTAGACAGAGCTACTACCTTCTGCTTCTTGCTCCTCCATGTCACAAGATTGCCTCTAACAAAGGTGAAATACCCAACTGTTGATTTTCTATCATTCGGATTTCCTGCCCAATCTGCATCTGTATACCTATGTATCTCTAAGTGACCATGCTTCTTGAATAGTACTCCATGCCCTGGTGTGCCCTTCAAGTACCGTACTATTCTCAAAACAGCCTCCCAATGTTCTTCCTGAGGTGCATGCATGAACTGACTTACTACCCTAACGGCATAGGCCAAATCTGGCCTGGTGTGAGATAGATAAATGAGTTTTCCCACTAATCTTTGATACTTTCCTCGATCAGCCCGCTTAGCTCCTTCTCGGATCCGTAACCCATGATTCTGCACCATTGGAGTGTCGCTGGTTTACAATCTATCATTCCTATTTCAGCAAGGATATCGAGCACATACTTCCATTGATTGATGAAAATACTTTGTTTTGATCTCATTACTTCAATGCCCAGGAAGTACTTCAGGGCACCAAGATCTTTCATTTCGAATTCTTTGAACAGATTCATCTTCAACTGACTTATCTCTTCTTCATCATCCTCAGTAATGATCATATCATCAACATAGATAATAAGACACGTAGTCAAATTGATGCAAAGGCCAGTCTTGGTTAGCCGCAATTGAGAATAATACCCTTACTGTGTTGATTTTGGCTAAGTATATCCTTTTGCTACCAACCTGGCCTTGTATCGATCAATAGACCCATCTGGTCTCCTCTTGATGGTAAACACCCATCTACATCCCACAGTCGTTGCTCCTTTGGGTAGTTTGCTGACTTCCCAAGTTTTATTCTTCAATAGTGCATCCATCTCACAAGCATTGCATATCTCCAATGCTTTTTCTGCCAAGCCTCTTCTGCTTTATAAGGAATTTCTTCCTCCTCATAGAGGGCAGCCTCAAAAGCCCTTGACATCTTGGTTAAGTTTCCCTTTACAAAGTTTGGTATAGCATACTGACTCTTCCTTCCTATCTTCTCCGGAGAATATTTTTTTGGTGGAACTCCTCGAGTACTCCGAGGGGGAAGTATATATCGCCCTGTGCTCTCATCTAGAGCAGTCTCTGAATCAACAGGATCAGTAGGAAAAGTATTTTCTTGAGAAAGATCAAAAATTACCTCAGATGCCTCGGATACCGGAGGAGGAGGATCATTGGGTGGCGGCGGTTGAGAGGACTCCGTGGCAGAGACTTGCTCGGTGGCCGTGCTAACCTTTTCTGTTGAGTTCTCGTTGGAGAGATTTGATTGAGCCACAAACCAACTTAGGTAGTCAAATGTTTTATCTGACTCACTCTCCCCTTGACTACTAAAGTTGGTGTGGTAAAAGAATTCAGTTTTCAAGTTCATCGTGGTTACTACTTTCCGTGTGCTTGGGTCATAACATCTATAACCTTTTTGATTAACCCCATAACCCATGAAGGCGCATTTGGTGGCACAAGGGGATAGTTTGGATCTCTCATGTTTTGGGATATGGACATACACTGTACAACCAAAAACTCGGGGCTGAAGGTTCAAATGTTCAGGAATTTTGGTGAGTTTGGTCAAAACGTCAAGGGATGTTTTTTTGTTTAGAATTTTTGTGGGGAGTCGGTTTATGAGGAAAATGGAGCTGGCAATCGCTTCGGGCCAGAAGGATTTGGGAACTTTGGATTCAATCATCAAGGCTCGGGTGATCTCAAGGATGGTTCGGTTTTTTCAATCGGCTACCCCATTTTTTTTAGGTGTATATGGGCAGGAAGTTTGGTGGATAAGGCATTTTTCTGTAAAAAAGTCTGTCATTTTTTTAAGGTTTGGTATACTGAAAAGCATGTTTCCAGCAAGTTTCGCTCGAATAGAATCTTGCTTGTATACGTAAAACTCTATAATCCACTTTTAACCCGATTCAGTATTATTCGAGCAGTTTCGCACGAATAGAATCAGTATATTATTACATTGTGTTTGCTTGTGCATTTATAAGATGTTTTATAAACATTTAAATGTATAAGAAGCAAACAAAGTCTAAGTCTTTTGCTTAGTAGACTGGTTGTGGGCGACGTCCACTTTAAGGTAACACAGTCGGTTCTATGCAATGCTTTGCAAAAGAAAAAGAAGAATTTCACAACCCAGATAGGCTTAGACTACCTATAGTGAAAGGTTGCAATGTCAGTCCGATTATTTCTAACCCTTTCTGAAATAAGATGACTTTGGTGTGGTATAGCACTGAATGGATCTAACAGCAAGACGTGTCTTTATGCTATCTACTGAAAGACTAGGTCTTGATAAATAACTATTTCTTAATCTACATACGTTAGCATTGAGCATACGGTATTGATTATGCACTAATTTGACTTATCAAATGGTGCGGGTTTTTCGCAACCCAATAATCCTGATATATTGAGTAGTGGTGATTAATATCTAGCGGTGCTAGGATTGCTATTATGTTGAATCGCGCGCGAGGGGAGTCTTGTTTGATAATGTCCTCAAGAGAAGCTCGAACAAGGTTTTATTATTCGGAAAACTGGCCAGTTGGAATTTAATTATTCCATGAATAATAAATAAGTGTTTCTTGCTAAGTCCACTCTTGGAATTATGACAGGACTAGAAGTGCAGTGCGTGTGCGGAGTGATATGTGTCACTCGATCTAACAGGTCTAGAGGATTCGACTAGACTTCAGAGGCTAGAAGATCATGAAACTATTAGAAAATGGGTCGTTGGGTGCACTCTATTCCTTCAAAAATCTCAACCCACTATACTACAAACTTAGCACAGGGAAGTAAATGATCGATCCCACGAGGACGAAGGTGTTACGAAACTGCATTTGAGGATGTTTTGGGAAAAGGGGTTGGCTGCTGCCACGCAATTTTGTGGGTCGAGAACTTAAAACTACTGGGTTTTAGAGATAAGAAAAACTATACTCTACTTACTGGGTCTAAGAACTGGGAACGTACGGAACATACATGACTTGGAGAAACTGAGATATTTTAAAGTTCTAAAACAGCTGGAGTAAACTTAACTAGACAGACTTTCCTAGCGCCGCTAGATATTAATCACCACTACCCAATATACCAGGCTTATTGGGTTGCGAAAAACCCACACCATTTGGTAAGTCAAAGTAGTGCATAATCAATACCGTATGCTCAATGCTAACGTACATTGATTAAGAAATAACAATTCACAAGACATCGTCTTTCGTAGATAGCATAAAGACTGTCTGCTGTTAGATCCATTCGAGTGCTATACCACACCAACGTCATCTTATTTCGGTAAGGCTTAGAAATAATCGGACCGACATTGCAACCTTTCACGATAGGTAGTCTAAGCCTATCTAGGTTGTGAAATTCTTCTTTTTCTTTGTTTAGAACTGACCGTGTTACCTTAAAGTGAACGACGCCCACAACCGGTCTACTAAAACAAAGACTTAGACTTTGTTAAGTTACTTATACATGTAATAAACATCCATTAAATGTAAAACATAACAACATTATGACAAAAATAATCTGTTTATTCATTTGGAAAATAAAATAAGAGTTTTAACAGTATTCAATCACTCGAAAGGTGATTTCTATATACAAACTCTAACATAGCATCCTCTACTCCCGATCACGACTTTCATCAGACGCCACCATAGTAGGTAATTTCCTCCGTTGAGTTTGAATGCAACAGTTACATTCTTGCTCGATTGTGTCTTACTGCTTGATGATTCTGTGGTTGGTTTTTCGTCGGCCATTTGGAACTTGATTTAGGATTTGGTTTTCTCACTTGTTTCTTGTTTTCTGGTCGGGATTGGTATGGGGGCGGTGATGATATATTTTCTGAGCCCTAATTCATAATCTGCTCTGAAGCAATGATAGAAATCCATGGGTTCCATCCTAAAGCCAATTGGTGATAGGAGGAGTGGCCCATGAGATTTATATAATAGTTTCAGTTTTCTTTTGACACCGATGTGAGACTGTTATATGTTATTTTTCAAGTTTCAATTGCCAAATTTGGAGGGGTTGGACTTTTTTCTGATCGATTGGACAATTGGCCCACATTTTAAGCCCTGATATATTGTTGGGTCAGTCATTTTTTCAGTTTCAGCCCAGATATACTGTTGGGTCAGTTAAATTTGACCCACAGTCGGCGACCCGCTCTGATACCATGATAAAACTAGGTTTGTAGGAATTGATTCTCATTATTGGTTGATCAATGTACATGGATTTACACGCCTCATATAGGCCTCATTATCTCACGTATGGTAAGTTAATAATGCTAAACCTAATTCTATACAAGGTATATAAAAGATATCAATTAATACTAATTATTCTCTCAATCTTTGTTTGTGCAGGATCTTCCCTTCCAATATTTGATTGTGCAGGATCTTTCCTTCCAACACATGTTTTTAGGATGTGTTTAAAATCTTGTTTACTCTGAATCTTGAATCTGACCAGGTTATGTGTTTCTTATGCTTCTTGAGCTTTTCTTTTTTAACTTTGGATGTTGATGAAATTGAGTGCTTGATCTGTATTCATAATTTGTTGGGGAGTTTTAGTAGGCTCAATGTGCATATTTTCTAGTTTCTTGTTTGTCGTGTGTGTGTGATGTGTTTGATTCATGTTTTTAGGGTGTGTGTACTTGTTTACTTATTGCTAAATATGCATATGGGCCTGTGTGTGTGTGTCATGCTTTTGGATCCTGATAAAAGTGAATACTTGCTTGTATTCATGATTTGTGGGGATTTGTGGTAGATGACAATGCATGTTTTTTTAGGATACCAGTAATTTCTTTTCATATTCTTTTCAATTTTCCGATTTCTTGAGAATTGTGTGTTCATGTATGTCTGTATATTATTTTTTCCTCACATAATATGCACAAGGTCCTTTTTTATTGTTGTAATGTATGCATTGGAGTGAGCCCGATGTGAAGGGAGATCCACCTACCGCAAGCGAAAGCCATAGCAGTACCACTAATACAGAACTATTTGTTTGTATTTGGTGGTACGAACGGGGAAGAGCCACATGTTTTGGATGCTTGTAAGTTCTCAATCCTCTCCTGTATACAGTTTTAATCATTTTCCTAGCTTTACATTGGAACTTGTTTTTTCAAATGTAATTACAACAAATCTAGGTGACCAAATTTTGTACAACCAAAAACTAGTTTATTTGAAAAAAAGGATTTATTTATGCATTTAATTAAAATATATAGATACATATATTGTATATGGAAAATGCATAATATTGTGGTCATATATTTATGATTTGTGTATAACTTTTTTTATTTTTTGGAACCATAAATGTAATAGGTGCATACTTTAATTCAAATTTTAAAAATAATAGAAAAGAAATTCAAATACTCCCTACGTCCCATTAAATATGCAACATTTGCTTTTCAGCACAGGAATTTAAGTAGTGTTGGTTTGTGAGTTAATGAAAAGAGAGTAAAGTAAGAGAGAAGAAAAAATAGAGAGAGTATTGTTTTCATTTTTAGAAACGTTTCATTTTTAATGGGACGAACCAAAAAGGAAAACGTTTCATTTCTAATGGGACAGGTGGAGTATAAAATAAAAAATGAAGTTAAAGGCTAATAAGTCTTTTTAACTTGTCCACTTACTATATTTATAATTTTAATATATAATTAATATATCAAATTATTAATATAACCTTATTTTGGTCGTACAAAATTTGATTGTTTATCATCACTCGATTCCATATCCCATGATAGCCTCTGATACGTGGATCGTACCAAATGTTAGCGGTACAGCTCCAAAACCGAGATCATCAGACCACAGTGCAGCATTTGTCAATAAATTGCTCTACATTTTTGGTCGGTGTGGCAAAGATAATGAGGAATATAATGATCTTTACACATTGGATACTGGTGACGTTTTAATTTTTTTTCTCAAACTTGGCACACAACCTGAACCTGCACACTTAAATGATACTCCCGATGTCCCACTACAAGTGAGGCGTTTCTTTCTGGTCGTTGTTTTGCGAAGACGATAATAAATAGTTAAAGTGGAGAGAAAGTAAAATAAGAGAGAGAATAATATAGAAAAAAGTTGTATATACATTATTATCTTACTTACTTTACTTTATCTCTACTCTAACTATTTATTATCATTTTTGCAAAACAATGTCCGATTTGGAGCGCCTCACTTGTAAGTAAATGGCTCAACATTATGGTGGCTCAACATTATGGTCCAGTGGCTTATGCCTACTGAAAAAGTCATGTATTCAGGCTTTTCTATGATATATTTGCAGGGGCTCACCCATGGAAGTGGCAATGTGTGTCGGCTTCGGGTACTCACTCCTCCGTGTGAAAGGTACAGACATACCTGCACAGCTTGGAAGAACAAAATCATCGTAGTTGGTGGTCGTGACTCCTCCGGAACTCACCTATCAGACGTGCACATACTAGACACAAGTAACATGAATTGTCTGTGAAATTTGATGTCTTATAAAAATAAGTTTAGTACTTCCTCCGTCCCGGAGTATTAGACTTACTTTTTTTGGGCACAAGATTTAAGGAATTGATATTTAAATAGTTAAAGTGGAGAGAGTAAAGTATGAGAGAGGGAAAAAGTAGGGGAGAGAAGAGAGAAAAAAGTAGGTGGAGAATAAAATAAGATAAATGCTTTTTGCTAAAAAAGGAAATGAGTCTAATATGTTGGGACATCCCAAAAAGGAAAGTTGGTCTAATACCTTGGGACGGAGGGAGTACATAAATTGACCATATTTTATGAATTTGCATACAATTAACCATTTTTAGTATAAAAGAAGTATTTAGTTTGCAATGATTAATTGATTATGGACTTGCAACACTAATCGGATTCGTTAAGGACCAAACCACCATTTGAATTTGAAAATGATAATGCATAATCTGCGTAAGCATTAATGGTAACTTCAAATTTTATTTTCAATTGTTATAGTGTATTTAATAAAACTTTAAACAGTACGACTTTTTTGGCCTTGAAAGCTAAAATACTCTCAATGAATTATTTGGTGATTTGATCTATGAGAAATTGTAAATCCCATCGAATAGAAATTTTATATTTCCCTTACTAAACTTGTTTTTTTCAAGAGATTTAATTATTAATAGAATGACAAATAATCATAGAAGTAGTGAAATACACTATGTGCAACAACACAATATCACACATAACGTACATGATTAATAGGTACCTATAATTTAATAATTACCACCAAATATGTCCTATTAATTATTTCTAAAAATAAATTAAGCCCGAATTAATAAATTACATATTTTTCTTAATTAACAATTACCTTTCCAAAAATAATAATTTGAAATTCAAATGCATCAATTCGCAATGAATTTTCTAACTCTAATTTGCCGCTAATCATTCTTCCCCATCTCGCCGCACACTATAAATACCCCTTCACTGAATCACTATACACTCATACACTCATCAACGAAGAACAAAACCGTCAACTTCAACGTGTCAACAGATTAGGGTTCAAATGGATTTCCACAGCCTTTCAAGGAGAGAATTGCAGGCATTGTGCAAGAGAAACAAGCTCCCCGCCAACATCACCAATGTTGATATGGCTGATTCTCTCCAAGCTCTTGACATTATGAGTAGATCGATAATTTTCTACTGTTTTGATCGCTTTTCAATTATGATTAGGTTGTAATTTATGGAGCTTTAATCTGATTGATCGATCGGTTTGTTCCTGGAAGTAGAGTTAGTGGAATAGACACTACTGTGCTATCAGGTTTTAGCGATACTTGTTGAAATTATTAACTCAATTACTTCACGATTAAGGAGTGGTGATGAAGGTGCTGCATCACCACCTTATCTTGGTGGTGTAAATTTGTGAGTAATTCATGGCTAAGAAAGTAGCCACATTTGCACTACATCAAGCGGTAGTATTTTGTGGGTGGCATTTGAAGACTTCCTCATTAAGTATAAAGTGACAGCTAGGAGACGTAGCATATATGTGTAATCTAGTTTGCAAATTATCAACTTGTATTATTTAATTAATTAGTGCTAACTAGAAGGTCTCTAGTTTTAGGAATCGGTGCTTAACCGACTTTATACACCTATAAATAGAGGTGTAGTTGTTTGTTGTAAAATCAATAAAGTTAGAATTGTGAGTGAGAATTAGAGAGGAAAGAGCCATAGCTCATAGAGAGAAAGAGAGAAGAAAGCTTTGTAGTGCTGAAGCACTTTTGTTTGTGTGTATTTTGTAATCCTTTTGTGAGAAGCCTATAAATACTTATCCTCCATATTTCATCTTTGTTGAGTGTTCCTATATTTTGTGTGTCAAATATCCAACAAATCTGGTATCTAGAGCCACTCGATCCTACCTATGGCGGCAACGTTGAACATGGTTCAACCTCAGATTCCTAAATTGGAGAAACACAATTATGGAAATTGGAGTATTCAGATGCGAGTCTTGTTGCAATCACATGAGTTGTTGGATATTGTTCAAGACGGCTACACCGAACCTGCTTCCCAAGAAGCCGAAGATGCACTGACGAACAACCAGAAGAACGCCCTCAGAGATGCAAGGAAACGAGACAAGAAGGCATTATTCAATATCTATCAAGGTATTGATGAAACCACGTTTGAGAAAGTAAGTGCAGCCACCACGTCGAAACAAGCCTGGGAGATTCTGAAGAATGCTTTCACCGGCGTTGATAAGGCGATACGAGTTCGACTGCAGATTCTA
The DNA here is from genome assembly GCF_023119035.1 of Salvia hispanica. Classification (NCBI taxonomy): domain Eukaryota; kingdom Viridiplantae; phylum Streptophyta; class Magnoliopsida; order Lamiales; family Lamiaceae; genus Salvia; species Salvia hispanica. Next base: position 45,295,696 of record NC_062965.1, read on the forward strand.
CGTGGCGAGTTCGAAAGTTTGTTCACTTATCGAGGCAGAGGTAGAAATTCTTATGGACAACGAGGACGAGGAAGAGGACAATACAGAGGCGGTTATTCTCAAACCTACAATCAACCAGAGTTTGATAAATCAAATGTTGAGTGCTATATTTGTCACGAATTCGGGCATTACATTTATGAGTGTCCAATAGCCGGAAATACCAATCAACAAGTCAATTATGCCGAAAGTGGAGACGATGATGAGCAGGTAATTTCAACTTCTCTTTTTACTCATAAAGGGCTTGAAGGTGATCAGAGTAGCACGTGGTACTTGGATACTGGAGCGAGTAACCACATGTGCGGGAACAAGGAACTCTTCGTGGAACTAAAGGAGACATCCTATGGGGACGTGACCTTTGGAGATTCCTCAAAAGTTGCGGTGCAAGGAAAAGGTAATATCTTGATTAAGTTGAAGAATGGAAATCATGGTTTTATATGTGACGTCTATTATGTGCCTGCCATGAAAAGCAATATTTTGAGTCTTGGTCAATTGCTGGAGAAAGGATTTGATGTTAGTATCAACAATTCTTATCTTGCTATCAATGATGCTACTGGTAATTTGGTTGCCGGTGTGAAGATGTCTAAAAATAGATTATTTCCATTGAATATAAAACATGATGCGTTGAAGTGCATGAATGCCATTGTTAAAGATGAGTCATGGTTATGGCATCTCCGTCTTGGACATCTGAATTTTGGTGGTTTGAAGCTACTGTCTACAAAGAATATGGTGAAAGGTTTGCCGCATATTGATCATCCTGAAGAAGTTTGCGAAGGTTGCATACTTGGCAAACATCATAGGCCAAGCTTCTCTAAAGAAATGAGATGGAGAGCATCACACCCGTTGGAGATCGTTCATACAGACGTCTGCGGTCCTCTGAAGCCTATTTCTACCGGAGGTAATCAGTATTTTTTGACTTTCATTGATGATTATTCCAGAAAGACTTGGGTATATTTCTTGAAAAGGAAATCTGAGGTATTTGATATTTTCAAAGAGTTCAAAATTCTTGTTGAAAGACAGAGTGGGCACTATATTAAAGTTCTCAGATCCGACCAAGGTGGCGAGTTCACATCCGACCTGTTCGAAATGTTTTGCAAGGAGCATGGAATCATTCACCAGCTTACTCCTCCATATACTCCTCAACTGAATGGTGTTGCTGAAAGGAAGAACCGAACAATTCTTGATATGGCGAGAAGTATGATGAAAGGGAAAGACTTACCTCGAGAATTCTGGGCTGAAGCTGTCGCAACAGCAGTGTATCTCTTGAATCGATGTCCACCCAAAAGTGTTCGCAAAATGACGCCTGAAGAAGCATGGAGTTCGTTCAAGCCGGGTATTGCGCACTTGAGAGTTTTTGGCTGCATTGCTTATGCCAAAATTCCTAAAGCTCGAAGAATCAAGCTTGATGACAAAGGTGAGAAGTGTATCTTCGTGGGATATGGAGATCGAGTAATGGGTTACAAATTGTATAACCCACTCACGAAGAAGGTGATCATAAGTCGCGATGTGGTGTTTGAAGAAGATCAAACATGGAGCTGGGAGGATAAGAAAGCAAGCTCGTCAGAAATTGTATCTAATCAGCAAGAAGAAGCACGTGAAGTTGAAGAACCAAATTCACCAACATCATCTCAAGGTCCAGTCGGAAGGCCAAGAAGAATGCGCAATCTGAATGATATATATAAAGCTACTGAAGAAGTTGATGGAGCTGGAGAGGAAAATGTGAATCTTGTTTGTTTTCATATGAATGTTGATCCTATTGCTTATGCAGATGCTGCACAAGACAGGAGATGGAAGACCGCAATGGATGAAGAAATCAATGCGATCGAGAAAAATGATACCTGGTCGTTGACAACGCTACCAGAAGGCCGAAAAGAAATTGGTGTGAAATGTATGTACAAAACAAAGAAAAATGTCAATGGTGAAGTGCAAAGGTACAGGGCAAGGTTGGTGGCGAAAGGATACAATCAGAAGATTGGAATTTATTCTCGACATGAAAACTGTGAAGAATTGAGCTTAAGGGAGGATGTTGAAATTATTAACTCAATTACTTCACAATTAAGGAGTGGTGATGAAGGTGCTGCATCACCACCTTATCTTGGTGGTGTAAATTTGTGAGTAATTCATGGCTAAGAAAGTAGCCACATTTGCACTACATCAAGCGGTAGTATTTTGTGGGTGGCATTTGAAGACTTCCTCATTAAGTATAAAGTGATAGCTGGGAGACGTAGCATATATGTGTAATCTAGTTTGCAAATTATCAACTTGTATTATTTAATTAATTAGTGCTAACTAGAAGGTCTCTAGTTTTAGGAATCGGTGCTTAACCGACTTTATACACCTATAAATAGAGGTGTAGTTGTTTGTTGTAAAATCAATAAAGTTAGAATTGTGAGTGAGAATTAGAGAGGAAAGAGCCGTAGCTCATAGAGAGAAAGAGAGAAGAAAGCTTTGTAGTGCTGAAGCACTTTTGTTTGTGTGTATTTTGTAATCCTTTTGTGAGAAGCCTATAAATACTTATCCTCCATATTTCATCTTTGTTGAGTGTTCCTATATTTTGTGTGTCAAATATCCAACAATACTGAGGTTTTAATCGAACACTGCGTTACTTGTTTGCATCAATACGGTTAATTTAAGTGTAGAGTGATGAAATGATGTTTTGATAATGCTGGCTTTGTTCAAACATTTCCTTTGTTGTTTTCAACCTAGTCTATCCATGGATTACATTGTTTTTATGCATAATTTTCATTATTAGAATTTTGATTTCCCTTGTGAATGGCAGGTTGAAGGGGTTGACGAGGTGTGGCAGGCGTGTAAATCTAAAATTTTTGAGTCGTCAATTGAGCTACGATCTAGGTTCGAGATAAATTCCCCCTATTTGCGTCCTGCTGGTGGCAGGAGTACAAGGGCGAAGGATGTTGATACGGTGCAACCCCCGCAGGAGCAGGCGGAGGCAGCAGAGCCGCCACAAGAGCAGGTTCAGCCGGAGGAGGTAAGAGTTCGAGCTGCGCCGGAGCCCCAACCATCCATCGCGACGTCAAAGGCCAAGAGACAGTCGCGACAGCCGGTCAGGTTCGGGGACTACGCCCCGAAGTAGATTCGTAGTGGGATTTAGTTTTTTATTACGTTTTTATTATTATTTATTTTCGTTGTTATTTTAATTATTTTTGCGTATGAGTCAAGCGTAACTATAAGCTCCGTTTCGGGTTTCTTTGTTGGTTCTTTCCCGAGATGAATTAGGATTATGAGTCGAACCAACCCTAGGGTCCTTATATTATAAAATAGGGCACTTGTTCTAACTTTGAAGCATTGAATAAGAAATACACGATTGTGCCCAAATTATCTTGCGAGACAAGTTATTCTCGAAAACCTAGACTTGATGCTGCCCAACGGGGAAGAACTCCCGCGCACAGCCTCTGTCTATCAGCCACCGACCCTACTTCGGGTGCCGGCCGTACGTTTAGGACCATTGCACGCCGTTGCAGACCCTCGTTAGGGAAAAACCCTTAACAACTGGTGCTTTCTCTCATGAACTCATGAGCCGTTTCTACAACAACGGTAAGGGAGTTTGGGGGTCTCACCCCGACGAATTTCCGAGTGGCTCCCGCCGTGGTCAAGGGAGGGGCCGTCGGGAATCTTTGCCTTCTCACCGATTTCCGGCGGAGGAGGTGACCGAATTCCGTTACACGGATGAAGGTCGGGATGATGATACTTTAGGAAGTAAGTTGGATCGTTTGGTGGATAAATTCGATTCTTGGAAGGATGAGACGGAACGGCTATTTGAGTCATTATAGTTGATGAAAACACGTGACACCGACCGACCATTGGGTTGGGATGATGGTGATGACGTAGAGTTTGGCGAAGTTAACCGAGGGAGATATGGCGACAATGGCTTGCACCTCAAGAACCCTAACTTCGCACGTGAGTGGCCGCTGGAGGGGTGGGGTAGAGCTGCCCACAGTTCATGAACCGGCGGTTTCGGTTCGGAACCGCCGGTTCCGGTTTTGAGGAATATGGAACCGGAACCGAACTGTGAGGCTGTTTCACGGTTTCGGTTTCGGTTAAAAAACCGGCGGTTTTGGTTTCGGTTTCGAACCACCGGTTTTTGGACGGTTGGTAGCGGTTTAGATCCGGTTTCAAGGTTTCGCGATTTTTTTCCTTTTTTTTTTTGCCATGTAGTTTGAAATTATAAAATAAATTGAAACAAGAAAATTGGTAGTTTATTATGAAGTAAGATGAGTAAGGTGAAAATGATATCAAGTTTACAATTTCAATATACAAATTACAATCAAGGATTTACGACTTAGCCTCTTAGTCTTGGATTTTCCATTTGCCTTATCAACACGAGCTTCATGAGGTGAAGACATCTTGATAGTAATATAGAATTATATATTTTTCAATTGAGAGAAAGAGTCAACTAATATAAGTATAACAAACAATACATAAATAAAAATAGCACTAGCACTTAAATTCTCAAAATGTAAACACAATTACACAAATGAGAAATATGAGGCAAATATAGATAAAAATGGAGGGAAATGAGATTAAATTTTAATTTAATATCAACATTTAAAAAATAAATAAATTAAATTAAAAAAATGGTATTTTGTGCCATCATTTTTGAAGAGTGCAACCATCACCCACCACCAATCAATGAACCAATCAATATTGAAGAATGCATATACATATTTTGGAGACTGCATATTATACGTACAAAACTAGGAGATTGCGTTAACTAGATTAATTGATTTTAATTGATCTTGATTAACTAAATCATGTATGATCAACAATGCCCTACAATGTATTTACTGTGTAAATCATTTATAATGCTTTCATATATGAAATTAGTGCAACATTGATGAGTGATGACCCCTCTTGGCCTCTACGGCTCTACCCTCTAGCTAGTCCACGTAAGTCTAATGTTCATATTTAAAAGTTCAAATATAAAATTATTAAAGTGTACATAAAATTCATGAGCTTATTAGAATATAGTATATTAACTGGATTATATTCTCACATATGGAACGAAATCAAATCAATATTAATTCATAAATATTTGAGAATAATTTTGTGTCGGAACCGTGAAACCGTCGGTTAACCGGCGGTTCGGAACCGTCCGGAACCGGCGGTTCGGAACCGTCCGGAACCGGCGGTTCGGTCGCGGTTTCGATTCAAAAAATTTGGAACCTGAACCGAACCACAGTTCTAAAATTCACGATTTCGGTTCGAAATATTTCTCGCGGTTTGGTTCAGAACCGTAACCAGCGGTTACGGTTTCGGTTTTAACCGGCGAGCTCGGGATCCACAATAGCCCAGCCATCAACTCAACCCGTCATAGCTGCGGGTACAACTCAGGGGCAATCGGGACGTCCCCCTATCAACCCGAAGTTTCCACTGATTCGGGTTTCCCAGGCAGAGAGGGTCGAGCGGTCGCGCTTGGGTCTTTGCTATCACTGCTCAGAGTAGTGGGTGATCGGCCACGTGTGCAAACAAAGGTTACTGTGTTATGCGGACGAGGATGAGGAGATGGAGACGGGACCTCTCGATGAGTATGCAGACGAGACTACAAGGGCTGATTCGGTCCACATTAACTCGATGCAGGGGGACCACCGATCACGACCTTTGAGGATCGTGGGCTCAATCCAGAACCGGGATGTGAGTATTTTGATCGACACGGGTAGTGATAGAGATTTTATGCACCCAGCGGTGGCGAAGCAGCTGCACATTCCACTATCCTCTATTCGCCCCTTTAAGGTGTTTATCGAGAATGGTGCCGCACTGCTTTGCACACACATGGAGAGACAGACTAAAGTAGAAGTACAGGAACAGTGTTCTGGTGGACCTTAACATCTTACCCATCCACGGCCTTGACATTGTTTTAGGGATGGATCGGTTGGAGTCTTTGGGAAAGGTGACGACAGATTTTGTGGGGAAGATTTTGGAGTTTACTCAAGGGGAAAAGCCGATCGCGTTACGGGGTATTTTACCCCAACCACGCCGCGTATCCCTCCACTCCCTTGTTTCTTGGCTGCCCTCACATGGGGACGTTGAGTGTTATGAGATCTTGATGCTCAGGCTCCTCTGAGTCCGGCGACAAAAGCGTAGCAGGATTTTTCGTCAGATCTTCCCCCCGGGGTGGTGGCGGTACTGAGATAGTTTGGGGACATTTTTGGCCTGCCCGAAGGCATGCCTCCGCAGCGGCCTTTTGATCACCATATCTATCTCTTGCCGGGTTCCCGCCCAGTGAATGTCAGACCATACAAATATCCTTACTTTCAGAAGAATGAGATCGAACGTCAGGTGCGGGAAATGCTGGATCAAGGGATTATTTAGCGGAGCAGCAACCCGTTCTCGTCACATGTACTACTGATTCACAAGAAGGACGGCACGTTCCGCTTTTGCATCGATTATCGGGCTTTGAACACAGCCACGATACCAGATCACTTCCCTATCCCGACGGCAGATGAGCTCTTTGATGAGTTGGGTAAGACTCGGGTTTTCAACAAGCTGGACCTTCGCTCGGGCTACCATCAGATACGAATGCATGAGGGGGACATTTACAAAACGGCATTCCGCACGCATGATGGCCACTTTGAATTTTTGGTTATGCCGTTTGGACTAACGAATGCCCCGTCCACATTCCAAGCAGCAATGAACGCAATCTTCCAACCGATGTTGCACAAGTTTATGCTAGTTTTCTTTGATGATATACTTGTGTACAGTGCGACGAAGGAGTTGCACGGCCAACACTTAGCTTCGGTCCTTACGGTGCTGCAGGAGCACAAATTTTTGGTGAAGCGGTCCAAGTGTTCTTTTTGTAGCACTTCGGTAGAGTATCTAGGTCACATTGTTACTGACGGGCTGCTGAAGGCGAATCCGACTAAGATTGTGGCTATGACTGCATGGCCTGTCCCGAAGAACGTGTAGCAATTACGGGGTTTTTTGGGCTTGACGGGGTATTATCGCCGCTTTAATGCGAATTATGCCCTTATTGCTGCTCCCTTGACAGACTTGCTGAAAAAGGACGCTTTCACCTGGTCTACAGAGGCGGGGGCGAGTTTCGGGGAGATCAAGGTCGTGATGACCACAGCACCGGTACTGCGTTTACCGGACTTCGATCAGCCTTTCTGTATTGAGACAGATGCGTCTGACGTTGGCATCGGCGCAGTCCTGTTGCAAGCGAACCATCCTATTGCATTTTTTAGTAGGAAAATGGGGCCTCGCAGGAGGGCCGCTTCGACATATCATAAAGAGTTGTTCACTATTGTGGAGGCGGTGCAGAAGTGGCGTCAGTATCTTTTGGGTAGAGAATTTATTATTAGGAGCGATCAGAAGAGTTTGAAGGAATTGCTTTTGCAGGTGGTCCAGACACCAGATCAACAGTTGTACGTCCGCAAACTCATGGGGTATAAGTTTTCGATTGAGTACACGAAGGGGAGTCTAAACAAGGTAGCCGACGCGCTGTCCCAGAGCGAGGAGGAGTCAACAGCCGCGCCAGAAGGGGGCAGGTTTGCGGCGGAATCAGACGAGGCGGGGGCTGCCCGCGATTGTGCGCTACTCGCTGTGGCGGCATAACCTATTCCCCATTTGCTGGATCTGTTGCGGAGAGAGACGAAATCATCCCCTGAGATGCGGGAGATTACCGCTGCTATTAAGAAGGGGCGGAGCCCTCCTCACTTATCTTTTGTCGATGGCCTGGTGATTTACAAGCGGCGGATTTTTGTTAGTTCCCTGAGGCAAGGACGCCTATTCTAACGGAGTAGCACTCCTCTCCTTCGGCGGGTCACCCGTATGCTCATTTCGACACTTTGCCGACACGCTTTAATGCGTTGCGAGTGGCGCAGTTGTTTGTTAACACGATTGTGCGACATCATGGGTTCCCTAAGCCCTTGGTGTCGGACCACGACGCGGTGTTTCTAAATGAGATTTGGGAGGAGTTGATGCGCTTGAGCGGAACTAAGTTGAATTTTTCGACGGCATATCACCCTCAATCGAATGGGCAAATGGAGGTCCATAATAGGGGTCTGGAGCAGAGCTTTTACAGCGGAGCGCCCGGCTAAGTGGGCAAATTTCTTGCCATGGGCGGAACTCGCCCTCAATTGTTTCCACCATGAGGGGTTGGGCATGTCGCCTTTTAAGGCACTATATGGGCGCGAGCCGCCGAGCTTGATATTTGCCCCGCCGTCGTTGGTAACGCCCCCGTCTGTGGCAGATCTGATTCGTCAGCAGGGAGAACTATTGGTGGAGCTGCGGGAAAATTTGGAGCGAGCACAACAGAGGATGCGCGAGTTGGCCAACAAACACCGTCGTCATGTGGAGTTTGTGGTGGGGGATCGTGTGTTATTGAAGTTGCAGCCCTACCGCTAGCACTCGGTGGCGCGTCCTCTATTTGCAAAGTTGGCGCGTCGTTTCTATGGGCCGTTCGAGGTATTGGAGCGGGTTGGTCCTGTGGCTTACAGGCTGCGTTTGCCAGAGGGAAGTCATATCCATAATGTTTTTCATGTTAGTTTGTTGCGGCCTTTTGTGGAAGGGGGTGTAGAGCAGGGTGCAAGTTTGCCGACTGAATTTTGTGGAGATAAGCCACGGGTGTACCCAGTTCGCGTATTGGATCGCCGTATGCTGTGGCACGATAGGGAGCCGAAGGAGCATGTGCTAGTTAGGTGGTCGGACGACACTGATTCGCCATCATGGGAGCCGCTGGAGGTGGTGTGTCGCTGGTTTCCGAACGTGCTCCTTGAGGATAAGGAGGTTGCTGTGGAAGGGGGAGTTGATACGGTGCAACCCCCGCAGGAGCAGGCGGAGGCAGAAGAGCCGCCACAAGAGCATGTTCAGCGGAGGAGGTAAGAGTTCAAGCTGCGCCGGAGCACCAACCGTCCATCGTGACGTCAAAGGCCAAGAGACAGTCGCGACAGCCGGTCAGGTTCGGGGACTACGCCCCGAAGTAGATTCGTAGTGGGATTTAGTTTCTGATTACGTTTTTATTATTATTTATTTTCGTTGTTATTTTAATTATTTTTGCGTATGAGTCGAGCGTAAGTATAAGCTCCGTTTCGGGTTTTCTTTGCTGGTTCTTTCCCGAGATGAATTAGGATTACGAGTCGAACCAATCCTAGGGTCCTTAGATTATAAATAGGGCACTTGTTCTAACTTTGAAGCATTGAATAAGAAATACACGATTGTGCCAAAATTATCTTGCGAGACAAGTTATTCTCGAAAACCTAGACTTGACGCTGCCCGACGGGGAAGAACTCCCGCGCACAGCCTCTGTCTATCAGCCGCCGACCCTACTCCGGGCCGTACGTTTAGGGTCATTGCACGCCGTTGCAGACCCTCGTTAGGGGAAAACCCTTAACAGATGTATTGTCGACCCCTGCTCAGTCAGTTGCTAGCCGAAGGAGAATAGCTGTGAAGGAAGACAGTGCACTCATGCAAATTTGTGGAACACGGCGGTCTGCAAGGTTGGCAGAGAAGAGTGCCAAGTTATTATAGGGTGTTACGCCGTTTTCAAAGAAGGATTTGTTTACTGGTGAGGGGCAGGAGTTCAAAATAAACTTGGAAAAGAGCCTTGATGGTTCGGTTCAAGTGTCGGGACTTACTGAGGCAGAAGAGTCTGAGAGAACAGACGAAGGACATGTAGAATCGAGTGATGAACAGGATGTGTCTATTGATGTAGAACTGTCATCATCTGCAACTGACAAAGATGGAACTCGATCAATGATGAAGGAATGTGTAGATGCAAACACCTCAGTGGAGGTAGTAGAGCTGCCCGAAATTGAGGAACATCAATCTACTCTTGATATTGATGGTGTGTTTGTCAGACTACCTAGTTAATTATAATGAGATATAAACATACATTTGTTCAGCTTCTTATTTAGAATTGTGAATCTTATACAGGAATTGATGCGGTTCTAACTTCTGATACCAAAACTATGAGGGTCAAAGCTGAGATTACAGAAGAGAAGATTGCTGAAGATGTTGAACTGGTGGATGAACCAGTTGTTGAAAATGGAGGTATGTTATTTGGAAGATCAACTGTTTTACTTTGATCTAAGATTTGATTGATTCCTATTTCATAATTTGCACTTCCCGTTCTTGGGGTTCACGGTCTTTAACACCTTTGTTATCCTTATTGTGTTTATGCTCAGAAGATCTTGCATTTGTTGTAGTGTCTTCTGACACTGTTATCCAAAGTGATGGAGAAATAGCTTTTGATGAGATTGATGAAGATGTTGATCTAAATAGTATGATATCTACTTTCTTGCCCATTCTTCTTTTTTGTCCTACATTTCCCATGTAGTTAGTTAGTTATTTGGATTATATTGGTTGACATAAGTATCATCAAAAACTGCAGCTGATTCAAGTGAAACCGAATCCAAGCCTGATGAATCAGATTCAGGCAATGATTCCATGCCCTCTGAAATTAGTTTGGTGAACAATGCAGCGGTTCCATCATTCATCAAACAACCAACCTTTTCGACACCAAAAAGGGCATCCACAAGAATGATCCGAGTGAGCTCAAATTCAGACAATAAAGAGAACATAGGCAGTGGAAGTAAAACCGCGCCTGCAAAAGAGAGGTCAAAGATTGTCAAGGAAATTGCTGAGACTGTCCCCATGCTGGATAACCCGAGTCTGATGAAGCTGTCGAAGAAAATGAAGGAGCTAGCGCTCACACAGAAATCAGACAAGAATGAGGGTGAATATGGGGTAACTTATCTTTCTTGATGACATGAATGTGTTTTAATTGATTCTATCCACATTATGATCTAAGCCTTGTTTACTTTTCACTTGTTAAAATAGGCATCTGCAAGGACTGCTCTCCAACCACTGTCGGATAATCAGAAGGCGATTTAAACCTCGTGTTATTTGCATTTTTCTATTCCACTTTTATGGATTCTGAGATTGGTATTGGTTGAAGAAGCTAATGTTTTTACTTTTTATCATTACCGCTTTGGTAATCAAAAGTTTATTCCTACTGCTTAATAAATACCATGTGATGTCTCTCTACTTCAAGACTATAATTTCATTCACTCTGATTTTCTATTGTTTGGACAATGGTACGATGTTGCACCTTACACCAATCACACGAGATGTCTAAATAGATGCTTAAATATAACTACAAAAGAAAATATCAAAACAATAGAGTTTTTCAATTCTTACATCAAATATAGCAGCTTCACTTGATTGCGTGAATTTTGCGGCCTCTTTAAAAGAGAGCTGCTTTTGCTTTAATGACTCCTTTTCCGCTTCAAACAAAAAAAGACTACAAATCCGGATAGGAATAGTTAAAAGAATAAATTTCAGCAACATTTATTTCATTCCATATTTTTCCACGTTAGCCTTTTACTTGTTTATGTACATCTTAATTCAAAAATAACCGCAACATTGGCATGTTTATATTAGACTGGGCATCACTTATGCTATTATTATTATTATTATGAATTTTAAACATATTGTAAATTGTACTCCCTCCGTTCCATAGTAATGGAGGCAAAACTTTTCGACATGGAGATTAAGAAAAATTGTGTTAGGTGAATTAAGTAAGGAGAGAATAAAGTGGAAAATAAAAAAGGTAGAGAGATGAAGAGAGAAAAAAATAAGAGAGAGTAAAGTAGGTGTGGAAAAATGTGTTGACTTTTACTAAAAAGAGAAATGACTCTATTACTCTGGAACGGACGAAAATGGAAAAACGCCCCTATTACTATGGAACGGAGGGAGTAGTAAATTACAACAATTTAAGCTCCTAAATTAAAACCTCAAATGTTACTTGATTAATAGTTGCTTTGCTCCAACGTGGATTCTCGGAAAAATAATTTGCTACAACGTGCTCTCGGAACATGGCTTCCTGTCAATGGATGCCTAAGCACCGCAGCTTCAGCAACAATCCTACGCTCTCTCTCCTCCTCAGATGAATTGGAATAGAAAGATAGTAGTATTAAGTTTGGATCCATGAAAAGAGAAATAAGTGAGAAATGGAACCCAAGTTATATGTAATTTGGTGATTTAGATGGGAGTCCAATATTATTCTTTAGTGGAACATAATAATATTCTATTGATAATATATTAAATCATGGGTTAATTAATTTGATTAGATATTTTTCTAATGGGTGAGCCCAACATCTAATTCACTCTATGGATCTCCACTCTAGCCCAAATCTAGTCCAAGATTATAAATAGTGATGAGATATGGAAACCCTAATACACAGGACATAACACAATTCTCCTACTCCAAACCCTAGCCGCCATTCACGTGGCCTCTCTCTCTCTCCCTCATCTCGATTTTCGAGCCTCATCAAAGGGAGAGCTAGGGTTTTGATTCTTATCTTATCTTGTTTATTCTAATCCATATAATTGAATCGAGATAGATTGTTTTGTGTAGTGTTCTTCCTAGATCTCGTCAAACTATTATTGATTTCTCAAGATCCGCCCACATGGATGAATAATCAAGGACGTGGGAATAGAGTGGAAGATTCAGGGTCGATAAATCAAGGATCACCGGGAGTTTCAGCAAGCAACGGCAATCCTTCAATGGATAGATAGGTAACAATCAAATCTACATCAAATAACATGTTTGTGTATGATTTTGATGTGTTTTTATATATCTAGATTAATTGCATGAAAATTGGATTTAATCACATAGTCACCTAAATAGATCCGAAACGACCTGTTTGATTTTCGTGTCTTCGGCTGTGGTAACCCCAACAATTGGTATCAGAGCCAATTTTTTAGGCTCTGATTATGTGATTAATTATTTGTAATGTTTTACAATTATAGTATAAAAACTAGGGTTTTTCGAAAATCGTGCAAATTCAAGTTATATGTTTATAATATGTGTTGCATCTATGTTTTTCTTGATTTTATTTCTAGATCTATGATGTGATATTCTAGATCGATGATTGAACATTGAGATCAATGGATTTAATCCTAGGATCTACAAAATATTCTAGATATATCATGAATATCATTAAATTCATATTATATACTAGATTATATGTTTAATTTGATACATATGTATGTGTTTAAGTGAATATATGTGTTTTGAATCAAGAAATAAAGTGATCCATGATCGACAACTTTGATCGATGAAAGAATGTTATGAATCTTGGATCTAATTCAAGTTTTTCACAAGAATATTCTAGATCTAAGCAAGTATTCATAGAAAAACTAATTTTACGATTTTAATAACCTTTATCTAGAGAAATTTAAACATACAAACTGGTAATGTTTCTCCCGTAAAGACAGGTCGGTCACTACTTCGTACTTAGATCAATTTTATGGAGACTATATACAAACATGTTGTAATTATCGCTTCATATTATCAGGCAGGCATCCACATTCAAAGGATAACTAACATGTACTAGCTATGCATGTAAGTTTCTAAGGCATTAAAAGCACATTAACCATAGCATGCAACAAGTACATAGGCGATGCTCGAGTTAAACTAGAATTTAACAAATAAAATCATAACTCAAACAATTAAATATCCATCAATCATCATTAAAACATGAAAACACACTTACAAGTAGTTCACATAACCATAATGACGAAACTTGATTATTTAATTAAGCATCTAATTATATAAATAGATAGAATTAAAATTCTATCTTCACATTAACAATATTGTATAGACATAAAGTCTAATCTTAAATAATCATACATTGTTACTTAAACAACGTATCTTGATTATTAGTACTACCTTTTAATATACTTAGGATTTACCTAAATAGAAAAATCCATCATTATCCTAAAATTAATGCCTAGGTGTATATCATAAAAGATTAGCCAAGTCTTAATTTAAAATGCCCACATGGATATATAAATCCGGATTTATCCAATTAAGACTAAATCCGTTTAAAACACACCAATTAAATTCGAGAATTAAAATACTTATGGCTTTCATAAAATCACATAATAAGAAGAATTTTATTACATCTTTAATCAATAACGATGTTCTCTAGATGAAATAAAATTCACCTTCATCGAAGATTAAAGACAAATTTCAAAATAAATAATTAAGAGTTTTAATACCAAAATTAATGCTATATGAATTTCTCATACCTTTAAATCAAATTTGATGTTATCAAGATGAAGTAAATTCACCTTCATCAAAATTAAAGATACAATTCAAATTTTAAACTAGGAATTGAATTCCAATTAAAATCTAATTAATTAATTCAAACTTTAATAATTAAGGATTTTAGTGGCATGTCATTGCCAAATGAATTTCTCATATCTTTAAATTAAATTGATGTTCTCTAGATGAAATAAAATTCACCTACATCAAATTAAAGGCAAAATTCAAATTTTAATCTAGGAATTGAATCCATCCAATTATTAATTATGCAATTTTCGAGACTTTAATGTTTTACACAATTGAAAAACTTATATTTTTCCCAAGGTATTTCTAGGAAATAAATCCACAAATCACCAATAAAAACAAAGACAACTCCAATTAAACCTTAAAATAAAATATAAAAGCATCTTGAGAGAATATTCCTTTAGAATTCCATCAAATTATGGAAGTGCCAAAAGTTAGATCAATCAAACTTAATTGAATTATCTCATGCAAATTATTTTGATATTGTCTAGATGGAAAAAAATTCATTAAAATCAGTTAATTAGCAAATTAAATTCAATTATGGATCCAATTAGTCAAATTTGCAAATTTTAAAGAAGGCATCAAAATTGTCTATAAATTGGAAACATGATTAATCAAATTATTCATTCCAATTTACCAAAAATTAAATAATTTTTCTAGGCTTAGATTTTAAACCAAAATTATAAACTTGTGCATCAGCAAACGAAACGAAAACGAGACAACGGGACGACGTGACCAAAACACTAATTAGGGTTTGGTCCGCAACTGGGCCTCGCAGCAGCTGCTGTTGCCGCGTCTGACCTCCGCCACCTCCCGAGACTGCGGGTGCTGCTCCCACTACAGCGCCGCCACCTGCTGCTGTCCGTCGCCATCCTCACCGACGAAGATGACATCGTTGCTGTCCGTCGACTTCTCCAACCAGTCGTGACTGCCTGAAGACGACACAGCAATCGCCGATGATGTCGTCGAGAAGGAGCTGCTTGAAAGGCTTTAGTTTTGTCTCTGCGTGTTCAAATAGGAAATAGCAGGTTCCCTAAATCCAGCAAGTCCACCAGATCACTCGGTCTAGGAACTCGTGGGTCGCGAGGAAATCCCGGTCGTCGGACACACAGAGCACTTTTTCTTTCAAAAACCCTCAACCACTTTACTAAACCTAGTATAGGGAAGTAGGGATCGATCCCACAGAGAAGGATGCATAATACTCATGTTCAAGGATTTGGAAGTGTTTTTGGTGTTGGCTGCTGCCACGCATTTTCTTGGGTTGAGGAAATCAAATTAACTTGACTTGGAAACTTTTAAAAATTCTTAAACTAACAGCTAGACCTAGGAAATAAAGCTACTGTGGGGACCATGTCTGAAAAAAAAGCAAGGTACGAATGAAAAGTTGGCAGAATAACTAACTCTCGTACTAACTGACAGTGACATCGTCTTCTACAACCAAAATTGCGTAAAACTTCTTAAGAAAAACAGCATAAGCAAAATTAAAACAGAGCAACTGACTTGAAATCAAATTAATGCATAATAAACGAAGAACTTAACAGATCTGCATACCCTAGACGAAGTAAAATAGAAATCAAGAAGAAAAAAACAGAATCTATCGAACAACTATCTTTCCACACGTCGAATCCAACCTCAGACGCTAAATCCACTCCGGATCCAAGCGTCCGACATGAACTCCAAACAACAGAAACCCTCCATCACGTCAGATTTAAGCCAGGAACTCCGAATACTCAAACAACCACAGATCTGTCACCAAATTCCACATCAAAACACCTCAACATCAAAACAAACAGAGATCGACATAACAATTGAAGAAATAAGCTAACAGCAGAGAGATCTATGCAAAATGACTTGAAATTTAATAGCTAAACGCAGATCCATGAACGATAAAACAATTAAACATCATCAACATCAAGGTCGACTCCCAAAAGTGAAGTTCGACGGTGAAAACAAGCAAACAACTGAAATTAAAGGTGATTGTATCTTCGCCCTCACTCGGACGGTGTTGCCAAACACGAGATTTTCTAGAAAGTACCCTACCGATCACGACTACCCCAGATCCATTCCCAAGTGTGTGTGTAAAGTGTGTGAGCTAATGAGAGTGAAAACTACTGTGTCGAAGACTCTTTTTGTGTTGCATGCTCTTCTCTATATATAGGCGTTTGAGTGGGCCCAGCGAGGTATAGATAATGACTTTGTTGCCCTCAGCTGTAAACTCCTCTGTCACGCCAATTTTCCTTGTAAATCCTGCTCATTCCGTTCCTTTCTCTCGCTAGACCATCTCCTTCATTACTTCCTTGATCTAGCGATTTTCTTCACACACCTGGCTTAGGAAGCGTGTTAGACCCAGCAAATTATAACATTTTTCGCACATTACCGATGCCTGAAATTAGCCTTATCAAACTGCTCACACTTAAACCATACTTGTCCTCAAGTATAAAGACAAGAAAAGAAAAAGAATAAGGCAAATTTCAAGCAAGGTTATCTCTTGACCGACTCCTAGACCTAGACACAAGAAAAACTAAGAAAATATAAGAAAATCATACAAACACGTAAAACACATATACATGAGCTAGTTTCAATTTTAAGCATCTGTCCCCACAAGATTAAGGTCAATTCAATAGAGTTTCTCCTTCCCGGGTCGCTATTATCTTTCCCCGTTTTAGACCTTTTCCCCCCTCTGGGACTTGGGTCCAGCCTTATTCCCCCTTTTTCTATTATATTTTTTTTTTTTTTTTTTTTTTCCTGGGGATTTTGGTCCAGCCTTATTCCTCCATTTCCCCTTTCCCTTTTTCCCCGGACTTGCCCAAATTTTTAAACCGCTTTTCCTGGGATTTCCCGGCCAAAACCTTATACCTTCATAACCCAATTTCCCAATTTTTTTCCCCTTTCCCATGCCTTTCTTCCCTAAGCATTCGTTGGGGCCCCTTTAAAAATACGTGTTAGCTCAAAGTTATCCGAGGTTTATAACTCACTATATAGTAGGGCTTCACAACTAAGTAAGTAGAGGCTTTCCCCGTGTTTCGGCTTCATTCAAATTAACTAGGCTTTTTTAAAGGGAAAAAGCTTCTGTTGAAATGCCTCATATCTTCAATTACTTTCACTAAGGGGATCGGGGCCGTATTAAAATCCACCCCCTATGTGACAACACTTAAGACTAAAGCCCTTTTTAATAGAATATTGGTAATGCATTGACCCCTTTTCCCTCCCACCTTCACCGCTTGTCCCTAAGCCATCGCCGTAAGGGGGCAGAAGATCAATGCAAAACAAAATAAAAAAACCCCTCACACTTAGACCAAGAAAGGGCTAAGTGGGAGAAGAAACAAAAAAAACATAGGAAAACAAACATAACAACAAAAAAACACAAACTTCTACACTTAGACCACGAAGTAGGCAAATGGGAGAAGAAAAAAAAAATGTTAAACACATATATAACGGGTAAAAAAAAAAATGAAAAAAAACCCAAAAAAAAAAGTTATTTGGGTCAAAATTATTGATCACTTTGGGTTCCCTCGAGAGACAGACCGGGGGGGGGTTTCCCGGGGGGTAAACCCACTTTCTTTTCTTTGCCCCAAACCCTTCCTTCCTTTTTGGGTCGGGTTCGGGTAATCGGTTTTCCCACGATAGACTTTGATTTTGGTGGGGCTGGAACTTGCACGGAAGGGGCCGGGGAAATAAACCCCGGAGCGACTACCGGGGTTGCTTGCCCAAGGACCGCCCGAGGGGGGCCCCCTTGATTTCACCGCGGACCTGGGGAGTTGTCCTCGATAAAAGGGGGCCCGCCCCGCCGCATCCACTTCAACATTTTCATTGAAAGCTCCACCGTTTCCGATCCTATCATTCCCCTTTGGGCACACTTTTACCCCAAATCAAAAATATTTCCCCGTGGTCTGCTTCCTCCCATTCCCCATCATTTCCTTCCTTATCCCACCGAGCTCCTTTATCATCTCTCTCCTCATCATCTCCCCTCTCCTTTTTCACGTCCCGACTTCCTTGCGACTCCCTTTAACCTCTTCACTGGCCCTTTCCTCGCTTCCTCCGGGTCCGTTTTACCTTGTCTCCCCAAAGAATAGGGAGGTTTTGGTGCCCCGAAGTCCACAGCCCCCCCCGTTAAGAAATAATCAACACTAAACACCCTTTCCGGGGGGTTTGCACATGACCCTAGCGGGGGGCCCGGGAATTTCATTTCTATTTTTCCGAGGTAAACCCCTGAGGGGGGGTACAATACGCCCCTTGGGTTTCCATCCGGGGGGCACGCCCGCGCCATCCAATATCCGGGTGTCCCAACACCTCGCCATGCACCATGTGAAGTAGAGACGTGTAGTGAGAGCTGAATTCGGACCGCCCATCAAATTATAGCCGACAAATGTTGAGCAAACGGGGGACCCGGCCCTTTGGGTGGGGGGTTGGGGTAAGGATTTTTAAAGCCCGATTTTAAAATGCGGGGACAGCTCCCCCGCCCCGTACTTTGAAAAACCCGCGGTTTTTTGGGGATCCCCCATCCTCTGCTCCATGCCCCCTTCATCTTCTCGCCCCGGGGGAACAACCCCATCCGCAAAGACCACTCTCTAATGCTCAATTGCATTTTTGATTGGGAAAAACCCTTTAATGTGATGAATCCGCGTCTGTGCCGGGGAAGGGTTTTTCAAATAAAAATGGAGAAAAACTCTCTTGCTAAATCTACTCCCTCTTTCCGGGGGTGCGGGAAGGCCCCCCAAACCCTATTGCCCCAAACGGCCAAAATTTTTTTCACAAGCGATAATTTTGAACTCCCTCAAGCCGTACCGTTTCCCCCCCGCCATCTTCCCGGGTCTACACCTCTCCTTGTATACCGCGATCCTCTTTTTATCGTCGAACCGCCCCCATCTCCTCTTTGCAAACTTTTTGTTGCCCAAATTTCCCGGGGCCCAACCCCCTCTTCCCCCAACCTCCCCCGAGACGCCCGGGTGGGGGGGCCCGTCGTGCTCCTCGACGAGGTTTTCCCACGGGGGGGTCTCCCACCTCCCGACCCCAGGGAGCTTTCCGACCTGTGGATGTAGCGCCCCCCCTTTTCCCTTTTTGCCTTTTTCCTTTGGGCCCCGCCGCCCGTTCCGTCAGGGATAAAGTTTGACCCTTTATCAAGGAAACCCCAGTGCGCCCCCCTTTTTCGCCCTCCTCAACCCTTGGGGTCACTTTCTTCCCCGGGCATCAACCAGGGCCACGACCGCCCCCCTTCCGCCCGGGTTCGTTTAATGTAGATCCCACTCCCCCAAAAGCTTTTCAGGGTTTCCCCCTCCAACCAACATTGGGGTTTCCCCCTCGATATAAAGGGGTTTTCCCCCCCACATCTCCCCGGGGGCCCCCCCCTCCACGGGAAATCGGGGGGCACCCGAAAAACAACCGGGGGCCCATCCCCGCCTTAATTTGGGGGTTTCCCCCCAAAAACCATTTCTCCAAAGTAAGGGGTTTTCGCAGTCTTTTTTAAACATGGGTTTTCAAATTTCCTTTTTTCCCCAAAAACAGGGTTTTCCCCCGCCCAAATTTTAAAAAGGGGTTTCCCCTCACGAACTTCAATAAATAGGGGCCCCCCACATTTCCCTACCCTCAAGATTAGGGCTCTCGCTTTTTTTCCCTTTCCGTCTCCCCCGGGCTGGCCCTGTGCCGCCCCCACCCTCCTCCGACCGGGTTTTAGGAATGCCTCCTTTCCTCCGCCTTAAACGGCCGATGCGGTGCAGCGACCCATCCTTTCCCCCAGAGACTCGCCGATTTGGGGAGCCGAACCCGGAATTTTGGGACTGCAGCAAAATTTGCATTAAATCGGGGGGCGAATGTGGCATACACCTCCTTTGCTTTTTTTACTTCACACCTTCCCGTCAACTCCCGGGAACAAGGTTGGGGCATACCGCCCTTGGTAAATCCATCGGGTAGATCCAAAAAAAAAGAAAAGAACGGGGGATTTTTTGGGGGTTTTGTCCGTTTTAAAAGAGAGAATGAATGAAGAGAGGGAAAAAAGAAAACAAAAATTTGTCTTAATTAAGAAGACTGGGGGAGGAAGGACGACGGGGTTTTTTCGGGGAAAAGGGTGGGGGTTGCAAAGTGGGGGGGAACCAGCCTCCCATAATTACTCCCCCAATTTGAAATTGAAAAAATCTTTTTCCCCCCTTGACTCCTTCCTTTTTGCATTCTCCTCCTGGATTCCCCGACCATGCCCTACAAAAAAAAAGGAAAATGAAGGTTCCGACTTTAAAAACGAGGCTGGGGATAAAATATCTTCCCTTGAGTCTGGGTGTTTTAAAATATATAAATATATATATATATATATATATATATATATTTTATTTTATTTTTTTAAAAGGGAAAAAAATTAAACTATTTTTAAAGTTGTATTTCCCAGATTTGGGTCCCTTTAATTTTCAAAAACATTAACTTACTCCTTGACCCCGGGAAAACATCTAATTACCCCCGGCCCCTTTTGGCAATAATAAAGGGGGGCCCCAGGGAATTGTCCACAAACACAATCCCCCCAATTTATCCCCCATGACTTTCACTCTAAACCGTTTACAAGGAAGGGGAAGGGGTTTTTGGGGCACTTCCCCCGGGGTCTCCACGTTTCCCTTTGCTCCGGGTAACCGATAAGGCTAATTTCATGCATTGGTTATGTAGTGAAAAAAATCACATTTCCTTGGGTCTAACAAGTTTTTTTGCTGTGCGTGTGGGGGCAATCCAGGGGAAAAGGAGGGGGATATCTAACGAGGAGCAGGAACGGAATCACGAGGAAAAGCTAGGGGGAAGGAAGCCAAAAGCCAGGGAATCAAGCCCAAACAATACCCCGGGGCCCCCCCTCAAGCTTTAAAAAAAAGGAGGCGCAACAAAAAATGGCACGGGGTTTTAAAAACCCCCACAAAAATACGTCTTTGACAAAGGGGGTATGGGAAATTTTGGGGGGGTTTTCGTTTTCGTGAATTACGGGCGCGGACCACCGTCACTGAGGGCCAAGAAAAAATTTTCTCCTTCTTATTCGTGCGAGACTGCTCGAATAATACTGAATCAGGTTAAAAGTGGATTATAGAGTTTTACGTATACAAGCAAGATTCTATTCGAGCGAAACTTGCTCGAAACATGCTTTTCAGTATACCAAACCTAAC
>NC_062965.1:45317050-45341148 GCF_023119035.1 Salvia hispanica
TAAAGGCAAGGGCATTAAGCGGCATAGAACAGTGCCTCCTAATCCTCAACAAAACGGTGTGGCCGAGAGAGTTAATAGAAAAGTCATGGAGAGAGTGAGGTGCATGTTGGCCACTTCTGGCATGGATAAAAGGTTTTGGCGGGAAGCAGCTGCCACTGCTGTGAAACTTATGAATAAATGTCCAGCATCTAGTTTGAATGGTGATACTCCTGATTTTAAATGGTATGGAGGACATGGTGACTACTCTAAGCTGAAGGTGTTTGGATGCAAGGCTTATGCTCACTTGAGGCAGAGCAAGCTGGATGCTAGGGCATTGAAATGTGTTTTTCTAGGTTATCAAGATGGAGTGAAGGGATACCGTTTATGGTGCATTGAGCCAGGAAATCCAAATATTATAATCAGTAGAGATGTAGTTTTTCTGGAGTCTGATATGCCACTCAAGAAACCCTCTGATGACAGATGACAGTGCAGTAGTGCAAGAAAAATCTGGGAAGGGGGTTGCTGACCTTGAGGTGGAGCAGCTGAGTTCAACTACACCTATTGATGAAGATGAAAAGGATCAACAAGATGAAAACCGGGAAGCTGAACAATCATTGCCTAATGACTTGACTGATTATCAACTGGCCAGGGACAGAGTCAGAAGGAGTGTGAAGCCACCAGCCAGATATATTGATGAGGATATGTTATATTTTGCCCTGTGTATAGCTGAGCAGGTGGAGTTTCAAGAACCAGCTTCATACAGAGAAGCTATGCAAAGCAAAGAAAGAGATAGATGGCTAAAGGCAATGATTGAAGAAATAGAATCATTAATCAAAAATGGGACTTGGATCTTGGTTGATAAGGTTGATGGAAGAAAAATTGTGAGCTGCAAGTGGATCTTCAAGAAGAAGATTGAGTCAGCGGAAAATGATAAAATAAGGTTCAAGGCTAGGCTTGTAGCAAGGGGGTTCACTCAGGAACATGGTATTGACTTCAACGAGGTTTTTTCTCCAGTAGTTAAACATGCCTCCATCAGAATATTATTAGTTGTGGTTGCCAAGCTAGATTGGGAGCTAGAGCAGTTGGATGTGAAAACGGCTTTTCTACATGGTGATCTTGAGGAGACTATCTATATGCAGCAACCTGAGGGCTTTATAAAGCCAGGAGAAGAAGCAAAGGCCTGCAAGCAAGCAAGTAGGCAATGACATCTGCGATTTGATGGTCAGATGCAGAAAATGGGATTTAGTAGATCCAAATATGACTCTTGTGTGTACATAAAGAAGAAGGGAAAGCAAGCAGTAGCTTATCTCCTATTATATGTTGACGATATGTTAGTAGCAGGGGCTTGCAAGGCTGAAATTCAGAAAGTGAAAGATGATTTGAAGGCAGCTTTTGATATGAAGGATTTGGGCATTGCAAGAAGAATCCTAGGAATGAATATTGTCAGAAATAGAGAAAAGAGGGAGATATGGCTGAGTCAAACAGATTATGTCTCAAGAGTGCTGAATAGATTCAAAATGCAGAACTCAAGAGAGACAGCTACTTCTATGGCACAACATTTTAAGCTATCTGTGAGACAGAAGCCTCAAAATGAAAGGGAGAAGCAAGAGATGAATCAGATACCTTATGCTAACATCGTTGGAAGCATAATGTACGCCATGATTAGCACCAGGCCTGATCTAGCTCAGGCCATCAGTGTAACAAGCCGTTTCATGGCTGAACATAGAAAGGAGCATTGGTTGGCCCTCCGATGGACTTTGAGATACTTAAAGGGTGCGGGGGACTATGGAATTCTGTTCAATGGGAAACATGAAGAGGGTGATCCATTGATAGGATTTTCTGATAGTGATTTTGCGGGGAATGTGGACAATAGAAGATCGCAATCTGGTTATGTGTTCACCATGTTTGGTGGAGCAGTGAGCTGGAAGTCTAGTCTGCAAGATGTGGTTGCTCTGTCGACCACGGAGGCGGAATATATAGCCTTAACTACAGCTGTGAAGGAAAGCGTTTGGTTGCGAGGCTTGGCTGCAAATTTTGGTGTGATCCAGAAAACCATGGCTATTGGTTGTGATAACAACAGTACCATATCCCTTGCTAAACATCAGGTTTACCATGAGAAGAGTAAGCATATTGATGTGAAGATGCACTTTGTGAGAGAGAAGATTGAAGAGGGAGTAGTAACAGTGTTCAAAGTGGACACAAGTGAGAATCCAGCCGATATGCTCACGAAACCATTGCCACGAGAAAAGTTTAATCTTTGCATAAAACTGCTTGGTTTGTGCAGGGAGAGTGAGGTGAGTAATTAGCATTCAAGGTGAAGATTGTTAAAGGTGAAGTGCTAATTGCCTAAGAAAATAGTGTTTGAATCTATCAAACGAGCTGAGCAAACAAGGATAAGCTGAGGAAGTACAGATGCAGTTGGATGCAAGTCTTGATCTTTTAATCTTGACCGTTGATGTACTAGTTAGTTGAAATAGCTAATTTACTCTTTTGTTTGTTTTCGTTTTTTGTATATAGCTTGAGAGCTGACACTATTCAATATACGATTCACTTTCCCCAAATCTGATTTCTTTCAATTCACTCAAAATCTCTCTCTCAATTCATCAAGAACATTGAATCTATTCCAGACAATTTCAAGTTGAGTTCTTTTTATGTATCAGTTAATCATTATCAATCGTTTCTTCGTTCAAATTTGCATCATTTGGTATCACTTATCAATGGCTGAACGTAGATATGGCGGCAGACGTGGCGATGCTCGTAGTGGCGTTCGTGGTGGGGGACATGGAGATCTCCCAAACGAAGAGGTTGCACGACAGCGTGATCTGCGCAACATTGAGAACGATGATCTGAGACAACAGGTTCGAGACCTCCAGCGCGACATCGAGAACGGTGATCTGCAACAACAGCAACAACAGGTTCGAGACCTACAACGACGATTGGCGCGATTGGAGAAGCGTCGGGGGAAATCCAACCCGATGAGATCTAATGTGTTGGAGCGTCGTTCAGTGGACGATTCGTTATTCAACGACGTCTACGGTGGCCAGTCTAAGCCCGTATACGACAAGGATATATTTTTGATGCCGGTGTATGATGAGCCCGTATGCGACGAGGATATATTGCCGATGCCGGTGTATGATACGCTTGTATATGACGAGGATATATCGTCGATGTCGGTGGTGTATGATACGCCCGTATACGACTATGATATATTCTATGAGCTCCCCGGATTGATGAGCGAATCCATGCCTCCTTCCGTGAAATTTGACTGCGCTGCCGCTCGTTGCCGTCGATGATGATGAGGAGTTGGAGGGGATTGTCGTTCCACCGCAGAGAAAGGGCGAGGAGAGTGAGGTTTTTTATTTTTCGGAAGATGTTAGTTTCCTGAAATCGATGAAGCTCAAGGTAGAAAATTTTGATCCTTTAAATTATAATTCACCCAAGGAGTTGAATTTTGATAATAATATTTCGTTTTCATTGATGCTAGGATTTCTCTGAATTTCTTCTCTGTTCAGTCAATTTCTCTATACGTTTTGCATGAAATTACTCCTACAAATAGTTGAACATAATAATAATAAAAAAATCTAAATTTAATACTCACAATATAATCTTCAGATAATTTTTCCATGTTTTTTCCCAATATTATCTCATTTGCATAAATTTAAGCTAACATCGACTATAGTCTATACTAATGTACGAAATTTATACTCGTAAAAGAACATGTAAATATACTGTAATTATTTGTTTTGTTTTGGTTTTCCAACACGAACCTGATCAAATACGCCTCTGGTAGCAGTTATTTCCAATGATTTGAGCACGGAACCCGTAATCCCAGCCGACAAGCCTCCGGCGATGATATTACTGATAACGACGTTGTCGGAAAACATTGCCGCGGCTGACGGCGAGTATGAAGAAATGGCAAATAGTAGTAAGTCGTTTACAAAGAAGAGTGAGGTTTATGAATAATAAAGTAGGAGCATACTTACTTTTTAAACTAAAACTGTATTTATGGCTAATAAACAAATGGGTTGCAGCTACGTCCAAGACTGGTTTTCACAATAAATATGTTTGCTTCTAATTAGATCTAATGAAATAAATATTTGGCGGCTATTGATGAAAAATTATGATGGGAGATTGGTGATTCATGTGCATTTTTGGTTGTAATTAGATAATTTCAATATTTAAACATAAGCAGGTGAAATGTTTTAGGAGACGTGACATTTGAGTCGTTAACTATCACTATAAGGTCAATTCCTCTTGATTTTTTTCACTTTTATATGTGTGGAGTGTGGACTGATTAAGTCATGTGTCAGCCTGGTCCCATACTTATTTTTTTTAAATCACTTCATTCATCAATTAAACATGCAAAAATCAGCAAAATATGATAGATTTAATATTACATGTTTAATTTGACAGAGTTAAAAAGCCAATCAGAATCAATTGTGATAGTACGCGGACGGAAAAAAAATGGAACATTTAATAACGAACGGAGGGAGTATATACTAAAATTTAAACAAATAGTATAAAAAGAAAAAAAAATATTTAAAATGTGAATTTAGTAAGGTCTTAAGTTCCTTAGCTTATATACTTGGGATGGGTCCGCCTATGAGATTCAAAATCGAATGAGGTAAAAATAACAAAAATTACTAGACTAACAAATCATGTGGATACGTTTATTATCATATCAATTTGATAATGAATTAATTTAGGGAAGGAGCTCGAAATTCTTAGTAAGACAGGAAAAATATATAAATAGATATAATTTTTAAAAATTAGAAAAGGGATAATTAATGGAAGATTAATACAAAATTTTTATAAAAAGTTATACGTACGTATGTGGGGATGTACTGAATAAAAGTGCGGGAATTAGGCCCTTTTAGTATTAAGCTAGATTCATGATGTGATCAAATGAAAACTATAAATATTGTACAAACTTAAAACTATGATTTGGATCATTGAAAAATATCAACAAATCACAAAAAAGCATTAACAGGAAGATGTCAACAGAATTTCAACGGAAATCAATGATTGATGGTGTGTTGATATTGTATTAATACTGCGTTGACATTAAAATCTTAAAATTTTACACTGTGTTGATATTGTATTGAAACTGTATTGAATCTTTGTTGAGGAATTTTGAGTTTGTACAATATATAAGTTTGCATCAATGCCCTAGCGGTAAGGAGCTTAGACATCAATGTATGAGGTGCCGAGTTCGAGCCCTTCTTTGTAATTTGTAATTTCCCCATTCATAAAGGAGTTAATTTTTAAATAAAATTTGACCGACCCAATAACAAAACGATGACATCATGAACCTGATTCACACTATTAAATCATGATATTGTATGATTTTTAACATGATTTAAAATTGGAATTTAACTGTATATGATCTATAATTAGCCTATATCGAGTTCAAGAAATTTGGCATACCAGCACGTGTTAATTACTTAATTTCGTGATACTCTTTGTTGGAGATGGTGGTGTCTTCACTATTACTCTTCGGGGCTAGTTTGGTACTATTGAATTAAAACTTTAATTTCGTGATACTCTACGGTAATTGTTGGACAGCTGCATATGATCACATTTAATATAATGTTGCATCTCAATTTTTAGGACTAGTTTGGTATAACCATTGAATTAAAATTAAGATAAAATAAGAGATTAATTAAACGGATAAAAGTGGATACTACTAACGAGCATCGTTTTATGTACTGTTATATGATGGATAAAATTAAAATTAAAATTAAAATAAGAAAAATAAGGGGTTTGATAGACTAGGTTATTTTGTTTTTTAAGCCATGAAACAATCCTATAAATATATTTATCTCACTATATTAAGATTAATAAAAACTTGTTAAAGTAATAATTTGTAAATAAAATTATAATTATTTTATATGAATTTAAGTATTATCTATCAAACGTCAGGGTTATTACACGTATTCCCTCCGTCCCATTAAATATGCAACATTTGAAAATCGACACGAAATTTTATATAGTATTGTTTTGTGTATAAATGAAGAGATAAAAGTATGAAAGATGAAAAAGTAGAGATAAAATTATTTCCATTTTAAGAAACGTTTCAATTTTAGTGGGACAATCTAAAAAGGAAAATGTTTCATTTTTAATAGAACAAAGAGAGTACTAACTTACCAATGCTATGGAGTAGTAATATTTATAGGATAATAATAACCTTCAAAATTATTAAATTTTGATTTTGTAACAAAGTTAAAACTTAATTCCACAAATTATGTGTATTTATTATGTTGTTAATCTGCTACAACAGGGACATGTTCACTCTGCAATTTTACAAACATGATGAGACCATGCCATATTGCCATGCTCAACAAATTCAACTTACAACTACAACAACAAACACTAGAGCTTCCTACAACAGAATTTGCTCAATTTTCATCATTTCCGGGTCAATCTTCGTTCGTTACATCACCCTGGCTATGAGGATTTAAACTCAGAAAACTAAACTACCAACCAAAACCGCGGTCATTGGCACAGTCAAGTTGTCATCGAGCTCACTGCTTAAAGGGTGTGATTCAACTAATGCAGCAGCAGCAGACACTATCAGAAACCCAAGAACCGTTTTCATGCTTCCTTCCATGAAACCGAAAGATGAATAGTAGAGCATGAATCTGTTGAGGCATAACTCGGTCTCAGCAATAGACTTTAACTAAGTTTAAGGAGGACGAGGAGGGAGAGTTTGTTACCCGAGTGAAGCCAAGAAACCAGCACTCGCCATTGCAATACTGCCGTTAACTGATTTATTTTTGTTGTAGGGAAGTTTCTGTCCACCAAAACGACGACCCACAACATCAGCCATACCTGAGAAAGAAGAATGTGGTCATCTCATCTACATTTCAGCATTTATCATGGGAATATAAATTCCAGCAAATCCTGCTAACAACGTTGGAAAAATTGTGCAGAATCAGAAAAAAGAATACCATCACCAGCACACATGTTACAAACTGCTGCAATCGCTATAGGTGATGTTCTCCAGTAAATGGCACTGGCTAAAGTGATCGTGGAAGCATAGTACAATGGCCCCTTAAGGAGTTCCCTGAATAGAGAATGGCCATCAGAACTAAAGAAGTTTCACATTGCATAGAGTGGGGAAAATACTGTGAGTACTCTCATGCATTTGGTCTTAAATCAACTTATTCGGAGTCGCAGAAGCTCTTCTTCTCGAATCACCATTTCTTGCAGCATCAACACATCATGATGTTGAACTAAGAAAGAATCTATTATGCATCAAAAAGTTTCCATTTAAGCTTCAAAAGCAGGCTATGTTTTCCACATTTCCGAATGGCATGCATCAAACCGATGTGGTTTTGTAATAGGAGAACTGAAGTACCACGAAAACTGGAATGCCATTATGCTTGAAGTTTAATGACATTTGATTTGAAACATACCTATAGTCCCCATCTCTGGTCATGGACTTGACAGTTGCATCATCCTTCCATATTCCAAGTCCCATGAGAAGCATCTTTATTATATTAACAGCAGGAATGAGAGCTGCAAAAATCGCTCCCTGGCGACCAGGACTACAACATAGTATCAATATAGCTCAATTAGATAACTGAAAACCTCTATCACAGTGAATAGATAATGCTACTACCTGAACATAGGCCAGCAAAGCATGAATGCTAATCCCAGAGTGATGTGTACAAGCTTCCTATTTAGTTTCTACAAAACAAAATTAAAATAGTATACGTTTAGAAGGAGGCTAACAAACGCTTGAATTCAAGATTTGACAACATAGGAATCAAACGAATCATAATTCATAGAGCTATGTATAATCTTCTGCCGTAAACCTCATTGGACCTTAAATTTCACTAATAACAACACCATTCACAGAGCTATGATTTGGCTGAACTTTGTATCTATCATCATGCATCAATTGATTTGAGAAAGCAGTTTCTCACCAAGCATCCCCAAATTCAAGCATAATACACATAAAATTTTGAAACATTGACTTACCATTCATAAGCAGAGATTTGTTTACTATCACAAAATGATGGAAGGAAACAACAAACCTGATCAAATATGCCTCTCTTAGCCGTTTGTTCCCAAAGCTTAAGCAGCGACAGCGCAATCCCGCCCGACAAACCGCCGGCGATGAGGTCGCTGACAACGACGTTGTCAGTAAACATCGCCGCCACCGACTTCAGCTCCCGGCGGATCCTCCTGCGCGGCGTTGGCTTGAGCAGGTGGATGAAATTGAAGGCGTCTTTCTTCAGAGGGCAACGCAAATTGGGGGTGGAATTTGGGGGGATTGTGAAGAAAGCGATTGCGAGTGCCATAACGGTGTCGTTTTGAGTAGCTGGAAGGGGTGGTTGGCTGCATAAAATGCTAAACTGCGCCGCCCACGTGGTTTATTAGGGCAGCGGGGTAGAGACGCGGACGCCATTGCCGTAAATGTGGAATATTGGTGAGCTGATAAATATTTAATGCAACCAAACTTTGAATTAATGGCGGTCAAAATAAACAAATCTGTTAATTAGGGTTTAGATGGGGAATTGGGGATTGATTACTGAAGCTTTTGCTACCTGGTGTTGACAAAAAAATAGTACTCCACTAATGTTTTTATCCATTAATTTTTGTATAATTAAATGTGCTAATACAGGGTGAGTATCAATGTATTGAAATTTTCATCCTCAACAAAATATGCTGCTACAGATTTTAATTTACAGTAAATTCTCATGTCTAACAATAATTAACGGCTTCGATGAAGTTTGCAGCTTTTTGGCTTAGCGGAATTAATATTGGCAAACAAGATTTCTCCGGTTCATATCATTTAACTTCATTTCATCCATAATACTTTCGTCATCACACAATAGGAGTCATCTATCTATCTATCTATACATATATAAAAGACGAGTTTTGGGCTATTTTGAATAATATTTTATACTGAGGATATAAATGCAATTTTAAAACCGATAAAATCTGAAGACCAATTGTAAAAACCACTAAATTACCAAGTTTTGTGATGTGAGATCAGATAGTAATGTTTGTAACCGTTACAATTTAATCACCAATTGTAAAAATCACTAAATTACCAAGTTTTGCGATGTGGGATAGTAATGTTCGATCGGTTACACTAATTATTTAATACTAGCATGTAATTCAACCATGGAATCAACGCAATGCCATGATTATAAAACATGTGATGCAAAAATTTAGGGCTATAATCCCAGGAAACTTCAATAAAACCGTTTAAATTGGCCAAGGAAGAAACGGAGCAATAATTGTCCCTATTAAATTAGATAGTATTTAGTGTAGAGAATTGAATTAATAATAATTTAGTATAAATTTAAATCAATCTATCTTTATATTTTTTGCTATAAATATGTGAGATTACAATAGAAATGGCGTAAGTATTGTGAATACATAGATGCAGGATCTATAGGAGAGCGAATGTCGTCAATTTCGATAAAGTTCTGATGTATGACGTTGGAGGTTATAGGGTAGTCGGTTGTAGAGAATCCGTTTGATGTTTTCCGTCTTAAACTGATTATGTATAATGATGATATGTAGAAATAGGAAGGGAAGAAGAGTTGTGTTTGTGCTACAAAGTTTTGTGTTTATGTTTCTATTTCGCCGTCAGCCAATTTATTTAGGTGAGATCGAATGGTTGGGTATTTTGTTTATGTATGTTGTATGTTAATATATTGATTTAGGTTTATAATCGTTGTGTGTCTCAATTGATTCTAATATGGTATTCTTAATTATTATATTATATTTGAGCATTAAATTAATATTGTAACTATTATAATTGGAATATTCTATTTGTTATAGGTGAGGTAAGTAGATACGTATTTTCTTCTTAAACCTTAATCAAATGATCTTTTAAATATCCTTATTCATGTATAATGAATCAAAGCTCTCCAAATTTCAATAATTTATTACTACTAATTTTAAGTTTATGGTATGTTTTAGTTGTATAATTCATAATTAATTTATTTATAATTTTTATATAATAATATTATTTTAATTTTATCAATCAACTAAAATTTAAAACTAATATTTTAAAATATTTTAATCTGTGCAACGCACAGGTGAGATACTAGTTCTTATTAAGGACACGAGTTTTAAGAAATGTAAAGAATAATGAGATGAAAAAGTTAGTAGAATATGAAATCCATTTTTTATACTCTCTCCGTTCCTTCATAGTTGAGTCATTTTTTCCATTTTGGGAAGTTCCCTCATAGTTGAGTCATTTCCATATATAGTAACTTTTTCCTCTCTCTTACTTTAGTCTCTCTACTTTATTCACTTTTTACTTTATTCTCTCTACTTTTTTTTCTCTTTCTTACTTTTTTATCTATTTATTTAACACACTCAACATTCATTTCTTAAACTCCGTGCCGAAAAGTTCCGCCTCAACTATGAGGGAACGGAGGGAGTATTAGTTTTATACTCCATTCGTCCCCGATTAAGAGGCACACTTTGACCGGGCACGAGTTTTAAGAAATGTAAAGAAAAGTTGGTTGAAAAAGTTAGTGGAATTTGAGACCCATTTTTTTATAATGTTTTTTATAATAAAATGTGAGTGAATTGAATTAGTGGAATGTGGGACCTACTTACTATTTATGGTAAAAATGAAGTGTGACTCTTAATTGGGGACGGACCAAAATGGAAAAGTGTGACTCTTAATCGGGGACGGAGGGAGTAATAAAATGTGAGCGAAATGAGTTAGTAGAATGTGGGACCTACTTACGTTTATGGTAAAAATGGAGTGTGACTTTTATTGTGGGACGGACCAAATTGGTAAATTGTAACTCTTATTATGGGACGCAGGGAGTAATATGCACTTTCATTTATAATAACTAATACTACATCCGTCTCATAATAAGAGTCACATTTGGTATGAGCAGAGTATTAAAAAATGAAAAGAAAAATGGGTTGAATAAGTGAGTGGACTATGGGTCTTATTTATATATATTAGTTTTATAAATAAAATGTGAGTGAAATAAGTTGGTGAAATGTGAAATCTACTTGCCATTTATAGTAAATGTTAAAGGTGACTCATATTGTGGGACGACCGAAATATCAAAATGTGATTTTTATTGTGGAACAGAATGGTGTATATATATAGAGACAGATTCATTCTTCCTCCTCTTTTCACTCACAATATAACAATAATTTTAAGGTAAGAATCATTATCAACTAAAAATATATGTTTGGTGACGGAGTACAAGTGCTACAATGCACACAGCACATGAATTCTAGCAACAAAGTTTCTAAGCCAAAAGAATAAATTTTTCAAATATATGCTCGACAATATAAGTTGAATTGGAACGCATATGAAAATAGTACAGGAAGGGAGACAATGGTAAGGAGTAACAAAATTCTGTTAAGAGTGAACTACAAAAATAGTCCCTGGACTATGCGTTTATCTTGTCAGTGAACTCTGTACTTTAAAAATATCTCCAGACAACCCTGGACTAAGCATTTATCTCGAAAATGGTCCTTTTCACTGTTTCGTGACGAAAATACCCTTTTGGGGGGGTTTGGGCAATTTGGTCTTTTTACATTTTAAATCTGATATTATTTCAGTTATATACTAAATCTGATATTATTTCAAAATTATCATTCTTCTTCCATTTTGTCATCCTTCACTTTGTTTCTTTATTTCAATATTAGATTTAATTTTGTAAAATTAAATTTTAAATTTCGATTCTTAAATATCAATAAATTTTTTTAATTATTAAAATTACTAGTGTTAAATTACAAATTAATAGTTTTAATCAATATTTGATAGCGTCTAATATTTAATCAATAAGGTACGATGACACCTTAGTTTTAATCATAAATAGATCATATAACACGATTTATTTCGAATAAATATGCATTTAATGTAAGACTAATATAATTTCCGTTTATTAATTTGAAAAGAATCAAAATTAACTAGAAAATTTCAACAAAAATTCTCCTATATCAAATTTTTAGTAGTATCAAATTTTTAGTCAACTTCATAATATGTTTAGTCAAATTCTCCTATACATTAGATGCATATTTATTTCGTACTAAATCATGTTATATGATCTATTTATGATTAAAACTATTAATTATTGATTAAAACTAAGGCGGCGACGTACCTTATTGATTAAATATTAGACACTATCAAATATTGATTAAAACTATTAATTTGTTATTTAATAGTAATTTTAATAATTAAAAAAAATATTGATATTTAAAAATCAAAATTTAAAATTTAATTTTATAAATGTAAATCTAATATTGAAATAAAGAAACAAAGTGAAGGATGACAAAAGGAAAGAAGAATGATAATTTTGAAATAATATCATATTTAGTACGTTACAAAAATAATACTATCATATTTAAAATGTAAAAAGACTAAATTGCCCAAATCTCCCAAAACTCCCCAAAAGAGTATTTTCGTCACGAAATAGTGAAAAATGACCATTTTCGAGATAAACACATAGTCCAGAGACTATTTTTATAGTTCACTCTTCTGTCAATGATGGTGTACTTGCACTACTGTTATCTAATGTTTTGTTATCGTGACAATGCACTGTAGTATTGTTTGTCTCAATATTGACTGTTTTTATACCATCAATTCCCATTTGCCAGCTCATTCCCAAAGGCAATTTTGTACTCCCTCCATTCTAGAGAAGTTAGCACACTTTCCTTTTTAGTTTGTCCCACAAAAGATGTCACATTTCCCTTTTTGGAAAAAGTTCTCTCTCACATGAATATAAAAATTATATTTTCTCTCTCCATTTAACACACAAAACAAAACCTTCTAAAATCCCGTGCCATTTTCAAAGTATGCCAACTTCTCTGGGACGGAAGGAGTACTATTATTCATGCCCACTGAAAAAAATCTTCATCTTTGTTTAAGATGCATACTTGATCATTTGTCAGCCATTTTTGTAGTTAGTATGTTTTAACTTGGTATGAGTTTTAAGAAGTTTTTTTTAGTGAATGGTGGTAATAAAAGCATAAAAACATGATAAAACGCAAGAAAGAACAAGATCTGCCAAGATGTAAACTCAACTAATTATAACAGCGAAAGTAAATGAATGATGATGCTAAAAACAGCAGGGTGCCTGCAGAAGCTTGAATGGATGGGAATTGGGAAAAGCTTTGCAGTAGAAAAACACAAATCATAAATGATCAAGTGCTGATTGTGTTGAAAGTGGATGCCAATTTTTTAAGACCGTGAGAGTTGGAAGTAGGACATATATTGATTTATGATGAGGGTCTTCACGTGTAAATCGGGCGCCTTAGTATCAGTGGTGGATTCAAGATTGATAAACGGAAGGGGCGAAATATATTAATAGGTTGGTTTAGGGCGAAAATGATAATTTTTTTCAATTTTCGGAGCGACGTCGGGGAAAACGGAGGGGGCATACATGGTAATTTTACGTCCAGGTAAGAAGAAATTAGTCGCACGGAGGGGGCGACCGGCCCCTCATATACCCCCTTGATCCGCCCCTGCTTAGTGCAACACATAGGATACATATAAGAGCATCTGCAGCGGTGAGAATTTCGGTGCTCGTTCGTCCGTGCCGCTGGACAGAGCTCGTCCGTCCGTGCCAGCGGCACGACGCTGCTCTTAGCTAAAAGCACGTCCGTGCCGCTGAGCAGCCCTACGTGGCACGCTCCGATTGGCCAACGGCATAGCCGTTGGAAAATTCGTTTTTTTATTTTTTATTTTTTAAAAAATTCGAAATTTATTTAAAAAAATGTTTTTAAATAAAAAAAAATATTTTCCCACATCCCAAAACATTATATCCGTTTTCTACCCACTTTTAATTTATTTTTCAATTTTTTTCCCCAAAATTTACATTTTCATCTATAAATACCCCCACTTCAACACAAAAAAAATCACATTCTCATCTATTCTATCATCATTCATCTACATTTTCTCATATTTTTTCTTCATACTCTCTCATCTAAATTCCCACCACACTACACAATGTTCGGCTCCGACGATCACCCCTCCGGCAATCGCGGTTGGAACCACGATTGGTTCGACTCCGAGGCCGGATATAGTCCGCAAAACCAATTTACGGCCCCTCCTCAAACCCAAGGTTCGCAAGCTCCGGGTGGCTACCGTCCTTACCCGTTGCACGACCTAAACGCCCCCGGGTTCGGGTGGGCACCCGAACCCGGATCGGGAGGGAGCAGCAGCTCTACTCCTACTCCTCCTGTTCGTGGCACCCGCACCCCGTACACTCCGGGTGAGATGATGGTGATGTTCAAAGCCTACTTGGCAGTCTCCGAAGATCCGGACGTCAACACGAACCAAACCGGGGATACGTATTGGTGGCGCATCACTCGCCTCTACAATGAAACCCGGCCGGCTGGAACCATCTATCGCAATGATAGTATGGTTCGCAATTGCATCTACAGATGCAACGAGGCAATCGGGAAGTTCCAGGGGATTTACCTCCAGGAAGAGCGGTCGGCGGGGAGCGGCACGAACGAGCTCGACATCATCACCGCCGCCTTGGCGGCATACCAACGGGAGGAGTTCAAACCGTTCAAGTACCTCGATTGTTGGCAGGAGGGGCGCCTACATCCGAAGAATAGGGGCGGCATAGTAGCATCCTCTAGCTCCTCCAAAGCAAACGGTCCAGGTCGGTTGCCCTATCCGACGGCGCCTCGATGATGTGGCTACCCAGCTTGCCGGAGCTAACTTGGGTAGCCCCGACGCTGGCCCGAGCAGTTCCCGCCCGCAAGGAAGGAAGAAGGCGGCGGCCAACCGCCCCCGCCGTCGCGCCTCGACTCCATCCGCCCCCGCTCCCTTTGTGCCTCCTCCACCCCCGAACAACACGTTGTGGGTCATCTTGAGTCAACTTTATATGAACGATACGTCTCGGATGACTCCGGATCAACTTGCAACACATGAGCAAATGATCCGGGGTCTCAAGATGCAATTGGGGATAGACGACTAGTCTTCCACGTGTGTAATTTTTAATTGGTAGGATTTTAATTATGTATTTTTTATTTTCTAGGATTTTAATTATGTATTTTTATTTTTTAGTATTTTAATTATGTAATTTTTATTTTTTAGGATTTTAATTATGTAATTTTTAATTTTTAATGTATTTTTATAATGTTGAAATGTTTTTAATAATTGGAGCATTTAAATTGAATAATAGAATGGTAGGACCCTTGAGCTTGTCCTTAGCTAAGAGCACGGATGTGAGTGTTGTGCTCTTAGCTAAGGACAAGGAGTAAAAGTGGGACGCCCACCACCGTGCTCTTAGCTAAGAGCACGGATTGGGATGCTCTAAGTCATTATTCCATGTTAAAAACAAAATATAGAGTTTTTTTTTCTCAAACCAAAATGAGATTGATTTTTGAGTACTTTTATAGTTAAAT
This sequence comes from Salvia hispanica, assembly GCF_023119035.1. NCBI lineage: Eukaryota > Viridiplantae > Streptophyta > Magnoliopsida > Lamiales > Lamiaceae > Salvia > Salvia hispanica. Next base: position 45,332,396 of record NC_062965.1, read on the forward strand.
ACGTATTCTATTTTAGGTTTTAGTGTATCTTGGAGATGGTAATTTAGGGATGTCAATTGGGCTAACCCACTCGGGTTCGGGCCAATCCACTCGGGTTGTCGAGCTATTTGGGTGCGGGTTATTCGGGCTGTGAATTTTTCGGGTTATAAATTTTCGGCCCTAACCCTAAATCTTCGGGTTTTGAGCTAACCCACGGGCTATTCGGGTCAATAGTAATCTTATATGTTACTTTCTATCCAATCCAATATTCTAAATTATTAAAAAACAGATTGTCGCAAATAGTAAAGTATAATCAAAGTGATCAAGAGAAAGAAAATAATAGCAATTGAAAATTGAAACAAAATAGATAAACATATCGTTTAATTAATAGCACACATGAATCTTACTACAATTAAATGGAAATCATACATTTCATATAACTCTAACTTTCAATTTGAAAGAGAAGACATAATTACCATATATTCTTCATATCAATGTTGTATTTAATATTGATATTACCAAATATACTTTATATAAGTATATAATCCAAAATTTTAATTATATTTTTATATTAAATGCTCAATCCGTGGGCTAATCCGCAACCCACTTGGGCCAGCCCGCATAACCCGCCGACCCATACGGGTTAGCCCGTGTAGCCCGCTTCTGAATATGGGTTGCGATTTTCCGACCTAACCCTATGATTTTACCAGGTAATTCGGATCGACCCGTGGGTTTCGAGCTAGATTGACATCCCTAGATGGTATACTGATCTATATCTCTACTATCTGAAAGTTTGACACGCAAAGGTTTGGATTTATGAATACATAAATTTTTGCACATGATTCATAAATGGAGATTGGGTTGGAATTGGTCAATGAACTGATTTTGCGGCACGGGAATCATACTCCCTTTCACCTCTATTTATTAAATTTTTAGTCTCCTTTTCGTATTTTAAACTCATTCACTGCCACTTGTCTCTTGTCGCCCACTTATAATTTCAATTTCAGTTTCAGGATTATATTCTTAAATTTTGGAACGTGATAAACTGATAATCCAATGGCCTCTGATTTGTTCACTGCCTTAGTTTACTTCATCAAATGCTTGCCCTAACGCTTTAAAGATGACTTCGTGAATCTTAAATTTATTCTACGGATACTCTCTATTTGAATGATTATATCGCATGACGGAATATTCATAAAAATAATCTCACAATTTAATACTAGATAAATAATCATATAATAATGAGTCATTGCAACTAATTATGTCTAAGGATATTTCATTTTTAGTGGTATGTCATGATGTGAGGATATTGATCCAAAGAGTAAATTGTGATCGGTTTATCATTTAAACAAAGTATTTCAAAAAATATGTAGTCTACTCCCGTACATGCAGGGTGAGCTCAGATGTAAAAATGCTAGGGAAAGGCGGAAGCGGTGGGGAAGGGGGTGGAGGTTGTAACAACGGTGGCAGAGAGGGAATGAGTCAGCACCAATGAATTTTTCTTCTTCCCATATATAGTTATGGTTTATAAAAAATGTATTTGTATGTAAATATATAAATTTTCACCATTTTCTAATTTTACACATTTTTCAATAAAAATACGATACAAACTTGATTCCTTCACATAAGATTGAGTTGTGAGATTATTTTAGTTGGAGGGGATGACTATAACTAATTATCATATGATTATTCATCTAAGATTGAATTGTGAGATTTAATATCATGAACCAAAAGTAATACTCCACATATTAAATCCCGAGATATAATCTTGTAAATCGAACAGTTTCGTAGAAGATTCTGAATCGCAACACGCCATCTTTCTTCAACCGAAGATCGGCAGTTGATATTCTTCTCATTTGAGTTTCGTAGATAGATGATAGCTATGGTGAACCTTAGTGTTTGGAAGTCAACTTCCTCTGATCTAATTATTCAGGATCTAATTATTCAGGACATGGCTTTGTATATTTACATTTGTGCTATGTTGGTTGGCTACTTCTTACATTTAATATCCTATCTTAGCATGGTTATGCATCCAAAGTCATTGTCTCATTGATAAACCGATAGTTTCAGGATCCCCCAATGGAATCCTTATAAATCAAATTCACTTAACTCTCTAACATTTCAATTATGGAGTACTATGTCAAACTCTATTAGATTTTTCAAACTTTTGGTTAAGACTTGAGAGTCATTTGAGTTATTCCCTCTGTCCGCGAATAGAAATCCTGTTTTTCCTATTAGATTTTTCAGACTTTTGGTTAAGACTTAAGAGTCATTTGAGTTATTCCCTCTGTCCGCGAATAGAAGTCCCATTTTTCCATTTTAGTCTGTCTCCGAATAGAAGTCCCGGTTCATTTTTACCATAAGTGGTAATAAGGTTACACCTTCCACTAACTCATTATACTCATATTTCATTTAAAACCAATATATATACAAGTGAGACTGTTATTCCACTAATTTTTTTCTATCCATCTTTTTTAACATTTCTAAAAATCCGTGCCGCCCAACTGATCTACAGTGGAGACCACATAATATTTTTCCTACACCATCCCCTACTCCACCCTCACAAACATAAAATATGAGGGAGTGTAATTTTTCATGTTAGTAAATTGTTTATTTTAATTCTAATTTTTTTATTATTCCATATTAATCCTTCAAACCAATCAGACAGAAAAAAAAAGTTTCATGATAATTTTAAGTTATAATGTTTCTATTCCAATTATTTACTATTGATATCAAATTTCAAATATAGAATTGAAGGAATTGAAATTGTAAATAAATGCTACTCCACTAATTTTTACTCCATCGTCCATAAAATATTGTCCAAGTTTGACTCGACACGAGTTTTAAAAAGTTGAAAAAGTTAGTGAAATGAGGGTCCCACATTTATATATTACTCCTTCCGTCCCACTTTAGGAGTCTCGGTTTACCATTTTTGGATGCCCCACTTTAAGAGTCCCGATTGAAATATTTCATAAATGGTATTAGGCCCCACATTCCACTAACATTTTTCCACTCACATTTTATTATAAAACTAATATAAAAAAGTAGGACTCACATTCCACTATATTTTTTCACCAACTTTCCTTTAATTTCTTAAAACTCGTGTCGAACTCAACTGAGACTCCTAAAATGAGACGGAGGGAATAGTTTTATTACAATAGAACGTGAATGAAAAGAGTTGGTGAAAAGTGCGGATCATTTATCAAAAGTACAAAAAAAAAAAGAAAAAAAAGTGGACAACTTTTCACTTACGGAGGGAGTAGGGGTGGTTCGGTACGGTATACCGTACCGGGAGTGCCATACCGTATACCGTACCGAAAGTTACGGTATGACAAAAACCATACCGATACCGTACCGTAAGTTTCGATATACGGGAGTTCGGTATACCGGAAATTCGGTATGACAGTTTTCCATACCGTGTTATCGGTATACCGTACCGCATTTCGGTATACCGTACTTTTGCGGTATACCGAACTGCGATATGACATTCCGATATACCGTTATACCGTGTTTTGTGGTACGGCATACCGTTATACCATTATACCGTGAAAAAATCTATTATATCCAAAATATTAAAAAAAAATCTAGTTTTCAACTACTTCAAAAAATAGGGTTCCCAATTTTGATTATTTTATTTTTTGTATAATAAAAATTCTTATTTTTTAAAATTTAGTTTAAATATAACATATATAAATATATATTTATATATTATATATATCAATCGGTATACCGATATACCACGGTATACCGAAGCATCGGTATATACCGAATCTTCGGTATACCGCGGTATGAGAAATCTTATACCGTTACCGTACCGATCTCTATCGGTAAGGTATCATACCGTACCGAAAACTACGGTATACCGAAAAAATGGTGTTTTCAGTATTTTTTCGGTACGATAATTCCGGTATTCCGGTATTTCGGTATAATTCCCAAGCCCTAGGAGCCAGGAGGGAGTATACTGTATTGAAACTCTCGGTGGTATTCGATTAAATAAATAAGAAGCAAAGGGCATTTTGGACATAGTAGATATATATAGATATAGAAAAATCTCGTATTGCTCCCCCTCTTTGTCGCATAATAATTCCGGTACTTCATTGTCGAGGTGAAAACCAATCAAAGGTGCGTGCTTTTCTCTCTCTCTAAACTTTGGTTTCAAATCTGTTGATCCATCCCTTAATTTTATCAGTTATAATCTAAACTATGTAATAAGATTTCACTCCTATTCTTTTTAGCTTGTTTACTAAAATTGTGTAGCAGATACTGTGTGTGAACAAATGGTGTAGTATTATTTACTTGTTTTTGTTATAATTACCAATTTGTGGCTCAATTCGGTGTAAATTGCACCAGCATTGTATGAATTTGCTTGAATCGCCCTCTCATAATTTTTTGATTTGCTTCACTGTTGGTCAACTCTGAACAAACAGGTCATTTCTGAGAATTTGAGAAGGTACTGTAAATTGGTCGGGATTTTCTAATTTCATTTTTTGTTTTGTTTTAAGTGAATCTTTTCTCCTGGAAATGTGTCTATCGGAAGAGACTGAGTTGGAAATTTTGAAATATTTTCATGTCTTTTTTCCGTGGATAATTTAGCGGTGAACTTTATCCATTTTCTGGTTTCTGTTTCGATTTTATTGGAAAACTAGTTAAATTTCTAATGTGATCCATCGCTGATCATAGTAGTGCATTTGAATTAACTTAAATTTCACTATTAGCATGTTTTGTAAGTTGTTTGTTCATTAAATTATCTTGTGCACTTTTCATCATTGGTGTAGCTTCTTCAGTTTGGGCATCAAGCTATGTTTGCTAAATAGGTTGCCTTTTGGAGTGAAATAAATTATTATTATAATTAAGCATTTTACATGTTTTCCAGCATGGAGCACAGCTTTTGGCAGCTGGGTGACGAGCTGCGAGGGCAGTCTAAAGTTTCCGAGGATCAAAAATGGTTGGTGGCAGCTTCAAGGTTGGCCGAGCAGACGAGGTCAAAGCCCGAGCGGAGGATCAATCTAGATCTCTCAAAGGGTGCTGCTGAATTCAGGCCCCGGGTCACTTCTGGTTTTCAGGAAGATAACAAGTTCGAGAGTTTCAATTTCAACATGATGAACTTGGAGCCAAGGTTGAATCTGAATGAGAACGTGACGAAAGCTTCCTTCGGCAATGGCATCTACAACATGAATGCTGTTTATCAGAATCCCAACATCAGCACTATGGGGAACATCTCTGGAAGCAAATATAACAATATCAATCCCCTGAAAGAGCCTAATAACAGCCATATCAACAACCATAATGCCAAGGATGATGCCATGAATTCCAACGGCGCTGCTGACAAAAGGTTCAAAACACTCCCTGCTGCGGAGACTCTCCCTAGGAATGAAGTGCTTGGTGGATACATCTTTGTATGCAATAATGATACGATGCAGGAGGATCTGAAGCGACAGCTGTTTGGTAACTATATGATATTTATCGCGAATTGGTGTCCTGTTTGCATACAACTACTTCTGTATGGCTTGCTTGTTCGAAGAAACAATTATGCTTCTTGTACCAACCCTATTATGTATGCATGTCTGTGTGTAATCAGCCTTTTGTCAGTATCGGCCCTTATATTGGTGGGTATTTCGCAGGTTTGCCTCCTAGATATAGGGATTCTGTGAGGGCAATAACACCGGGTTTACCTTTATTCCTCTACAACTACACCACTCACCAGTTGCATGGTATCTTTGAGGTACGTTTAATTCTGTCAATCTCACTTGGAATTACTTTTATGCGCCTAAGTTAATACAAAATACTATGCAGTAAGGTAGACCTAATTTACGGGCCTTTTCAGAACCCTGCGATTTGTTATAATTATGGGAGCATTTCATACTTTTCCCAGTAAGTAAGGGCACCAATTTACTCATGTTGTATAAACAAACAACTCAGTGTACTAATGAGCTGTATGATTTTTGTTGCAACATATGGTGCCTTGTCTTCACCAACTCTTCTTAAACATTAAGTCACTTATTTTCTTGTACAGGCAACAACCTTTGGAGGTTCCAACATAGATCCTACTGCTTGGGAAGATAAAAAGTGCAGAGGTGAATCAAGGTTCCCTGCTCAGGTACGGTACAACAATGTCGTCATTAACTGGAACAGCTTGTATATATGGATGGCAACCCTCTTACTGACTGGGATACAAACTCATCTGTTACTTGATTAGGTGAGAGTTCGAGCCAGGAAACTCTGCAACCCTCTGGACGAAGATGCTTTCAGGCCCGTCTTGCATCACTATGATGGCCCTAAGTTTCGCCTGGAGCTATCCATTGCTGAGGTTAGTTTTAATCTTTATCATTTGAAACAACAGCCTTACTGTATATTCTGGGTACGATATTGGAGCTGATACTCTTGTACGTAATCGGCTATTACAGACCTTGGACTTGCTTGATCTCTGTGAACAAGCTGGCGCATAAAATATGGTTGGCAACATTACTAAGACCGGCATAAACAAATTGTAGTGATGTGTGTTCATGCCGTGGTGTTTGCTCAGTCGAGTATTGTTGTGAGTAGAATCGGCTTTGTATGTGGCCAAATAAATTTAGTGTTTGTTTGTGAAGATGCACGTAGATTCAGTATCACTTGCACTTGTAATATTTACAGAGGTCTATATGTAAGAAGAAAGGAGGCTGCACTAATGGCCGCCTATATATATGTTATAAATATGTTCCTCTGTCGTGCCAAACGGATTCGTATGATCGAGGTTTTCATAAAAAATTGGGTTGACCGCCGTTATCCTTGATGCCTGATGGTGGATCGATCGAACTCGGTGGTGAATTCTTCAATTCTTGAACTCCTAGTTGTGTAAATTAGCTGAAAACATCGGCCGTCTTGTAATTCCGGTCACCAGCAACGGCGCTCCACCCAGCCGTCTTGTTCAAACTCCCCTCCTTGATCGCCTTCCTCCGGTTCATCACATCCTCCCATCTCCCTGCCTCTGCGTACATATTCGACAACACAACATGTACCCCATGATTCGTAGGATCCAACCCCTGAATCACTCCTACAACCCTCTCCGCTGCCTCAATATCCCCTGAACTCCTACAGCCGCTCAACAACGCCCCCCAAATTGCCACATCCGCCTCCCACCGCATCTCCCTGATCAGCCCCTCCGCCTCCAAAATCCGGCCTCCCCGCCCCAGCAGGTCCACCATGCACCCGTAGTGCCTCAGGTTTGGCTCCACGCCGTACACCCTCTCCATCAAGTAAAACACCTCCCTCCCGAAATCCACCATCCCCGCATGGCAGCATGCACACAGAACTCCGAGAAGAGTGATGCCGTTAGGCCTCACTCTCCCCATCTCTGCAAACATATCGATGGCTTCACTGGCACGGCCGTGGAGGGCCAGCCCACAGATCATGGCGTTCCATGTCGCCACGTTTCTCTCTCTCAACTCATCGAAAATTCGCCTTGCTTCGATCAATTCCCCATTCTTCGCATACATGTTGATTAAAGCAGTTCCAAGAATAACGTTCATTTCCACTCCATTCTCGTCTATGTACGCGTGGATCTCCTTCCCCAATGACAAGCACGACGACTGCGCGCACGCAGACAAAACCGAGGCAAGAACAACTCCGCTCGGTTCAAATCCTTCCGAAACCATGGCGCTAAAGAGCACCATCGCTTCCTCCGCGGAATTGTTTTGGGCGTAGCCGCATATAATAGTCGTCCAAACGCTCAGATTTCTATCAGGCATTTCGTCGAACACTTTGCGTGCGTCTCCCATCATGCCTGCTACGGAATACGCCCTAATCAGGCCATTCGCCACGTGCGAATCGGAATCCAGCCCGAATTTGAGCACGTGAGCGTGGATCTGCTCGGTGCATTTCGCGGATTGAGAATTCGCGCAGGCTTTGAGGACGAAGGGGAACGTGTGCTTGCCCGGGGCGGCGGCGCGCCTCCGCATTTCGGAGTAGAGGTGGAGGCCGGCGGAGGGGTTGGAGCTGGTGGCGTGAGCTCTGATCAGAGTGTTCCAGATGAAAGTGTTGGGCGCGGGGATGTTGGCGAACAATTTGAGGGCGTAGGTGAGGTCGCCGGAATCGGAGAGAGCGGAGAAGTTGATTAGGCGGCTGGCGGCGAAGGCGTCGTGAATTTGGGCGGTGGTGATCATTTGGGCGTGGATTTGCTTCAGCTGGTCCATGGATCGGCATTTGTCCGCCGCGAGAGACAGCGGCGGCGTTTGGTGCAGAGACGATGAAGTTATAGCACGGCGGTGGACGACGGAGAGTCTTGTTAGAAGATTTGGTTTTGGAGGGAGCATTATACAATGGTGTGGGCCTCCGCATTCTAGCAAATATATTCGCATAACTCATAAGCTAGAGGACTCCCGCCACGCTGCTACTTCTAGCTAGAACTGTCCACGGTCCAACAACCGCCGGTTCCGAAGTTCCGCAAAACCTTGAACCTGAATAGGCCGAGTAAGGTGTTCGCCGGTTCTGGTTCAGGCAGTTGTTCAAAACCGCCTAAACTGGCGGTTCCTGTTGGATATTATTTTATCATCATATATTCAAGATTACATAATTGAATATAAATAAAGCAAGATCTTCGAACAACATGTATTTCACGTAAACCATAAACATAATAGGATCGAGACATACCTTGGCGATCCATAGCGGAAGCGATTGAGGAAGGAGGAGACGATTTCCTTGAACCTTTTTCCGGCGTAGTGGCGCAACTCCAAGGATTTGTTTCTCTCTCTTTCCCTCATTTATGTGTTCTCTTAATGTGTGTGATTTGATGGGAT
>NC_062965.1:45341248-45364248 GCF_023119035.1 Salvia hispanica
TATTATCTGAACAGAAAATAAAATGAAAAGCAAATTAGAAAAGCATACAAATATCACATTCGCATCACTAATCAAACAAGGGTTTATTGTATTGATTAGCTCCCACTAATTTTAACATATATTATGCCCCCAAACATAAAATACGAATTTATATCAAATATAAATTTTAGTGGTCCAAGATCCAAGTCTATATAGTTGTAGCCTCTGCGAGGGCTGATGACTACAATAATATCACTAGGTAGGCCTCCAAGCTAATTGAAACAACAATTTTACAATTCTTGGTTTATTAATCTAATTAATATACGTCCATAAATTATTTTGGTTGCGAGGGCTACACAAAATAATTTAAGCAAGTCAACCCCATCACACGATGCCAACCATGCATCTATGAATGAGCCTAAACCTTGTGGATTTAGAGTAAACGCGAGGGCATAAAACTCGTGGTCGAAAAGGCTAGGAACATCAGACAATTATGATGGACGATGCGTTTGTTTCAAAAACAAGACTTATATTTTATGGGGAAAAAGTGTGATACTAGTTATGTGAATATAATATCCAATATTAAATATCAAACAATTACTGGGCGCCGCCTACCCAGACATAGTATAACACGGACTACAAATACTGGGCGCCGCCTACCCAGACATAGTATAACACGGACTGCACATACTGGGCGCCGCCTACCCAGACAATAAAACGGTCTCTAACTACTATAGTTCAATAAATAAGCATAAAAATCAAATAGCATGCTTATCACATAGGATATCAAATCATGCTCAACAAATAAAATCAAATTTTATTTTCTAATTAAATGTGGACTTAACAATTATATCAATTCCGAATCAATATAATTGTAAATTTAATATTAATTCCAAATTTATATTTTATGGAGTATATATTATCATTTCCAAAATGATAACTATATCGCACTTTGTTAATCCAATTAACGAAATTAATCCAATCTATATTAATTCTAAATTAATAAATTTGTAAATCGAGTAATAACTCCAAATTATCATCAAGCACATATATTATTTATTATTCCAAAAAATAATAATATTAACAAATTCTTGCTCACTAATCCAATTAATAAATTTATCATCCAGTCTGCATCAATTCCAAATTAATATTAACAGATATTTAATATTAATTCTAAAATAATATTAAAAACACATTTACTATTATTATTCAAAATAATGATAGTAAATAATTTATTTGCTTGATTAATATTATTAATTCTAAATTAATAATGAACTTTACAGTGACCAAAACCACCTCAATTTTTAGACAACGGTAGCCTAGCTACTTTGGCCCATTGTGGTTACATTTTTACTTGAATTGAAGCCTAAAACGTGGCATCCCATTCAAATTGCAGCCCAACTGCCGTAACCCAAAACCACGATCGGATCCGACCCGGATCTTCAAGGCCCGCTAGGGTTCCGGGAAAAGAACAGTCGCCCCTTCCATGGTGCTGCCTTCACGCCGCCGCCACAGCTTTTACCCCACCATACCGACCTGCCGCCGGTCGACAACTTCCAGCAGATACACGCGGCGGATAGCATGAGAGGGAGAAGGCCGCCGTGAGCGTCGCTCTTCTTCCGTTTTTCTTTGCTTTCGTTGAATGTCTGCCGCCCCAACTTCATTAATTTGTCCATGTTCGCCTCGATGTTGTATATACAATTGAAATCAAATTTCAATTGATTGAATTTCAAATCCAAGTTTTGTTGTGTCGTGGCTATGGTCAGTTTTGGTTTCCAAAACCACTCTAAAATGACTGAATTGAAATTCAATTTCAATTTCCAGTCGTTTCGGTAATTTTGGGTTCCAAAACCATTTTTACTCTCAACTTTAATTTCAAAAATTGAACAATTTTTCAATTCTCAAAGTTTGCTTGGAATCCAATTCCAGTTTCAAAGATACGAAACATGTCGAAAGAAGTTTGAAAACTTTGTTTCTAATAAAATAGTTTTCAATGAAAAATAAAACTCAGTTCTCCTTTAACATAAAATTGTGGAAATCTGATTCCAATTTTCAAACAATTTTCAAAAAGTTGAAGCTTGAAATCTAATTTCTTATTTTGAAATCCAATTTCAGTTTTGTCGAAAAATTATTAAACCAAGTTAAAGAGTTTGATTTCTGAAATCGTCCACATATAATCAAATCACAAAACAATTATGAATCAAGCCCCGGGCTCTGATACCACTGTTGGTAATTCTTGTATTCATCTAATGAGCGCAGCGGAAATCGCATACAAGAATAACAGATCTAGATTCATAATCATATTGCAAGTTGAGCATGTAAAACACAACGGAACTAAATCTTACTTGTTGTGTTGTTTTCTTCTGCGATTGAATCCTGCAAGTTGAATCCACTACTATCGAAGTCCACGTGCAATCCAATCCGATGCAGGAACTATCCCGGTACAATTGCTCCGTAGAAGAATGCTAGGAATTCTCTCTACAAAGCTTTACGTATTTTCTCTCTAATGTTACGCTATTTCTGATGCCCCACAATGGAGAATAAATAACCATTATATAGATGAAGAGTCACTAGGGTTTCATGATTGTTGGGCTTATGGACTATTATAATTATAGCCCAACTATAATTACTTAATCCATATTAATCTAATTCTAGCCCATTTCCTTTCAGAAAGAAGACTCAACTATTTGGTATCTGACCTGGTCCACATGGCTCACGATGTCTATGCCCTCCACCTCTACACATATGACACAACTGATGATTTGAAGTCTATCCAAAGTTGGATTGGAGAGATCAAAATGCGGATGCTTAAACTGGGAGCTGATGTGGCGGAGACAGAGTCCAACTCAAAAAATGTTGATGAAGATCATGTGGTGGTAGGTTTGGACAAACACATTGAAATGGTGCTTGAACAATGATTTTTCATACGAACCAATATCCTTCATTGGTTGTTATCAAAGGCATGTCTGGCATTGGAAAGACAGACTCTTGCTAGAGAGATATACAACCATGCGGATGTCATTGATCGATTCAAGTATCGTGCTTGGGTGTGTGTTTCTAATGTCTTAACAATTAAAGAGATAGTTATCAAACTACTGCGACATGTAGTAGTGAATGTGGATGGTGAGAATCTTTGTGCTTGGAGGAAATGGACGACCGAAGCCTCCTAGATATGCTTCACCAGCACCTGAAAGGACTGCAAGGACTGCCATATTTCATAGTTATCGACGACTTGCCCAAACAAATACACTTCAGACCTATCTACAAAGCTCTTGAAAAACATAGTACGTATGTTAATGCATATGATGGTCATGTGTCTTATTAGTACGTTACTAATTTAGTCACGGTAAATTAGATTTCAACATAACAATAAATATTGCGCTAGGTCTAAATTAAGCAAATTGCCAAACAAACACTCCTCACGAGTATGAATTTTATCAAATTTTTAATAGGAGTAAATTACAAGCACTAATTAGTATTTCTCAAAAGAATATGCACGTTGGATTCGGCACGGTTTTAATGCAAAATTAGTTTAGTAAGAAAGAGTTAAAGAAAAAAAGTAATTAAAGTATTGGTAACGTGTGGGGTGAAATTGATTTGTGAGGGGAGAGTGTGGTAATTGATTCTCAAATAGTTGGAAATAAAGGCCGATTGGTGGTTTAATTTTGGAAAAGGATTTGCAGATAGATCATGGCAAAATAATTAGTACCATTTCCTGCAATTTTTGGAGAACTCTCAGCAGTGATTTATGGCAAATTTCAACGATTGAGTGAGTTGGGCGAGAAGAGTCTAGCTAGTGCTTCCAACTTCTCTCTTTCTCACAAAATTGAATGTTCCTGTGTTGGTTAAACTTTAAGCAAAGATTTTAATGTGAATCTTCTAGATTGAAGACTCATGAATTTGCCCCGAACTTATTCTTGTAAATAAACCCAACAAATAAACAAGATAAACCAAGAAATGGAACAAGAAAAATGGATAAAAGGATAGATGATGGATTAGTGTTATGATTTAGGTGAAGAACAAGAAAGAAATCCCAAAGGCACTTTCACATACAAACACCTAATGGCTCCACAAACTAGCAACACAAGAACTAGCAAGCATACCTTTACAATCAACCTTAGCCCGGCAAAAGATCGAATGCAACCCGAAGGAATTTGATAAGTCTTCAAAAGATGAAGAAGGTGAGCTCTCAAATATGGAAAAATAGTCTCTTACAAATATTCAAAAGCTGAGAATGAAAACCCTAAAAAGAGTATTTATACTAAAACAAAAGTAATAGGGAAAATAGTCTTCTAAAGCTTCAAAAAACGACATTTTCCTCCAAAACGCCCGCCCAGGCATTTTGGGACCTCATTTCAGCCTCCATTCGCAAACACAAATAGCAGTAATATGATTCAAATCATACAATACACCTAACAAATATCGACATCAAATCCTCCAAATCTTTTATTCAATCACGGAAAATAACATCGATGACAGATTGCAAATAAGGACATAATTAAGTAGTACTCCCTCCGTTCCATAGTAGTGGAAGCATTTCTTTTCGACACGGAGATTAAGAAAAAGTTGTGTTATGTGAGTTAAGTAAATGAAGAATAAAGTAGGAAATGAAAAAGGTAGAGAGATGTAGAGGGAATAAAATAAGAGAGAGTAAAGTAGGTGTGGAAAAATGTGTTGACTTTTACTAAAAAAGGAAATGACTCTACTACTATAGAACGTACCAAAATGGGAAAATGACTCTATTACTAAGCAACGGAGGGAGTACTCCATTTATTAATATTTTAACTTTAACTTTAACTTTAACTTTAACTTTAACTTTACAATGAAATCATAATTGTATGTTAGTAAGTGGAGTACAACATTATTATCAATACTGGCCCATCTTGAAAATTAAACAGATTAAGAATATTGTGAATAAAACACACAAATCTCAAAGAGAAACAAACTCATTAAATGAAAGCTAACTTCATCGTTCATATACTTAAGTTTGAGCCTGCCGAGGATTGAATTAATCATCAGCCGACCCAAGATCGTCAACAATACTGCGATAAAAAGGTACTCCATTACCACTATTTTCCTGTTATATAAATTTAATTCATGTTCCTATAGAGATTTTATCAGAAAGTTGATTTTCAAAATATTAAGGTGCATAAAGTGGTGCAAAATAAATGATAACATTACTAAAGAGTCAGAAATATGCTAAGCACAAAAAAAATATTTTGGAGAAATCTACATTCACTAACCTAAAATAAAAGGAATGAAAAAAAAAATATTTTGTAAAATATTTTCTATAATAAAAAATAAATGATAATGATTGTCACTACTTTTCCAAGAAGACACCAAATCTTTAAAATACTAATTTGAAATTGTAGTAGATGAGTAGGGGAGGTAATCTCTTGGTCATTTTCAATCTTTCACCATACGATGGAATAACTTCATTAATTCTAAAAGAAACTGACTTATATTCACTCACCTAAAATGAAAATAGATACTCTTTAACATAAAGTTTGCTTAGGAAAAAAGTAAGCAAACAGACAATTTGACATACTGTCGCATTTTCCTTATCTCATTTTGCATTCTTTTCCATCAAATATTTCATTCAAAGTAATAATCGCGAGTGATTCACAACCAAAAAGAAGAGGCATTTACTAATGTATAAATATATATCAAAAGACATAAGATCATAATCCTTAGCAACAACAAATATATTAACACAATCATGAAAAAAATAGAGTGCATAAACTGATCTGAGCGAATTTTGGATGCAAAACGAACTTTAATAATAGACAATCATACACGTAATTTGTAAAAATTTAATTAAGACCAAAACTCGCCTTTTATATATGTATAGATATATGGGTTACTTCCAAGATTTTAATTTTAACTTTAATAGGAGTACTATTTAATAATCGATTATTGGAGTGGACGTATTATGGTTTTTAATTTCTTTAAATGTTATTTTTTGTTATAAATGTTTATTTTGACTGATTATTTTTCACAAATATATGTTTTCTTATGGCTATTTCTTTGTCTCTCTCTCAATAAGTTAAAATAATTATTTCCTTTGTTCCATCTTAGTTGAAGCATATCTTTTCTAACACAAAAATTAAGAAAAAAAATATTTATTATGTTAAAATGACATATAATAAAGTTTGAGAGAACAAAGTAGGAAATAAAGTGTAGGAAATAAAAAGTTTTACTTATTCCTCCTACTAGAGTATTAAAATGGAAATGACTACGGTGGGATGTCCAAATGGAAAATTTTTCTTCTATGATAAACGAAGGAATGTGTGATAAAGTTTTTATTTTATTATCTTGATTTTAATGGTGGAATAAAGATGAATGATTTGTTCCAGTATTCTTGAATATCAGTTTTACCTTCAAATTAAATCCAGCGTGCATTTGTTATTTCTACAGGAGCACTAAAACTTACTCTATTAAAGCTTTCATTTTGTTAATGTACTACTCCCTCCGTCCCCGGTAAGATGACACATTCCTTGGCCAGTATGGGATTTTAGGAGTTATTGATTAATGTGTTTAATTGGAGAGAGAAAAAGTGGGTGTATGTATTAAAATAGAGAGAGAAAGAAAGATGAATATTTTAGTAGGAGTGGAAAAAAGTGGTTGGGTATATTAATTGGAGAGAGAAAGTTTCCAAGAAATGAAATGTGTCATCTTAGTTGGGACAAACTAAAAAGGAAAACGTGTCATCTTAAATGAGACGGAGGAAGTATATTTTTTTCAATATAATTATGAATGATACATAAAAAAAATTTATTTTATTTTATTTTTTGTTTAACCACATGTGTTCAATCGGGCTTGCAGATTAAGGCCGAAAGTCTCCCAGCACCACAACTCTGCGCTGTCAACTACTCTACAACCCGTTGGTAATTTTTTAAAATTTTAGTTAGGGTCATCTTTAACTTTTTGGAGTATTTAATTGGAACTAATGAGGACATGAGGTCGATACAATTTTTAGTTTTCATTATAACAACTATTTTCTGAGAAATACTGGTGTTACTTACTTCCTTTTTGTGAAATTAAAACTTACACAAAGCACATCCGATGACCCATTGTTCAGAAGGGGATCATGTATCAATTTAATTGGGTTTTGTTGTCTAAATATTATGTTTTAAATGAAAGAATCGTGAAAAGTAGGATGCAAAGTGATTAGATACATGGTTTTTCAGGAAATTTATAATCACAAAAATTATTATATGGTTTTTCTGGATACAAAAATATCATAATATAAACGTCAACTTTGTCATGAAAAATTTTAGCCTTTTCATGCATGGGTCGTGTTTAACTTTGCTTTGAGTTTGAAAGATATCACAGTCGTCAGATCAAATCACACTCCGACAAGAAAATTTCAAAACAGTAATTTCATCTCCTTAGATTTGAATTGTTTACACATTAACATAAATTATGATGTTCAATTCAAAATCAGTTTTTCTATAGCATATTAATTTATCTAATTTATACCTAGGTCGTTGTTATTTTTTTAGGTACGAGTGCAGTTTGCCTATATACCTCCTAATAAGCAAGCAGAAACATGGCAGAGGCAGTCATTCTATCGATGATACAAAAGCTGGAAAAATGTCTAGAGAATAACTGGACTAAAAGAATGTTAACGTTTGCACATATCAAAAGTATAATTAATGAAATTGGAGATATTGTGGATATAGTGAGGGATAAGAAATTTGGAGAAGGACGAAGACTCAGCTTTTTGGTATCTGATCTAGTCCACATGGCTCACGATGCCCTCGACCTCTACAAGAATGACAAGACTTCTGAATTGTATTTCATGGCAATGTGGATTGGAGAGATCAAAATGCGAATGCTTAAACTGGGAGTTGATGGGGCGGAGTCCAACTCAGAAAATGTTGATGAAGATAATGTGGTGGTAGGCTTGGACAAACACATTGAAATGGTGCTCCGCACAATGATTTTTTACACCCAAAAATATCGTCCGTTGCTTCTTATCAAAGGCATGTCTGGCATTGGAAAGACGACTCTTGCTAGAGAGATATACAACCATGCAGACGTCGTTAAGCGATTCAGGTATCGTGCTTGGGTATGTGTTTCTAATGTCTTAACTCTTAAAGAGATAATTATCAAACTACTTCTACAAGTGCAAGTAGCAGTGGATGGTGAGAGTCTTCATACATTTTCATCATTGGAGGAAATAGACAACCAAACCCTCCTATATATGCTTCACAAGCACCTGCAAGGACTGCCACATTTAATAGTTTTCAACGACTTGCCCAAACAAATATACTTCAGACCTATCTGGAAAGCTCTTCAAAAAGAAGGTATGTAAATGCTTTTGATGGCCATGTACATTATTAATCTAGTTACGGTAACTTAGATTTCAACATAATTATGAATATTGCGCTATTTCTTTATTAAGAAAATTGCCATGATTTTTCTCAAATTTTTAATAAATTACAAGTACTAATTAGTACTCCCTCCGTTCCACAATAAAAGAAGCATTTCATTTTCTGCACTCGTTTTGAAAAAATGTTAATAAATAGTTAAGTGGAGAGAGAGTAAAGTAAGAGAAAGAATAATACAGAGAAGAGTGTTATCTACAATATTCTCTCTCTTACTTTACTTTTTCTTGATTTGAACTATTTATAATTATTTTTTCAAAACGAGTGCGCAAAAGGAAATGTGTCTATTACTATGGAACGGAGGGAGTAGTGTTCTACAGAAATTTAGTTCTATGTGGTGGCATCATGTAACAATTAAAATTTCCCTTCTGATTGTTCCTTTTGTGTTTGTTCTCATGTAAGTATCCGACGGAAGTAAATTGGTGGTCACGAGTCACATGATGCATCGATTTCTAAACTACAAACCCCATGTTGTTTATAACATGGAACCTTTGGATTCCATTCTGAGCTGGCAATTGTTTTATAAAACAATAAACAGTGGGAATAAATTGAGGAATGAGCATAAATTCCCAAGAGAGTTGGAGTACCAAGGAAAACTAATGTTGAGAAAATGTGGTGGTCTGCCATTAGCTATTAAAGAGGTTGTAAATCAGCTAGCTCAAAAGAAAGCCTCTACTGTAACTGATTGGGAACAACTTCTTGAGTCTGTTGATTTGGTTCAACATTAGAGTTATTGGAACCGTATTATCAAAAATTGGATCCCAAATTGCTGCCGTGTTTCATGTATCTGGCATTGTTTAAGGAAAATACAACTTTGAGGGAAAATAAGTGAACGCATATTTGGTATGCAACAGAAGGATTGGATGATAGTGATTCATATATAGATGGTTAGTTGATGAATCTGTTATTGATGAAGTCAATGACAACTGCACACGGTGTCGCATGAATCTAATACTACACAGATTGTCCATTAAAAAAGCAGAGGAGGGAATAGGTTTTGAGATCCTTGGAAGTACTCGACTCAACGGAAATCCACGTCACCGTGTGATCATTTGTAGCAGAGACAATTTCAACTGCTCAACGAATCAAGATAAATATCTTGCTTCTCTCTTCTTCCATGGAGGTGGTTATTTCAATGCTAGTCCATCCTATTGGAAAGGCTTGAAAAACTCAAGATACTTGACTTTGAAGATTTTGGATTGAAGATTTTACCTGAAGTGATCGGCACATTGACGAAATAAAGATACTTGGGTTTGAGAAATAATTACATAAAAGAGCTCCCATCATCGGTGGGGTGCTTGAAAAAGCTTGAGGTTCTTGAAAATAATGTTATTTCCGAGAAGCCTTTCACGATAGATGTGCTACAACGGCTGAAGACCTTATCCTCGGTCTCACTTGATGATCTGATATATGATGAGCTCTTAGGCTTGAAAATGTTGGCATCGCTGGACAAATTGGGTGTACATGATTTGGATGGAAACACACGTGTGAGCAAGTTCTTTGTGCTATTGTCCGACTTGGAATATGTTCGCCACCTCATCTTAAGAGGGTACCGTTTTAGAAGCATGCCTTGTTTTGATGAGCTTGGTACTCTAGAACGTGTCAAAATACTCAAATTGGATGGACGCCTTGATAGGTTGCCAAATAGTTTCCCTTTTGAACTAACTTACTTGCCGTTGGCTAATAGTTGTCCCAATGAAGATCCCATGCCACTGCTTGGGAAGCTACCTGACTTAGAGTACCTCAAATTGTTGAATGCATATACAGGTCAACAAATGGGGATCTTAAATAACAATTTTCCCTCTCTCGAAGTCTTGTGCATCAAAGAGTTATGGAACCTGAGAAATCTACAAATTGAAGAAGGCGCACTGGATCGTCTTGAAAAAATTGAAATCTACAATTGTCCTTATCTGTATACCCTCCCCAAAGAGGTTCGGTCATTATCTGATCTGGATGAGTTGAAGATGGTGACAACCAAAACCATTTCAACTAACATCAGAAATTCACATTCAATCTCCAAAATAAGGTTTGTGAATATCAATCCATAGGCACGGCTATTGATAATATCCATTCATCTTTGTGTCTCATAACATATGTATAAATATTTACAGTTACAGATTGTGTTTATCTTAAATGGCATTTTGATCATTGTGTTGTTAAGGACAATTATTCATACCAACCAAACTTTTGGTGGATGTTAGTTGTTCTGGTAGTGTTCTCTGGCCATCTCTTCACTTAGTGGACAACCAACCCCCTCGTATTACTCATCGAGAGGAACTGCCTCCTCAAGAAGAGCATGGACGTTGTCATCTGGCCCATCCTCATGGCGTGGGTGCTGCTCATCTGGCCAGTGAGGTGGATGGTAAACGCATTGTTGGTTAAGATAGTTGCTTTCATTTTGATAAGATTCACTCCTATATTCTTCAGGTGCCATCGGGGAGTCCAGTCTGGGATGATGCTAGTGAGACGTATAGGAGTTTATGCATTATTGGCTAATTAGTTATTTTTACAAAGATTAATAGGAAATATCTATGTAGAATAAAGAATTATTTGTAAATAGTTTATTAAATTTAACTTGAAATAAGCTCAAAGGGGATAAAGGGATATCAAATTCGGTCAAACTCGTGATCGTTGAATACAAACAATAAACACTGAAGCTGGCTAACAAACTGCTGCATCTTCAGCAGCAGAGGCAAGAACCAGTTGAGGCTGAGCCACTATGCCTTCTCTGATTTCTTTTCTAGCTCTCCTTCGCTCACGTTGTAATCTGAACGATTCCCTCTTTCGTGCTCTGTAACTGTTGGGGTTCTCGGGTTGCACTTCTCGGGGGTAGACACTAATCTGCTTATTGTAGTAAGTTTGAATGAAATTAGGCATCCCCCCCACATTGATGGAATTGGAGGAAGTTGCAAGTTTGTGAAGATGAAAGGCTTACCTTTTTCTTGTCTGGTCCAAACTTCTCAAATTTCACTAGTCCATCAATCAAGGCAAAAATAGTGTGGTCTCTACCGAGCCCAACGTTGTTGCCGGGATGAAACTGCACAAAATGTGGGGAAAGTAGTATGAGTAACAAGAACAGGGTGATTCAACAAAGATGGAACGCACACATTCACATTGTACTTTTCTAAGATAACCAAGTGTGGCCACGAGGTTGTGATGAGGGTTTATGTCAGCATAAGCCTAAGTAAGTCCTTGAAACACTAGAAATCAAGATAGGTTATTCTTGAAATCTCAAGAATCAGCACAAAGAGATTTTTATCATTGAGACGATCATGAATTCAAACGAGCTACAAAAAGGCCTCACGAAAACAAAATTTGCACACTTTGCAGTTCTATGAAGTGGAGATTTCTATTCAGATGAAATCACTCAATATAGCATTTCTGTTTAGCTTGCACTAGTAACACTATAATACGATAGTCAAAGGATAAAATGCAAATAAAAACGAAACGGGATCCATTGTAGATTTCCAAGTTCAGATTTTGGAGGACTTGTGCAAAATATAGCTAATGGCACCCAGAGTTATAACGACTAACAAACACTAGGGAAAGGCATGTAGCCAGTTGTCCTATACACATTGTGTAAACCAACAGTGCAGATATAGCCTCATACTTTAGGATAATTCCACATCATATTCACAAAAGCAAAACCTCAATACTATTTTCAGAAAGAACCACATTAATACCAATTTATTTGTGGAACTACATTACATAAATAGAAAAAAGTCACCTATTTGCACTTGAACCAAGCTATCAGGAGTACTAATATTAAGCACTAATGGAGTTCGACATTCCAACCTCCATTGTGTAACAGAATGTAACATTTCACATTTCATCCTCTAATCACATATAACACCCATAAGGTTTGACATTTCCAATTGTATATAGCTCTGACAAGGTCCAATCTCTCACCCTTCAACAGCATACATACTAAGAAAAATCGACATTTTCAATTGTATATATCACTAATAACTACTAAGGTTCAATCTCTTACCATTCAACTGCTTACATCACTAATAAAATTCGACATTTCCAGTTGCATATATCACTAATATGGTTTAATCATCAACCCTCTCTAAAGCTTGGCATCTCACCCTCCAACCACAAATGAACCTAATAAGGTTCGACATTCACAATCGTACATAGCAGCAATAAGATTTAGCGATTCTGCACTCCAACATTCAATCATATACCCTCCAACTGCATATAGCACTAACAAATTTCGAGATTGCATCCTACAATTGTTCTATTCGTCCATCCTGGCTAGTTCATCCAGCAATAAGTAAACGAGCCCTAAATTAATAGAGGCGTTTCATTTTCTGTGGAGGGAGTACCTCACCATTCAAACAATCAAACCTCAAATTCACAAATTCACAATGCTCCAAAGCAAAATTCTGTAGCAATTCATCATCAAAAAACTCAAGTACACAAAAAAACACACAGAATTAGGGAGGGAGAGACCTTGGTGCCGCGTTGGCGGACGATAATGGAGCCAGCCTTGGCTGCTTGATCGCCGAAGATTTTGACTCCAAGCCGTTGGCCCGGCGAGTCACGGCCGTTCTTAGTACTTCCAGCTCCTTTCTTGTGCGCCGACTCAATCGTCAGCGGCGGCTTCATCGGAAGCAGAACGGCGGCGTTCTGCCCCATGTGAATCGAACCGAAATCGCCTCTGAAAAATGAAGACGAGGAGCTGGAGCCGATGGAAAGCCCTTTGAACGCCCCCGCCAGATTGAAACTCAAACTCACAGCCGCCATTTTTATCTGAAAATCAACTCGTCTCTCCAAAATGAACTTATATCCACACAAATTTTGAGAAACTGAATAAAAAATAGAGTATTAATTAATGAGAAATTGAGTTTACAGTTTAGAATTGGCGGGTGCTTACAATTGAAGAGATGGAAGGGGAGAAGTGGATGAAATGTGTGGAATGATATGTGAGGAAGGAGAAGTAATCAATAGATTCAAAACCTTATCGATGGAGTATGTGAGCTCCATGCACCTGATTTTTCCTCTGCTGATGACGTGCCACGTAACTTCATGTTTATTTTTGTTTTTCCAAAACAAATCCAAATTATAGGAGTATTTTATAGTTCAAACAAATACTTATATTTTGTACAAACAGCATCACTCTTCACACTTTGTTTAGCAACTGTTTTAGTAAATTAGCATAATAAAGTCATTTTGATCTTTCTCTCTGATGACAAAATGAAGAACACAGGTCATTGTTAACTTTTTTTCACAAGATTTAAATAGAACACGGCCCAAGATTTACATATTCCAGGCAAATGGTACAACAAGGTTGCCTTCCCAGAAGCAATTGCTAAATTACAGTCCACTATATTGGCTGAAAAACTGGGGTCACTCTTCTTCCAACAATGTCTTGAATTTGCTCGACTGATAAGAGCGATGCATCTGGTTCAAAGCCAGCATTCTCCATTTGTTGATGAATCTGCAAATCAGATGATGAAGAATTGAGTGACGTTGTAAATTTATTCAACTTGGATACAGTAGAAAAGAAAATATAAACAAACCAAAAGCTTGAATCTGCCCATTTTTATCGGAGTGACCTGAAAACGATGCCTCAGTTTAAAGATACAGGAACAAATGAAAATTGTGCTAAGTTTATTCAATAATCTGGGAGTGGTTTCTGGGACATAGTTTGATACTGTTTATGTTGTGATGCTGACTGTTGCTTCATTTTACTCCATAAGATATTTAGACAGATAACCATTTCTAAAATACATCTGGATTAATAAAAGTTTGCTTATATCTTGATTTAACATAAGGCTGAGACTGATACAAATACCAATCAGTCAATACAGATTTGCTAGAAGTAAAATGAAAGAAGATGGCGAAGCTTATGTGGTTTATGGATAGAAGTAAAATGAATTCAATAAATATCCAAAAAGTGAAAGTTGATTCCTACCAGTATGATGACAGGTACAAGATGAAATAGATACATGGCTATGTTGAATCTAACCATACCTTTTCAAGGATTGCAGACTGATCATCCAGCTGGAAGTTGCGCATGTTCTTCAACATCTCCAGTTGCTGTAATTCAGACTAAGCATTGTTTTTAATAAGTCTAATGATTTGGAAATAGTATAAGTTGAACAAACCTCTGCTTCTAAACGCTGCAGCGTTTCAGTTCTTTCTGCAAATCTTTCTGGTCCAAGTTCTGCTTCCTCACAAGCTATCTCTTCCCTTTAAAATCAAATGGAATATAAATGGCAAAAGGGACCTTTTCCCAAGCAGAATAGAATGGAAATTGAAATAGAAAGGCATGGAGAAAAAATGTTATTTCTTGTTTGTTCCAAGCCTTGATCTCAAATGATATGATTGTTTCTATATCTATTGCACACATAATGGAACGAGCATTTCCCCACCACCAAATGGTTGAAAATTAGGTCTAATGGATGCAGAGTAATATACCCATAATTCGTGATAGAAGAAACTAGAAAGATACCATACATTCATGACCCAAACAATAAATTAGGTGCTGCAGTTTAAGAAAAGGTATAACACAGAATAAAATTATAAAACGTCAGTAACTAGTTTAAATTACTTCACTTAGATATAACACTTACTTTGCTACAAAACGATAGAACTGAATTATCAAATCTCGATCATCCTCATAAGCCAAGCTCACTTTTCCCAAGCAAGATACGCCAAACTGTGGGTCTGAATAGAAATGTAAAATGTTCTCAATCATCTAACTTCAGCTATTCCAATATCCAATGAGTAGTAATGTACAAATGAAATCTATACAACACAAGCAAACAGATATCTGAAAATTTGCAGCTACAGCCACACTATATGCATCCTGACTAGTTTTCATCACGAACAACATTTTCGGATACAACAAGCAAGCATTATACGAAAGCGGTGTCTCTAGTCAAAGGTTTTTCAGTTCAAGCAAGAGTTTAATCTCAGAAAGCACCATATCAGTATGCTAATTTCACAAAGCAAACTCCATGAAATCTAAGAACGTCAAACCAAAAATCACTCACCAACTCCCATCTCCATGAAAATCTCCTCTTGAATTGTTGTGGTTACAGCTACAGGCTCCTGTATGCATTTAAATCCAATTGCTAAATTGTGGAAAATTCCAAGGAAAACACAAATGTAAAGAAGAAAAATTTGCAGAAAACTAAAAATATTCCTTCAGCTAAAACCTAATCTAATACTTGGTCTTACAATAACATTTCAAATTCAAATTTAGCATAATCAAAGCAGAAGGATTAAGCGAATAAAGTAAATTTGTGAATCAACCTGCTTGTCATTGACGGCGTCAGCAATCCGTTTCTTCACCTCTTAAGGAAAACACAAGCAAACGAATCTCAGCAGCAGAGATGCAATTGAAAAATGTGGTGAAGACAGAGAGAAAAATAAAAGGTTGATAATATACCAGGCTGCGAGGTGAGGGAGTCGAATCGATCAAAGAGATAAAGCAGTTGATCTCTAGATAACATTCCTGAATCTTGGAGCTCCATTCTTGAGCTCTGTTTCTGATATTCACTCGCGCTAAACAAACGCCTCTACCCGATTATCAAATTTAATCCAGAAATTCAAAATAAAGCAGTTTAATTGTTTTTATATTATATTATTTTAATTTAATATTCGTAGTACTACTACTTTTTAATAAAGTTAAGTTGATCATTTCAACTACGTGCGAAGAGTGTGATTATATTCATTATTATATAATTATTCATTTAAGTGTCTACCAATAAATTATGACATTTTATGAACATTTTCAAAGCTCGATCTATATTTTAGTGTGGATATTTTATGAACATTTTGGTTTTGATTCAATATATTTGTGGTAGTAGAAATAAATGGCGATTTATCGCCGGATTATCGCCGAGCGATCGCCGGCCACTGTGGGCGACGCTCGGCGATAATCGGCGATTTTTAAAATTTTTTTTTTTTTTTTTGGCCGAACGGCTATTTTATCCCACCCCTATAAATATTTCATCCTCTTCCTCCATTCATCACCCACAAACTTCATTCACACAAATTTTCAATCTTTTTTCTCTCCATCTTTATTAAATGAGTTCTGATTCATCGTCTCGTGCTCAGTCCGACGAGGAAATATCACATTCTTCTTCCGAAGAAGAGGTACCTCCCGCTCCCACCGGATGGGATGTAGCGGGTTTCGCCAACAACCCAATCAACAACTATATCTCCCGCCGCATACAAAGCGAGATCGCTCGAATGCAGCAGCCACCCCCCCAACGGCCAATCCGCCGGCGGCGCCGATACATCCCTCGCAACCACACTGGTGCGCACGATCGGCTGTTCGCCGATTATTTCGCGGAGGAACCACGTTATCCGGCAGATGTATTTCGTCGCCGGTTCGTAATGCGCCGCTCCTCTTCCTGCGCATTGTTAATGCGTTGTCCGCGCGTTACCCCGAGTTCCGGCTCCAGCGAGACGCAGCGACGGGAAGCCCGGACTATCGCCCCTACTGTAAATGCACCGTTGCCATCCCATAGCTTGGCATATGGAGGGTCCGCCGACATGTTCGATGAGTATCTCGCAATGCGGCGAGACGACGGCAACGAGTGCCTGAAGAATTTCTGTCAGGGCGTGCGAGAGATATTTGGGGAGCACTACCTTCGCTCGCCGGACGCCAGAATCGACTGGCCTTCCTACTGGATTGGCACTTGGAGGACCCACGGCTTTCCGGGGATGCTCGGCAAGCATCGATCGTATGCACCGTGTGCATGGTGAAGAACTGCCCAACCGCGTGGCGAGGCCAGTTTACTACCGGCTACAAAGGTACGCATCCCACCATCATTCTTGAAGCCGTTGCCGACCAACGGCTTTGGATTTGGCATGCTTATTTTGGTATAGCCGGGTCGAACAACGACCTAAATGTTCTCAATTCCTCGCCCCTTTTCAGCGAGCGGATCAACGGATTAGGCCCCTCCATCGAATTCACGGCCAATGGCAATGTGCATAACATGGGGTACTACCTGGCTGACGGCATCTATCCGCAATGGCCCGTGTTTCTGAAGACGATCAGATGCCCACTCGGAGATAGAAGAAGGTATTTTGCCCGAGCGCAAGAGTCTGCGCGCAAGGATGTTGACATTTTATGAACATTTTCAAAGCTCGATCTATATTTTAGTGTGGATATTTTATGAACATTTTGGTTTTGATTCAATATATTTGTGGTAGTAGAAATAAATGGGCATCGCAAACATTATAGTGGAAGCGTGGACAATTTCCGCCCACCAAAATAAAATGGCAATTCTTGATCCCCCCAAAAATTTATGAATTATTCACTCATAGGTAGTAGCAACTTAAAAATTTATGAATTACTCACTCATAGGTAGCAACCTAAATTGATCAACGGATAAATAAATTGGGGAAACACATAACACACTCAAGATTATCCCTTATGCAGTAGGGAAAAGCTAGACAATCATATTACGTACAACCATAAACTGGTTTAGTTAAAAAATAAACCGATTTATTTATTACTTCCGGTTTAATAACAAACTTAAGTTACTTTTTTGTCCTTAGTAGTAAAAATGCCGCCCCTTCTTTCCCTTCTAGCGGCGCCTAATTTTTGTGTTTTTCCCTCTCTACCACTTCCTGGTTTATTCAGTTTTCTACTTTTCTTCCATTTCCTTCTCTCCAAAACTCAACTATCAATATTTATTCTCTCTCTCCCATTTCATTGTTCTCTCCACACAAACAGTTACGGCCCATATTTATTCCCAGTGAAAAAATAATTTTAGATATATATATATATTTATTTTCATAATACTACTCTTTAATTTAGTTCTATCATTAGAATATAATCTAATGACTAGCGTATCTTAGTCTATAATTTGTTTACCCTAGTATTTTACACTAGCATATTCAGTAAATATCATTACTTTAAATTATATATTAATTATGATAGTATTTAATTTTGAAAAAGTTTACAACTTTATTAAGAAGTACTATATATTTTAAACTAAATTTCGGTGAGGTATAAATCATTAATGCAGTAACAATAAAATCCTTTTCTTAGCCTATGAAAAATAATAATAAAATAATTAAATATTTTATTTATTGAAATGTGAATTAGATAATAAGGTAATATAGTTATAATGATTAAGTATTTTTCTTTTGTGTTATCTTTTTATTTTTTTTTATTTTTAATTCATTAGTTTGTTCTTTTTTTATTAATTATCCAAATATATTATGTGAATATTTTTGAACTTTTGATTTACTTATTTTTATAGTAAGGAAATATGAGTATTAATCATTATCTCTTCCCTAAGTATGTTTATAAGTGGTCAATTTTATATTTGTGATTTTAAAATTACTTTATAATTAAATAATTGGATACAAATAATTATTCACAATTTTTTTTATATACTATCATGTATCTGATTAATTATGATTTGTTATTTTTAAGTAAACATATGCAGTTGTAGATAAGGAAATCACTTAATAAAAATCAAATAGTCGGAAGATGTAACTAATAACTTAGGTATATATAAATGTGGTTGATTTTATAATTATAAGAACTAATACTAATAAAAGGTTGGATGTAATTAACTATTTTTAATATATTATTATTAACTAATAAATATATAGTATAAAGTAATTATATTCCGTGATTTTGACTCAATATATCGAGTACACAAGATGTTACTAGACAATGTTAATAAATTAGTTGAATAGTAATATTAATAAATTAATTATATACACTATATGTTGTTGACTTTATAATTTAAGTCTTGATGTCGAGTACAAAAGGAAACATACAGGATTATTGTCGATTAGTGGATAATAGTAGCATGAAACTATAGTGGTGCTACTACTATTCATCAAAGGAGAGTGATACATCAAACGAGAGTGTTGCTCACTTAAGATATGTAACATATCATTCCTTGCATGTTTAGTATTGTTTGTTTCGATTTATATATTTAGTTTGATTATAATACATTAAAAAAATGTTATTGAAATTTTTAATTTTATAAATTCATAAAAATCAAAACTCGATTTGCTCGTTTACTCTATGATTTCAAATAAATTAATATAATAATAATAAAGCAAGCTTTAATTTTTATGAATATTGTGAATAAATAGTACTCCATATGTCGCAAGAAAATTGAATCACTTCTTTTTTTCGCACTAGTTTTGAAAAAATCATAATAAATAGTTAAAGTGGATAAATAGTAAATTAAAATGATAATAATTTAGATACGAATCTTCTCTACATTATTCTCGCTTTTACTTTATTATTTATCCACTTTAATTATTTGTTACAATTTTTTCAAAACGAGTATAGAAAAGAAGTGACTCAACCTTCTTGGAACATTAGGAGAACTAGTTAACTACTATAAATTGTGAATAGTCATTCACGTCCAATCATTTTAGATTTGATAGCTCTTAAAATTATAAATTATAAAATTGACCATAATAAAATATATATATTTAAGTTATTAGTAAATTTACCGACTAGTATTTGATTTTCGTTAAGTGACTTCTTTGTATATTCGACAAGTTGACTAAAAAAATCACGATACATAATTAAGTTAGACATATGGTAGTAAAAACTAAATTGTGGATATATAATTATTCACTCCAACTATTGAACTATTGTATTGAATAAATTTTAAATTTGTAAATTATAAAACCAAATACTTTGTTTCCCTAGGAAAATTATATGCTACATACATTATGCGAGCATCGCTTTCGTTTGACGCACATTTAGTATTGTTTGTTTTATTTTATATAAAAATACTCGCCTAATAATTAAATAACATTAAATTGGTCATATCAAAATAAATTCAACTAATTATCTTTTCAAAATAAATAACTTTACATAAGGAAGTATTTAAGTAATATTAGTATTAGATTTTGCATAGCTTATAATTGATCAATTTTCTTTAGTTGGGGTTTACTATATAGTACTTGATTAAAAATTTATTTTTCAAATTGAACAGTATAATTACATACTATTTTTCATTTATAAAAACATTTTGTAATTTTATAATTTAAGTTCACATTTTTTGTATACTAAAATAAGTAATTATTAAAAGAGGAAAGTCTTGTCGAAAAGTCGTGAGCTTATGCAGAAAATAATTTCGCAGTGTATAAGAGATGGCATATCACAAATAATTTATCTACTAATATGCCTTCTAAATGACTAACCTAGCTAAATAGTAACATTAATTAATTAGATATTTCAAAAGAAACTCAATTAATCGTGTGACTGCGCTTTGAATTTGATTCAATTTCCAATTTAGAGTATTAAATACGCCATGCACCTTTAATTCAAAATTGGAACATGTTGATTTGCTTTTGGAGAAAAATGAAATAGAGGGAAGTTAAAAACAGAAACAAGGCAGAGGACACATATGTAATTTTAATTCCTCCACTAACTATGACTTATATTTAATCTATTATTTAACACTATAATTTACCAATTTAACCTTGTGTGGTTAACCATAATGTGGTTGTTTAGCATCACCCTATGCAGTATATGAGTTTTTTTTTTCTATATGTATTACTACTTCCGTCCACCAAAATTTGTCTCATTTTTCCATTTTTGTCCGCCCCTCATAATTTGTCTCATTTCACTTTTACCAATTTTGGTAGTGGACTTCATATTTTCACTAACTCATTCCTACTCACATTTTATTATAAAACTAATATATAAAATTAAAACTCACAATCCACTAACTTTTTCAACTCATTTTCCATTACATTTCTTAAAACCCGCGTCGGGTCAAAGTGGAACAAATTTTAATGGACGGAAGTAGTATGTAGTATCGGCGTTGAGAAAAAATAATTTTAAACGCAAATAACACATAGTATTTTAATACAAAATTATTAAAATAAAAGACAAAATGTTAATTAATTAATTAAAAATATTGCCAGTACAAAATGATATTCATCTCGATAAATTTACTAGATAGTTCATATGCTCGGTGAGAGAGCGCACGTGAGTGCTATTACATACTGCTACAAGCTAATAGAGAGCAAACATTATTCTCACGAGAAGAAGACATATAGTACTACTGAGAAATATGTAAAGAAGTGATGTTACATGGTCAAAAGAGCAAAGTGCCAAGCAAGAAGACAGCCAATGGTACTGTGAAATTGTCATCAAGTTGAGTGCTTTTAGGGTGAGATTCAACTAATGCAGAAGCAATGGACACTACCATAAACTTAATCACCAATTCAAAGCTTGCTTCAATGTAGCCCAACCCCGAAAAGTAGAGCATGTATCTGCGCGAATCAAAGTTAGATGCCACACTCTCGTACCCATCGTACCATTTCAGGGTGTATCCGTCTTACCCAACAGAAGCCAAGAAACCGGCACATGCCATCGCGACAGTACCAGCCACGGACTTGTCTCTGTTGTAGGGAAGTTTTTTGTGCCCTAACCGCCTCCCAATAATGTCAGCCACTCCTACAAACAGAATGCTAAGGGCTAAAAAATTTAACTATGCATAAGAGTTTGCAGATGCCTTAAAAACTACTTTACCATCACCAGCACACAGGTTGCAGAATACTGCAATCGCGATAGGAGACGTTCGCCAGTAGAATGCGGTGACAAGTGTCAGTGCAGAAATATAACACAACGGCCCCTTCAGTAGCTCCCTGCAGATCAAAGAGATTCATGAAACATAAAGAGGAGTTCAGACAACAAAAAAATGAGATATGCAAACCTATGGTCATTGGTCCTAGTCATCGACTTGACAGTTGCATCGTCCTTCCGTATCCCGGATCCCAAAAGAAGCATGTTGACGACATTCATACTAGGAATGAGAGATGCTACAACTGCTCCAGCATGACCAGAACTACAACATTCAAACATTCCTAATACAACACAAATGGAGAAAAAGCAAAAAACAAAAAACAAAAATCTTATGCAGTTGTACTATTATTATATCATTATTATTACCTGAACAGAGGCCAGCAAAGCATGAAGACTAATCCAAAGCTAATGTGCACCAGCTTCCTATTCAGTTTCTAAACACGAACCACAATAGAGGCCCAAGTTAACACAGGGGCTAGATACAGACTAATTTTGGTGGACGTACCAAAAAAAAAGACTATGTTTTGTGGACCAAGATAGTATATTGTATATTGTACTATATTCTTATAAATTGTTATAGACTAAACATAAGAACTCAACCAAAGACTAGCTTGTTAGGAGAGAGAGCTCATTTAATCTATATACCTCACACATGTTGTTCTCACAACCGATGTAGAAATTGAGTCCGTAACCTAAACGTATTCATTTTCTAATGTATTCACCAAAATAGAGGCTCAAGTTACATAGGGCCAGCATCCTACTTCTCTTTATGCTTTATTTATGTTATGCTTTCTGTTTTTCTTCATGTTTCTCTGAGTATGATTATATATCTAGAAGAAAATCTACCAAGGATTAAATAAATTTATTTATATAAATATACATAACACAATTACTTAGAGAAATTATGATGCAAAACGTATAGAGAAATTGATTGAACGGAGAAGAAATTTAGAGAAACCCTAGTTTCAATGAAAACGAAATATTATTATCAAAATTCAACTCCTCGGGTGAATTATAATTGAAAGGATCTAAATTTGCTACCTTGAGCTTCATCGATTTCAGGAAACTAACATCTT
>NC_062965.1:45364348-45469512 GCF_023119035.1 Salvia hispanica
TTTCCATTACATCAATTTCATACTGGTAGACCGTATCTGTTCTTTCCTCTTGATATTTGTTGAGCTTTTGCATCAACGATAAAATGACTGCTTCTGCCATGTTTCTGCTTGCTTAATTGGCAAACAACACACTCGTCGCTAAAAAATACTAACAATAACCTAAATATAAATTCGGTACGTTATTATTAGTAAAGAAACACTGATTTTTTGATTGAACATCATAATCACGTGAATTTTAAAACGATTCAAATATAAGGAGATGAAACTACTATTTTTGATTGAGATATCTTTCTATAAAACTTGCCATGCGTAAAGGCTTCGTGGCCAAAATTTTGTTGGCGAAGTTGGCTTTTATATCATGATACCTAGTTTTTGCACCTAGTTTAGTGCTCATGAAGAAATAACATATGCACGCTTGATTTAATTTGAAGGTAAAATTGATACTCAACAATACTAGATCAAATCATTCGTCTTTATTCCTCCGCTGAAATCAAGATAATTAAATAAAAAAATAATTTGATCAGATAACTTGTAGTAAATAGTTTTAAAATTAGAAAAAAGTACTTCCTCCGTCTCAGTATAGTTGAATAATTTTTCCACATTTTGGGACGTTCCGCCTTAATTAAGTTATTTCCATTTCAATATATAATAGGAGTAATAATTAACACGATATCTATATTTTCTTATTTTATTCTCTCTTGTAATACTTTGTTCTCTCTTATTTTATAATATTTGTACTTAATATAGTAATAAATAGTTTTTCATAATCTCGTGCAGAGAAAATACATCAACTATGATGGAAAGAAAGAAACATTAGTGTCATTTAAATTTGGTAAAAGAGAGACAAATAGCCATAAGAAATATGGAGTATTTGTAAAAAATAATCAGTCAAAATAAACATTTCTAACAAAAATTACCGTTTAGAGAAATTAAATACCATAATATAAAGTTAAAATTAAAATCATGGAAGTAATCATGGAAGTCTAAGTAAAGGATGCAAACTCCGAACTATGATTTGGACCGTTACAAAATATTAACAGATGACAAAATAGTAACAATAGAAAATTTCAACATAGTGTCAACGCAATATCAACACAACATCTATTTTCTGTTGCTACTATATATTTTGTCATCTAACAGCCCAGATCATAGTTTGAAGATTTTATAATATATGAGTTTGCATTTGTCTTGACACTGTGTTAACATTTTCTGTTGCTACTATTTTATCATCTGTTGATATTTTCTAACGGTCAATATTATAGTTTGGAGTTTTTACAATATATGAGTTTACATTTGATCACATTTCTATTGCAAAATAACCAGGTCGGTAAATTCACTAACATGTAGTAGTATTTATGAAGATCGTAATTTATTTGAGCGTTGAAATGATTTGGGGCTTATTAAAATGTTGCCAAAGGAAAAAATACCTTTAGTTTTGTGGATTTCCTAACTTTGGATCGTATTGGTTGACTTTCCAATTCAATCCTCCCTTATCTTTCAAGATAGCACAAAGTTAAAAGGGATTTCAAACTACAAATTCAGAAAGCTATATATACAATCGAATTCGAAAAGAAAAAATTTAAAAATATGATAAAATAATAACAGAATACTACTTCCTAGTTGTACATCTACTCGAATAAAATTGTATGGAGCAATTGATTTTCAAAATCAACTATCTGATAATAAATTGATAGTAATATGAATTAAATTTGTTAATTTCGCAGTATTGCTGCTTATCTCTGCAGGTTCAATCCTCGGTAGCCTCACACTTCAGCATATAAATGATGATGAATTTGGCCTTCATTTAATTGTTTGGTTATATAAACCCTTATATTTCTATTGATTTGGCCATATAAGGGACGACGATTCGAAAACAAATATACTAAGAAAAAATTATGAGAGATAAGCAATTTGTTGAGTAGTTATGAAATGATGAAGTTGTTAGAATTGTTTATTTAGAATCAAAAAGGTTGTTAGAATCAGTGAGCTGCAACTGCAATTGGCCTTTTTTTGTTATGAACGTTAGAGGTCATATTTGATAGCTAATACTCCCTCCGTCCAAACAGAAGTGACACATATTTTTTTTTGGGACGTCTCAAGATAAGTAACTCATTTCCTTTTTTTGATAGCCTCTCTCTTACTTTTTCTTTCTACTTTATTAACCCTCTTACTTTATTCACTTTTCACTTTACTAACAAAATCTCATTTCTTTAAATTCCGTGCCAAAAATTTTGTTGTCACTTATCTTGGGACATCTTGGGACAGAGGAAGTATATAACGAACAAACATTTGTTTGATAACAAGATAACAAATTTTCTAATAAAATTTCTTGACAAATCTCGACATCACATCTTCCAATTCTTCTATTCAATCACGGAACTTTAATGACAGATTGCATATAAGGACATACTTTCTTAGTTCCATCTCAAGTGATTCAGATGGAACTAAGAAAGTATGTCCTTATACTTTCTTAGTTTCATCTCAAGTGATTGACTGTTTTTGGCACGTATTTAAAAAAAAAAAAAAAATTAAAGTAAGGAAAAAATTACAAAAAAGAGAATAATATTGATACAACTCTCTTCTCTATTATTCTCTTTTTAACTATTTATTAATACTTTAACTTTAACTTTAACTTTAAGTTATCTTAATTGTAATACCTCCCTGAAAATTTGATACATATTACCATTTCGGTCCGTCCCTGAAAATTTGATACACTTCACTTTTACCATTTTTGGTAGTGGACCCCATATTCCACCAACTCATTCCTACTCACATTTTATTATAAAACTAATACTTTAAAAAGTAGGACCCACATCCTACCAACTTTTTCAACTCACTTTTCATTACATTTTTTAAAACCCGTGTCGGGTCAAAGTGTAGCAAATTTTGGGGGACGGAGGTAGTATATTAGTAAGTGGAGTACAACATTATTATCAATACTGCCCCATCTTGAAAATTAAACAGATTTAGAATATTGTGAATAAAACAGAGGGCTATAGAAAGGAGCGCACAGATCTCAAAGCTGAACAAACTCATTAAATGAAAGCTAATTTCATCATCATACGACCCAAGATAAGCAACAATATATACTGCGAAAAAAGGTAGTACTATTTTCCTGTTAATTAAATTTAATTCATGTTCCTATGATTAAGTTAATCTTCTGTTATTTTTTCATATTTTCTACTTTTTGAATTTGACTATATTAGCTCTGTCAGTATGTAGTTTGAAATTCCTTTTTAACTTCGTGTTATCTTGAAAGATAAGGAAGGATTGAACCGGAAAGTCAACCAAGACGATCCAAAAATAAGAAGAAAATTCAAAAATTTAAAGGTATATTTTCCTTCTCCTTTTTGCCATAGCCCCGAGTCATTTCGAAGCGTAAATAAATTACGATCTTGATAAATACTTTGGTGAATCGACGATCTGGTTCTTTCGAAATATATGGCTACATCCAAGATTTCAATTTTAACTTTATAGTACAATTTAATAATCGATTATTGAGTGAACATATTATGGTATTTAATTTCTTTAAAAGTTCATTTTTGTTATAAATGTTTATTTTGATTGATTATTTTTCATAAATATATTTTCTTATGGCGCTCTCTCCCTCTTTCGTATTTAATTTCTTTAAAAGTTAATTTTTGTTATAAAGGTTTATTTTGATTGATTATTTTTCATAAATATATTTTCTTATGGCGCTCTCTCCCTCTCTCTTACGAAGATTAATTTTTTTTTTGTTATGTTAAGCGGATATGTAATAAAGTATAAGAGATAAAGTATTACCGGATATGCAATAAAGTATTACACGGAAGAATAAAATATATAGGAATAATAGAAAATGCGTTCATTGTTACTCCTAGTATATATTGAAACGGAAATTACTCAATATGGAGGAAGGTTCTATTTTAAAATTATGACAAATTATCTGATAAAATTGTATTTTTATTTTATTATCTTGATTTCATTGTTGGAATAAAGATGAATCAATATCAATTTTAACTTCAAATTAAATCCAGCGTGCATATGTTATTTCTACACCAGCACTAAAACCCACTCATGAAACTTTGATTTGGTAGTGAGATTTTTTTGCAATATAATTATGACTGACACATAAACTAAAGAATCCTTTAAAATATAGTACTTTATCTTTCATGATTTTTAAAAAATATTAGTTATGATCATCTTTAAATTTTTATTTGATTGGAACTAAAGAGGTCGATAGTCTATACCATTTTTAGTTTTCATTGTAACAACTTTTTTCTTAGAAATACTTGTGTTATTTTTTATGGAATTACATCTTACACAAAGCACATCCGAAGACCTATTGTTTAGAAGGGGATCATTTATCAATTTAATTGGGTTTTGCTGTCTAAATAATTATGTTTTAAATGAAAGAAATGTTAAAAGCAGGATGCAAAGTGACTGGATACATGGTTTTTTGGGAAATTTATAGCCATACAAATTGATTGATAAAAATTAATTTGTTCTCTCTAGCTAGTCTAAAGTGACAGAATTATGGGTATCGATCATGAAATAAACGCCAACTTCATCATCAAAATTTTGGCCACGTAACCTATATATATGTCAAATGTTATAGTCTTGTTTTTGCTTTGAGTTTGAATGATATCACAATCATCTGATCAAATCACATACGCCGATAGGAAAATTTCAAAGCAATAGTTTTATCTCTTTATTCGTAGATTTGAATAGTTTTAAAATTCACGTGATTGTGATGTTCAATAGGTCATTGTTAATTTTTTAGCTACGAGTACAGTTTGCTGATTACGCAAGCAGAAATATGGCAGAAGCAGTCATTTTATTATTGATACAAAAGCTCAACAAATATCAAGAGGAAAGAACAGACAATGTCTACCCATATGAAATTGAAGAAACGGAAAGGGCAATTAAAGAGCTGAGAGAGATTGTGGATGTAGTTAGAAATAAGAAATTTGGTGAGGGAAGAAGACTCAACCTTTTGACGTCTGATCTGGTCCACGTGGCTCACGATGCCCTCGACCACTACATAACGGGCAGCGATTATACAAAGGATTTAATCATAAGTTGGATGGGAGAGATCAAAATGCGGATGCTTAAACTGGGAGTTGATGGGCCGAAGACAAAATCCAACTCAGAAAATGTTGATGAAGATCATGTGGTGGTAGGCTTGGATAGAGACGTAGAAATGGTGCTCCGCACAATGATTTTTCATAAAATAGAATATCGTTCATGGGTTGTTATCAAAGGCATGTCTGGCATTGGAAAGACGACCCTGGCTAGAGAGATATACAACCACCCAGGCGTCATCGAGCGATTCAAGTATCGTGCTTGGGTATGTGTTTCTAATGTCTTAACTATTAAAGAGATAATTATCAAACTACTTCTACAAGTGCAAGTAGTAGTAGATGGTGAAACTCTTCATACATCTTCATTACTGGGGAAATGGACGACCAAAGTCTTCTATTTATGCTTCGCCAGCACCTGCAAGGACTGTCATGTTTGATAGTTCTCGACTACCTGCCCAAACAAATACACTTGAGACCTCTTTGGAAAGCTCTTCCAAAACAAGGTATGTATAATCTTATTATGATGGTAACTTAGATTTCAACATATATTAAATGAATATTGTGCTAATTCTAAATGAAGCAAATTGCAAAATAAATACTTCCTCCGTCCCATTAAAGATGATCCACTTTTCTTTTTGGTTTGTCCCAATCAAGATGACCCATTACTTAAAATGGAAACCTCTTTATCTCTACTTTATCCCCTCTCTCTTACTTTACTCTCTCCATTTAACACACAAAATAAAGTTGCATAAAATCCCGTGCCACCCAAAAAATGGGTCATCTTTCTTGGGACGGAGGGAGTATTAATTTTCTCAAAGTTTAGTTAAGAGCATCCCCATTCGTGCTCTTAGCTAAGAGCACGGAGGTGGGCCCGGACCCACTTTTACTCCTTGTCCTTAGCTAAGAGCACAACACCCACATCCGTGCTCTTAGCTAAGGACAAGCTCAAGGGTCCCACCATTCTATTATTCAATTTAAATACTCCAATTATTAAAAACATTTCTATATTATAAAAATACATTAAAAATAAAAAATTATATAATTAAAATCCTAAAAATAAAAATTACATAATTAAAATGCTAAAAAATAAAAACACACAATTAAAATCCTAGAAAATAAAAAATACATAATTAAAATCCTACAAATTAAAAATTACACACGTGGAAGACTAGTCCTCTATCCCCAATTGCCTCTTGAGACCCCGGATCATTTGCTCATGTGTTGCAAGTTGATCCGGAGTCATCCGAGACGTATCGTTCATATAGAGTTGACTCAAGATGGCCCACAACGTGTTGTTCGGGGGTGGAGGAGGCACAAAGGGAACGGGGGCGAGCGGGGGCGGGGCGGATGGAGTCGAGCGCGCGACGGCGGGGGGCGGTTGGCCGCCGCTTTCTTCTTCCTTGCGGGCGGGAACCGCTGCCAGCCAGCTTCTGGCTACCTTAGCCAGTTCCCGCCAGTTCGGGTAGCCACATCATCGCGTGAGGCGCTGCTGTCGGATAGGCAACCGACCTGACCGTTTGGCCGGGAGGAGCTGGAGGAGGATGCCGCTATGCCGCCCTATACTTCGGATGTCGGCGCCCCTCCCGCCAACAATCGAGTACTTGAACGGGTATTTAACTCCTCCTCGTTGCATGCCGCCAAGCGGCAGTTGATGATGTCGAGCCCGTTCGTGCCGCTCCCCGCCGACCGCTCTTCTTGGAGGTAAATCCCCGAACTTCCCGATTGCCTCGTGCATCTGTAGATGCAATTGCGAACCATACTATCATTGCGATAGATGGTTCCCGCCGGCCGGTTTTCATTGTAGAGGCGAGTGATGCGCCATCAATACGTATCCCCTTGGGCTTGGTTCGTGCCGACGTCCGGATCTTCGGAGACCGGCCAAGTAGGCTTTGAACATCGCCATCATCTCACCCGGAGTGTACGGGGTGCGGGTGCCACGAGTCAGAAGAGTAGGAACATGTAGTAGGAGTAGGAGTAGAGCCCGCCGCTCCCTCCCGATCCGGGATTCGGGTGCCCACCCGAACCCGAGGGCGTTTAGGTCGTGCAACGGGTAAGGACGGTAGCCACCTCGGAACTTGCGAACCTTGGGTTTGAGGAGGGGCCGTAAATTGCGTTTCCGGACTAGGGAATGAGTCGGACTAATCACACTATTCACTAAATAACATTGTTTTTCTTATTTAAAAAAAAAATCGGACTAGGCATGAAACGACTTTAATATCCTCAACCTTTCAGAGGACCAAATTAAATATGTCTACTAATTCAATTCTCAATACTAATCCGCACCTAGTTTCAAATCCATCTTCAACATAATCGACTCCATCCTCACCTATTTTTATATCATCCTCCATTGCTTCAATATACATCCAATTACCGGAACTAGGGCATTTTATGTTGAAGAACTAAGAATATATACTATGTTTATTTTAAAATAAAGACAAAATAAAACTAGTGAATCTCTCAATATCATATTTTTATTATATTTTCTTGATATTAATCTTAATATAAAGATAAATACTAACAAAGATATAGAAAAGAATAAGTCATAGGGAACAAATTTCTAATACTGAACTTTAACTTATTAAATAACAATATATTCAAAAAATTACAATTTTAACATAAAATAATTCTACAAAATATAAAAATTGTTTGCCCCCCTATCTAAGCAGGTAGCTCTGCATTTGAATCAAATCCACCCTCCACTGCTTCAATTCTCTACCCTTTAGTTCTTCTCAATCCAACCATCACCGATTCCTATACTAGATTAGGAGAGAGAGAAGAGTAGATTTGAGAGTTGCCCTTGTTGACCATCACGCGCTTCTCTCCCATAAATAAGTAGTCCCTTCCCTTCCTGGGTAGAGATAAATTGCAAACTTATATATTGTACAAACTCAAAACTCTTCTTCACAACTTCAACACAGTTTTAATACAATATCAACATAGTATAAAATTTCAAGATTTGAATGTCAACACACAGTATCAACACAATATCAACACAACATCAATCATTGACTACCGTTGAAATTCTGTTGACATTTTCCTGTTCGTGCTTTTTTGTGATATGATGACATTTTTCAATAGTCCAAATCATAGTTTTGAGTTTATACAATATTTAGAGTTTCACATTCGCTCCCTTTCTATAGCAAGTTATCAACTTTCTAGTATTGGATTGTCACGCACAAGTAATTAATTTCTTTTTTTAAAAAATTTTGTTGATGTTTACATTTTTTTAGAAAGCCTGGAGTTGACTATAATTTAAATGGACTTCATTATTCATTTGACAATTTTTTTTTAAAATATGATTTTTTTTATTAAATTTTAAAGTTTCTAAAGAGATTAAAAAGTATTCGGATTTTTAATAAATTACAAACGCTACTTAGTAGTATTACTTTAAAGTTATGCATAGCCACATCATGTAACATATAAATTTCCCTTCTCATTTTTCCTTTTGTGTTTGTTCTCATGTAAGAATCCGATGGATGTAAATTGGTTGTCACAAATCACATGATGCATGGATTTGTAAAATTCAAACTCCATGATGTTTACAAGATGGAACCTTTGGATTCTAATATGAGCTGGCAATTGTTTTATAAAACAATAAACAGTGGGAGTAAATTGAGGAGTGAGCAGAAATTCCCAAAAGAGTTGGAATACCAAGGAAAACTAATGTTGAGAAAATGTGGTGGTCTGCCATTAGCTATTAAAGAGGTTGCAAATCAGCTAGCTCAAAAGAAAGCCTCTACTGGAGTGATTGGGAACAACTTCTTGAGTGTGTTGATTTTGGTTCAACATTGCAGTTATTGGAACCATATTATCAAAAATTGGACCCCAAATTGCTGCCATGTTTCATGTATATGGCCTTCTTTAAGGAAAATACAACTTTGAGGGAAAATAAGTTGTCGCATATTTGGGACACAACAGGAGGACTGTATGATAGTGAATTGTACATAGATGGTTTAGTTGATGAATCTGTTGTTGATGAAGTCAACGACAATGGCACACGGTATCACATGAATCCCGTGCTACACAGACTATCCATTAAAAAAGAAGAGGAGGGAATAGGTTTTGAGATCCTTGGAATTACTCGACTCAACAGAAATCCATGCCACCGTGTGATCATTTATAGCAGAGAGAACAAATTCAGCTACTCAACGAATCAAGATAAAAATATTGTTTCTCTATTCTTCCATGGTGGTGGTTATTTAAATGCTAGTCCATCCTATTGGAAAGGTTTTGAAAAACTTAAGATACTTGACTTGGAAGATTTTGGGTTGAATATTTTGCCTGAAACGATCGGCATTTTGATGGAACTAAGATACTTGGGATTGAGAAATAATTACATAAAAGAGCTCCCAAAATCAGTGGGGTGCTTGGAGAATCTTGAGGTTCTTGATGTTGCTCAAAACTTTATGGTGCAAGTACCGGATATCATATGGGAAATGGGTAGCCTTGTCCGCCTCTACATGTCTGATGTCATTTGCAAGAAGCCTTTCAAGATAGATGTGCTTCAGCAGCTGAATACCTTAACCTCAGTCTCATTTGATAATCTAATATCTGACCTCTCAGGCTTGCAAATGTTGGCTAGGCTTAAGAAATTGGGTGTACAAGATTTGGATGGAAACGCACATGTAAGCAAGCTCTTTGTGTCATTGTTCAACTTGAAATCTCTTCACCACCTAATCTTAAGAGGGCACCGTTATAGAAACATGCCTTGTTTGGATGACCTTGGTACTCTACACAATGTCAAAACACTCAAATTGGATGGACGCCTTGATAGGTTGCCAAAACGCTTCCCTATCTTCATGTCTTCCTTGACATTGGCTAATAGCTGTGCTAATGAAGATCCCATGCCACTACTAGGGAAGCTACCTCACTTAGAGTACCTCAAATTGCGGAACGCATACACAGGTCAACACATGGGGATCCCGAAAAAACATTTTTCCTCTCTTGAAGTGTTGTGCATCGAAGAGTTATGGAACCTGAGGAATCTACAAATTGGAAAAGGTGCAGTAGAATATCTTGAAAAATTAGAAATCCGCAATTGTCCAAATCTGGACACCCTCCCGGAAGAGGTTCGGTCAATACGGGATCTGGATGACTTAAAGATGGTGACAACCAAAACCATTTCAACAAACATCAGGAATTCACGATCAATCTCCAAAATAAGGTTTGTGAATATCAATCCATAAGCATTGTTGTCACTGTCCCACCATAGTTGAATAAATTTTTCACATTTTGGACGTTCCATCGTAATTGAGTCATTTCTATTTTAATATATAAGAGTAATAATTAACACATTCTCTACATTTTCTTATATTTGTTCTTTCTTACTTTATAATATTTCCACTTAATAATCTCTGCAAAAAGAAATGCATCAACTGTGATGGAAGAAAAAGAAATACTAGTATCATTTGAACTTAGTGCGAGAGAGACAAACAATCATAAGAAATATATTTGTGAAAAATAATCAGTCAAAATAAACATTTATAATGGAAATTAACGTTTAAAAATAAAAAACAAAAAATATAAAATATAAAATTAAAATCTTGGAAGTAACAATATATTGCGAAATAACCATGTTAAATAGAGTCATGGTTCAAGGTGGGTCCAAGCCAGCTGGAGCAGCTGGAGTTATCGAATTAGCTGATTAGTTTCAGTTAGTTTTATTTTCTTTGTTTTTGTAAAGAGCCGTTGGAGCTTAAGAGGCTAGGGTTGTTGAGAGCAGTTTCTCGTTCTCTTGTATTGCATAAATATTCTTCAATTCTCAACTTGAGAAGGATGATGAATAATACGGTTTTACTTTCCCTACTTTGATTTTGTGTGAGTTTACGGTTGAGAGCTAGGGGGAAAAGAAAGGGTATTCTTCTAGTTGTTCAATCTTTATTTCTTCTTCTTGATTCGCAACAAGTGGCGCCGTCCGGTGGGAATCGTAGAAGTGAGCTTGGGCGATTGCAATTGTTTCTTCTGGTTTTGGGGCTTTTTCTGCTACTGCACGCCATCTGTTTGAAGAATGGCTACGTCAAGATTAGAGGCTGAAAAATTCACTGGTTCGAACGATTTTGGGCTTTGGCGAATGAAAATTCGTGCAATGCTAATTCAGCAGGGGTTGTCTGATGCGCTCGAAAAGGAAAAGGAAGGTGAAGAAAAGAAGGCCGATTTGGATGAGAAAGCTGCAGCGAGATTGGCAGAAATTCAAGCAAAGGCTCATAGTGTTGTGATCCTGTGTTTAGGCGACAAAGTCTTTCGAGAAGTGGCTAAAGAGACCATTGCAGCAGGCGTTATAGCCAAGTTGGAGAGTCTTTATTTGACTCGATCTTTGGCGAATAGGTTGTGCATGAAGCAGAGGTTGTACGCTTATAGGTTCCGGGAAGATAAAGGCGTTTGTGAACAGATGGAGGAGTTTTCTAAAATGGTTGATGATCTGGAAAATATTGACGTTACAATAGGAGATGAAGATCAAGCCATTTTGCTTCTTAATGCTCTACCGAAGAGTTTTGATCACCTTCGTGATGCCATGGTGTATGGGAGTGAGAAAACCATCACCTTATCTAAAGTGAAGGCTGCATTAAGAGCCAAAGAGCTACAGAAGGGATCATCAAAGCCACAAGAAGTTCCAACTGAGAGCCTGCATATCAAGAAGTTTAAGAAGCCTAAGTTCAAGAAGAAATCTGATGATGCTAAGGCCTCAAGTTCTGAAACAAAGGAAACGAGATCATGTCACTGGTGCAAGAAACCAGGACACCTCAAGAAGGATTGTTTTGCTTGGAAAAGGAAGCAAGCATCTGAGGGCAAAAATCAGAACAGTGCAGATTGTGTTGAGGGAGTAAACTTCCAGAAATCATGAATGTAATGGATGGTGGAGTAAGTGGATCTTGGATAATGGATTCGGGATGTAGTTTCCATATGTGCTTGTACAAGCACTGGTTCCAAGAATTAAATCCTGCCACTGGAACTATGCTCTTAGGAAACAACCAAATCTGCAATATTAAAGGAGTTGGGATGGTGAAGTTCAAGATGGCAGATGGATCTGTGAAAGTGCACAGTGATGTGAGATACTGTCCTGAAATCAAAAGGAATTTGATCTCACTAGGCTTGCTGGAAGTAAAGGGTTTTTCATTTTCTTCTCTTGAGGGAAGAATGGTAATCAAGAAAGGTCAACAAATAGTTATGATGGCTGAAAGGAGAAACATCTTGTACTATTTTCTAGGTGAAGTAGTGATTGGTGATTCAAATTCAGTGGCTGCTGAGAATTTGAAGTTGTGGCACTTGCGGCTAGGACATTCGGCTGAAGGAAGTCTGAAAGAATTAGCCAAGAAGGGTCTTATCTCTGGAGATACATCAAGTGGCCTTGGTTCCTGTGAGCAGTGCATCTTGAGCAAGGCAAAGAAGAAGCCATTTCCATCAGGTATTCACTCTTCTACCTCTCCTTTGGAATATATCCATAGTGACTTATGGGGGCTAGCTCCAATTAGGGCTGGGGAAAAATACCGAAAAAATGATATATCGCTCGTATAGTATTGAAAAATATCGAAAAATTATTGAATTTTCGATATATCGTAATTTTCGATACGATACGATATCGTATCGTAAGTTTTCGATACGATAACGATATGAATTTCCTTATATCGCGATATATCGTTTTATATTGAAAATACGATATATATCGAAAATTTTTGATATATCGACATTTTCGATATATATCGAAATTATATATCGAAATT
Organism: Salvia hispanica; assembly: GCF_023119035.1. Lineage (NCBI taxonomy): Eukaryota > Viridiplantae > Streptophyta > Magnoliopsida > Lamiales > Lamiaceae > Salvia > Salvia hispanica. The sequence goes on from NC_062965.1 coordinate 45,377,130, forward strand.
TTCGATATATATCGATATTTAACGATATATCGAATTTCGGTACGATATATCGATACGATAACGATATGAAATTTTTTTATATCGAAACTTTCGATATGATAACGATATGAAATTCTTTCATATCGATATTTTTGATACGATACACGATACAACGTTTTCGATACGATATATCGTATCGACCCACCCCTAGCTCCAGTAACAACTTTGGTGGGGGGAAGGTACTATTTGTCTATAATAGATGATTATTCAAGGAAACTATGGGTGTAGATTCTGAAAGAAAAATCAGAAACATTTGATAAGTTCAAAAATTGGTGCATAGAAGTAGAACTTGAGTAAAATGTCTGAGAACAGACAATGGATTGGAGTTTCTTTCAAGAGAGTTTGATGAGTTTTGCAAGGAGAAAGGCATAAAGCTCCATAAAACAGTTCCTTCTAATCCCCAACAAAATGGGGTTGTAGAAAGGATGAACCGAACAATCTTGGAAAGAGTTAGATGTCTATACAGCTGCTCATCTCATCAATAAGTGTCCCTCTACCAGTTTGAAGTCAGAAACACCAGATTATAGGTGGTATGGAACTCATGGTAACTATTCAAAGTTCAAGGTTTTCGGCTGTGCAGCATATGCTCATATCAGGAAGAGTAAGCTTGAACCCCGGGAACATGAATGTGTGATGCTGGGATATCAGAGGGGGGTAAAAGGTTACAGGCTATGGTGCATCGAGCCTGGTAATCAAAAGGTTGTGATAAGTAGGGACGTGGTTTTCATCGAAGATCAGACGCCTTACTTGAGTAAAGAAAAACAGAAAGAAAAAGTTCCCTATGATATGTTTGAGGTGGAGTTAGGGAAACTGAATCTGGAATCATCTGGAGATATTAGTGATTCATAGAATGGTGAGCAACAAGAAGACCCCAATTCTGATCAAGGTGGAGCAGATACTCATTCTGATCAAGGTGGAGTAGACATTCATTCTGATAATAGTCTCAGCAACTACCAACTTGCCAGAGATAGAGTGAGGAGGGAAAACATAAAGCGTCCAGCTAGGTATGCTGAAGCAGATGTGGTCTATTATGCATTATGTGCAGCTGAAAATCTTGAGTGTGCAGATCCTTTGTCCTACAAAGAAGCTATGATGAGCAGAGATAGAGAAAGATGGATGGAGGCAATGAATGAGGAGATGGACTCTTTGCTCAAGAATAAAAGTTGGATTCTTGTTGATAAAAGCAATCTGAAGCATGAATCTAAGGATAGGAAGCTCATAAGTTGTAAGTGGATCTTCAAGAAAAAGATAGAAACAACAGACAAGGATAGAGTCAAGTTCAAAGCCCGGTTGGTGGCTAGAGGCTTTACACAGGAGAAAGGGATTGATTTTAATGAAGTATTTGCTCCAGTTGTAAAGCATACTTCCATTAGGATTCTACTTGCTGTTGCAAATCATAGAAACTGGGAATTGCAGCAGCTCGATGTGAAAACTGCATTCCTTAATGGGGATCTTGAGGAGACTATTTTTATGGGCCAACCTGAGGGCTATGTAAAAGAAGGAGAGGAAAACAAAATCTGCTTACTAAAGAAGAGTTTATATGGATTGAAACAAAGTCCAAGGCAGTGGAATAAGATGTTCAATGAACAGATGACTATACATGGTTTTCTCAGATCTGAGTATGATGATTGCATCTATATTAAGAAGAAGGGGAATACTCCAGTGGCCTACCTCTTGCTTTATGTAGATGATATGTTATCAGCTGGACCTTCATTGGTTGAGATACAAAAGATCAAAGCTGATTTACAGAGAAGTTTTGAAATGAAAGACTTGGGTGTAGAAAGATTCTGGGAATGAATATCTTGAGAGATAGGAGCAAGAAGCTATTGTGGCTATCTCAGTCAGATTACATTGAGAAAGTCTTGAACAAATTCAATATGGCAAATGCTAAAGCAGCTGCTACCCCTCTCTCACAAAGTTTTAAACTGTCAAAGGAGCAAGCTCCAAGAACTGAGTAGGAAGCATTGGAGATGGAGTCAGTTCCTTACTCGAGCATTGTTGGGAGTATAATGTACACCATGATTTGTACGAGGCCAGACCTAGCCCATGCTATCTCAGTCACTAGTAGATACATGTCTGACCCGGGTAAGGAGCACTGGAATGCGCTCGAGTGGATTCTCAGATATTTGAGAAACTCCAGCAATTGTGGTATCTTGTTTAAGGGAAGTGATAAGGAGTGTGAAGAAGCTGTTTTGGGTATTGTGATGCTGATTATGCTACTAATCTGGACAATACAAAATCTCAGTCTGGTTTCTTGTTCACTTTGTATGGTTCTGTCATAAGCTGGAAGTCCAGCTTGCAAAGCGTTGTTGCTTTATCAACAACAGCAGCCGAATACATGGCACTCACATCTGCTGTGCAAGAAAGCTTCCGGATCCAAGGAGTGATCTCTGACTTTGGGATCAATCAAAGAACTATGGTTGTGTTCTGTGATAGTAGTTCTGCTATATGTTTGGCTCAACATCAGTTCTTTCATGAACGGAGCAAGCATATTGATGTTCGCTTGCATTTTATCATAGATGAAATTGAGAGGGGCAGAGTAAAAGTGGTCAAGGTTGATATTCTTCATAACCCAGCTGATATGTTGACCAAGTGTCTTGGAAGAGACAAGTTCGAGCACTGCAAAGGTCTGATCAATGTATGCAACAAACCTGAACCATGAACTCAGGTGGAGATTTGTTAAATAGAGTCATGGTTCAAGGTGGGTCCAAGCCAGCTGGAGCAGCTGGAGTTATCGAATTAGCTAATTAGTTTAAGTTAGTTTTATTTTCTTTGTTTTTGTTAAGAGCTGTTGGAGCTTAAGAGGTTAAGGTTGTTGAGATCAGTTTCTCGTTCTCTTGTATTGCATAAATACTCTTCAATTCTCAGCTTGAGAAGGATGATGAATAATACGGTTTTACTTTCCCTACTTTGATTTTGTGTCTTGAGTTTACAGTCGAGAGCTAAGGGGAAAAGAAAAGGTATTCTTCTAGTTGTTCAATCTTTATTTCTTCTTCTTGATTCGCAACAAACCAGGTCGTCGATTTACAACAAGTATTTATTAAGATCGTTACTTATTTGGCATTGAAATGATTTGGGGCTTACTAAAATATCGCGAAGGCAAAAAGGAGAAGGAAAAAATATTTTTAGGTTTGTGGATTTTCTTCTAATCTTTGGATCGTTTTGGTTGATTTTCCTCTTCAATCCTCCCTTCTCTTTCAATATAACACAAAGTTGAAAGGGATTTTAAACTACAAATTCACAAAGCTATATATACACTCAAATTTGAAAAGAAGAAAATATGAAAATGTGACCGAATAATAACAGAAACCTAATTCCTAGGTTTGTGTTAAAATGACAACCCCTCTTAAAGTGACACCGTGACACCACTTATATAGCAATATTATAAACGTTACACAGCAATATTACAAACACTACACAACAATCTATAGATTGTTGTATAGTGTGTCGGATATTGCTGGATAAGAAAAATTGGTGGATAAAGACCAGCAAATTACTGGCCGTCTTTTTCAGATTTTTTTTTTGCCACGTGGAAGCTTATTATTCGTCCACGTGTACAAATGATTGGCTAGGAATGGTGGTATGGTGTTATTTTAAGGGGTGGTGGCACCCTAACATGGGGTGCATTAGGGTGCCACCATAGTTTAGGGTAACAATATAACACCAATATACACCGTTAGATCCGAAAATCCAACGCCTATGATTAAATTTCACTAACATAATACAAATTGCAGTCTCGTTTATTAGAAATTGCAGTCGTGGGTATTTTTGTCAATTCATAATATTTTCAAATCAAAATTGGGGATATCCCCAAAAACAGCGGTATTCTTCGCATTCCCTCTCTCTCTCTCTCTCCATTCTCTCCCCCCCCCTCCCCTCTCTCTACCGCGATTCACTACGAGAAACCCTAAATTCACAAGTTCACGCCGCTTGCGCCTACGCCGTCGCCTTCGCCTGCGCCTCTACATCGTGAGTCGGCGATTAACCCTCAATTCGACGGCGAACTGGAAGCAACTCCGGTTGCTGATTTCCACCAACTCCGCTATTGATTCCATCAAAAACGCAATCACAGAAATAAGCTTCTCAATATCTTAAGGTGCCGTTAAATTCTATGAATTTTATTTCGTTTGATTGGAGAAAAGTTGCATACTTAATGAAATTACCGTTTCATTCTTATTAATGTGATTTATTATTCTACTCAGGTGATGATCCATTCAATGAATTTTTGGATCTATGTGATTAATTAGAGAAGAAATCTGCATATTTCTCATAATCGGTTGTGTTTATTTATTTTTAAAAAATATTGGGGGAATGTTCTGATCGTGTGATTTGTTTCTATGTTTAGTATTCATAATGTTCTAATCTGATTCGATTGATTTTGTTTATTTTCTTCATCGTAATCATATCAATTGAATTTGGAATCAAAACTCATATGTTGTTGTATTTGGTATTGTGATACATCTTGCAGTTTTGTATGTTATATATTGCAGTGCATCGTATAAAATAATGTTGTATTGTTTTATAACAATATTGGAGGGTTTGTGTTTCTCAATTCTGATTTTGATTGGTTTCTGATTATGTTTGCTTTCTCAAATCTGCTTCGTGACTCAATTGCTTGTTTTTCAAACTATTGTTGAATCTGAGTGATGTAATCTGTTTAGTATAACTAAACATTGATGAATCCGAATTATCTTGCTTGCTCTATGCTTTTTGTTTGCTATCTGATTTGTGCATTTTGTGCTTGATTCTTCTTCTTTTATGTTCTAGTTTCCTGACTGATTTGTGGATTTTGTAGTGGATTGTACCCTATCTTGCATTCATGTGTATTGTGATGTGATTTTTTTTCTATTGGATTAAGTGTTGTTGTACTCGAAGTGAATTGCTGATTTGATGATTTGCTCAATTGCTGATTTGTTTGTATTAATGTATCTGACCAAAAACATCCAAGGCTTCTAGTATATGGAATTTGGGTCAATTTTATGCTTCAGTGGTTGCTAGTTTTTGATTGGTTGTATTAATGTATGATTGGTAGCTAGTTTATGCATCGGGCTAACCGGCGACCGCTAGCTGATTATTAGCGAATTTAGTTCGTCTCTACATCGCACATAGGGTTTTTGGTGACAAGGTATGTTGATCGGACTCCATCTGTTATTGATAGGACTCTCTTCTCATCTGTAGTTTGGTGTTGATTGGAATTCGTTTCGAGAATGAACTGTATTTTGTGTTAATCGAATTTTGTCAATTTTTGCTGGATTTTGCAACTACTATAGCCTTTAATGTTATTCGTATTGAAATATCATTCGTCCAATTTCGGTTCTGTTATGTTGATCATATTTTTTTGGCGATTTCTGCTATGAATTTGACGGTTGTCAAACATGATTTGCATCTGTGCCTGAGATAGTGATATAAAACGTGAATGCATTTAATAGTATTGGAGATTGCAGTTGATAGTATTGGAGATCGCAGATTACTGTATATGTGAATGCAGTGTAATGAATGCAATTGCATATTGCAGTGGATATGAGTCTATATTGCAGTACTTTGTTATATAGATATATTTGTTAAATAGATTGCATATTGTAGTTTAATTTGTTGACATTGTTTTACTCATTGTAGTTCATCTGAGTCTATATTGCAGTATTTGGTTATATGGATTGCACATTTGAAACATAGTAATTTGTTGGCAGTACATTGCTCATTGCAGTGCATCTGAGTCTATATTGCAGTATTTTGATTAATGGTTGCATATTTGATACATTTTATTTGCATATATTTGGATCGCAATACTTACTTATTTGGCATTTTAGCATACATGTGTATGATGTTGTGCCACGGGATATTCCATTTTTGTAAACATTTATTCTTAAGTATTTACATTAGTTAGTTGCATATTAATGTAGATAAAAATGCAATGTTAAAATAGTCTAAGATTGAAATACTCTTTTATGTAACGGTGATGGTGAAAGTAAACAAGGGAGTGAAGGCCCTGCTCTTTCGGATTCCACCAACACTATTTACATTGTCATGAATATTACGACAAAACACTATGAGGAGGTGAAAGAGAAGAGACTAATAGATGCTGAGAAGATGGTTGCGGACTACAAGAAATCGTGACCAATGAATGATCTTTTTTTAGCTTCAAACATTAGGTTTGGTTTCAGTGTTGGTTTTTGATGGAACTGGCAGCGGAAGCGGTGTTTGCGATGGATTAACATAATTTAACAATTATTAATCGCACAAATAAATAACATAAAAATCAGATCTATTTAGCAGATTATTTAGACAAAATCTATTTGCTTAATTCTCACATGTATCATGCTCATAACTTGAATTAATCATGCTTTAAGAATATTGAAACCTAAAACATGCTTTTCTACGGAGTAGAAATATACCTAATTAATTCTCCAAAGAATTGAAGATGGCTAGCAGCTTCTCCACGTGACGCTTTGAATACTAGACCACAAATCTTCTCTCTTATTCCTGAACTGTACTCCGATATCAGCGTGGGCTGATCTCACCAGAATACTAGGACTTAAATAAAGAAGACATGAGAAATCCTTTTGGGAATAGGAGTAAAATTCGAACTCCTCTTCAGCTAGGGGATGAAATTTTCGAAATTTTAAGTATAAAAATTGTGATAATTTTGTCTCCTTTATTCTCCTATTTATATTAAGTTCCTTTTGGGCCCAGACAGGGATCTATGGAAGGTTTTGGATATGAACTCTCCCCATCCAAATCCGAAATTATAAGTAATCCGGGTTTTCGTTTAACTTTCATTTCCCGCGCTTAAGATAAAAATGTCCATTAATTAATTAATGTTTGCTATGGACTTAATTAATTAACTTCTTATTAATTCCAAGAGTGGACTTAGCATGAAACGCTTATTTATTATTCATAGAGTAATCAAACTCCAACTAGCTAGGTTCCGAATAATAAAATCTTGTTTCGCGCTCCTCTTGAGGACATTATCAAACGAGACTCACCTCGCGCACAATTCAATATAATAGCAATCCTAGCACAGCTAGATATTGATCACCACTACCCAATATATCAGGATCATTGGGTTACGAAAAACCCGCACCATTTGATAAGTCAAAGTAATGCATAATCAATACCGTATGGTCAATGCTAACCTACATTGATTAAGAAACAAATATTTATCAAGACCTCGCCTTTCAGTAGATAGCCTAAGGACAAGTCTTGCTGTTAGATCCGTTCAGTGCTATACCACACCAATGTCATCTTATTTCAGTAAGGCTTAGAAATATGCGGACTGACATTGCAACCTTTCTCGATGGATAGTCTAATTCCAACTAGGTTGTGAAATTCATCTTTTTCTTTGTTTAGAACTGACCGTGTTACCTTAAAGTGGACGCCGCCCACAACCGGTCTACTAAAACAAAGACTTAGACTTTGTTAAGTTAACTTATACATTTAAACATATATGAACATCCATTAAATGTAAAATGTAACAACATTATGACAAAAATAATTTGTTTTATTCCTTGGAAAATAAAATAAGAGTTTTACAGTATTCAATCACTCGAAACGTGATTTCTAGTATACAAACTCTAACAATCTCCCACTTATACTCAAAACACTTTCGCGTATACAAAATGTGCTAACGTCTAATTCTCCCACTTATACTGAAAGCGGATTGAGGTTTTGAATTAGTCGAACTCTCATTCCTTCAACATGGCTTTCATACGGCTTGACCGCTAATGCCTTCGTGAAAGGATCTGCCAGGTTGTTTTCTGACTCAATCTTGACCACTTTTATGTCTCTTCTCTGCACTATATCTCGAATGATATGATACTTCCTCTCTATGTGCTTGCTTGCTTTATGAGCCCGTGGTTCCCTCGAATTTGTCACAGCACCAGAATTGTCACAATAAATGGTGATGCTCTTGGGCATATTCGTAACCACACCTAAGTCCAAAAGGAAGTTCTTAAGCCATACAACCTCTTTTGCAACCTCCGAAGCGGCCACATACTCGGCTTCCATGGTAGAGTCTGCAATGCATTTCTGCTTTACACTCTTCCAAATTACGGCTCCACCTCCTAAGGTAAACACATCCGTAAGTTGATTTTCTTGAATCTACATCAACTTGGAAATCTGAATCTGTATATCCTAAAGGACAGAGCTCGGCTGCATTGTAAACTAGAACATAGTCCTTAGTCCGATTAAGGTACTTGAGTATGTTCTTTACGGCAGTCCAATGTCCTTGGCCGGGATTTGATTGATATCTTGCTACCATGCCAACAGCAAAGCAAATATCAGGTCTAGTACAAAGCATAGCATACATGAGACTACCAACTGCCGAGGCATATGGTATTCTTCTCATCTCTGCTATCTCAGATGCTGTCTTAGGACACATCTCTTGAGATAAATGGATGCCATGTCTAAAAGGTAAGAAACCTTTCTTGGCATCTTGCATGCTAAAGCGTCTAAGTACTGTGTCGATGTAAGATTCTTGGGATAAGCACAACGTTCTCTTTGCACGGTTCCTAAGAACTTTGATACCAAGAATGTGTCCCGCATCACCCATATCTTTCATCTCGAACTGGCTGGACAACCAAGTTTGCACTGATGACAACATTTTTTTATTGTTTTCAATTAGAAGAATGTCATCTACATATAAAACTAAGAACACAACATTTTCCTTTTCAACCTTCTTATACACGCATCTTTCATTGGGGCATTTTTCGAATCCAAACTTTTGTACAGTTTGATCGAAACACTGGTTCCATGATCTAGATGCTTGCTTGAGGCCATAAATGGCCTTCTTAAGCTTCCAAACCATGTGTTCCTTGCCCTTTACTACATAGCCTTCGGGTTGTTCCATGTAGATGGTCTCCTCAAGACTCCCGTTTAGAAACGCAGTCTTAACGTCCATCTGCCATACTTTCCAATCCATGTAAGCTGTTATAGACAAAAGTATACGGATCGATTTGAGCATGGCCACTGGGGAGAAGGTCTCATCGTAATCGATGCCTTCCTTTTGGGTATACCCCTTAGCCACTAGTCTTGCCTTGAAGACTTTAACTCGTCCATCGGGTCCACGTTTACATTTGTATATCCACTTGCTCCCAATGGCAGTACAGCCTTCGGGTAGGACAGACAAATCATAGAGGTCTTTGTCTACCATTGATTGTAGTTCCGAATCCATTGCTTTCACCCATTCGCAATGATCGACATCTGCCTGCGCCTCTGCAAGATTCCAGGGATCAAGTACATTGTCGTCCGAGGAGTGATCCATACACTCTCCCAAACCAATGTATCTTTCGGGCTCATGAGAGACCCTCCCACTGCGACGCGGCACTACAACATTCGGAGTATTTGTTGAAGTTTCTAGAATTGTTGTTACACTAGGTAATGGTTCTTGGTTAATGGAAGTTGTGACTGGAGTTAGCTCTTCAAGAGCTATCTCACTGCTGGACTTATGATTCATTACAAAGTCTTCCTCTAAGAATGTGGCATGAGTGCTCACAATTACTTTCTGATCTCGGAGACTATAGAATTCATAAGCTTTCGTTCCTCTAGGGTAACCTATAAACACACATACCTCCGTCCTAGATTCCAGCTTTGTTGGATCCTTTTCCAATACATGGGCCGGACACCCCCACACTCTGAGATGTTCCAGATTGGGCTTTCGCCCATTCCACAACTCATATGGGGTAGTAGGAACTGATTTAGAAGGTAAGTGGTCTAAGAGATAGCTTGTTGATAGCAAAGCATGCCCCCAAAACGAAGTAGGTAACCGTGCATAACTCATCATCGAGTGGACCATGTTAATAAGGTCTTATTCCTTCTTTCAGCTACGCCATTCTGCTGGGGTGTGCCCGGCGCAGTCATTTGGGATTCCCGACACTGATAAGTAGTCCAAAAACTCGGCACTTAGGTATTCGCCTCCGCGATCAGATCGCAGGCATTTGATACTCTTACCATGACGCGTCTCCACTTTAGCCTTAAACTCCTTGAACTTGTCAAAAGTTTCAGACTTGTAGCGCATCAAATAGATGTATCCAACTTTCGAGAAGTCATCTATAAAGGTGAAAAAATATCGAAAGCCGCCCCTTGCCTCGGTTGACATCGGTCCACACACATCAGTATGAATGAGATCAAGTACTTCCTTGGCCCTATTCCCCTTTGACCTAAAAGGTCTCTTAGTCATCTTGCCTTCGAGACAAGATTCACACTTCGAAAATGGTTCCTTTTCAAGACCTTTGATAAGATCTTGATCAACCATCGCATAAATTCTTCTTTCGTTGGCATGACCAAGTCTAAGGTGCCATAAGTACGTTTCATTCATTGAACTTGAAGGTTCTTTTCTTTTCTTAGAAATTTTCGATGTAGCATTGAGTTCTGATTTACGTTGATTAAATTGAGTAGAAGTGATTGTGTACAGATTGTTTTCCATGATACCACGACAGATATAAGAACCATCTTTCTTAATAACGCAATTGTCATTAAAAGAAATCGAATATCCATCAAAAGACAATTTAGAAACTGAAATTAAATTTCTTCTAAAACAAGGTATCAACAAAACATTCTTCAAAATCAAAAATCTATCACTAGAAAAACGCAAATAAACGTCTCCCACTGCAACGGCCGCCACTTTAGTAGCGTCGCCCAGCTGGACTTCGATCTCACGATCATGTAACCGTCTTGTCACCTGCATTAAGTCAGAATCAAAACATATATGATCAGTTGCTCCAGTATCAATAACCCAAGTATGAGTAGATGTCGAAGCCAAACATGACTCGACTACTAGAGCATGGTGCATACCTGGAGCCTTGCCCTTTTTAGGACAATCTGGCTTCCAATGACCTTTCACTCCACACTTGAAGCACTTTCCAGTAGGCTTCTTGTCACCCTTCTTCTTCTTCTTTCCCTTAGCATTCTAAGCTGCCATTGGGTTCGGTGCCTTTTTATTTCCCGCACGAGGCTTAGACCCAGAGGAATTAGGCGCCAAACTCAGCATAGCTACCTTAGCTGGAACCATAAGGTCCTCCGCCGACTGAAGTTCAGACAGCAGCTCAGCCAAAGTGTAATTTCGCTTGTTTATCTCGAAATTGAGTTTGAACTGTTGGATAGGGGGAAGACTTTGAAGGATTATAGTAACATGGGACTCGGGATCGATCGTCCCTCCCAAAACCTCAATCTGGTTGAGGTGGCCCATCATCTCGAGGACGTGTTGACTCACTGACGAGCCTTCCTTCATAGTCTTCGTCATGATACTCCTAAAGGCTTGAGACTTAGCCGTTCGATTCTGAGTACCAAAAAGATTTGTGAGATTTTGCATAATCTCGGCGGCAGTTTCCATGGCAGAATGCTGATGCTTGAGTACTGATGACATAGAAGCCAACATGTAGCACTTAGCCATCTCATTCGCCTTATGCCACCGTCTATGCGCATATCGCAGTCCTTGCACGGCGTTGGCCGCCGGCACTGCTAGGCGTGGAGTAGTGAGCACAAACTTGTACTCTTCGGCTATGAGAACGATATCCAAGTTTTGTTTCCATTCTATGTAATTTTGGCCCTCGAGTTTGTTTTCTTTGAGAATTGCAGAAAGAGGATTAAAAGACATCTTGACGGATTTTATTGCACTGCAAACAGAAGAATTTACTATTTGTCATAAACTTATGTAAGGAAATTGAGTAGATTAACCATAAAACTTTTCAAAATCTTACAATAGCAAAATTAATAAATTGTATCCTCCTTTGGAGGTTAATACGCATTAAAATTTTGACAATTTTACTGGTCACAACACCGACGCATCAATTGCATCCTCCTTTGGAGGTTAATATGCCTAATGTTGCCTAAGCACGACCATCAGATTTAGCATTACAGAATTTTATTTCTACAACATACTCCCATAACAATGTTCATGTGCTTGATAACAAAACCAAGTTATCTCATAAATTCTGATTAAACCCTGAAACTCGCAGTTCCTTAGGATTATTGTCCCTACTTTGCAGGTGGCAATAATATTGGGAACCACTTTCTAGTTCATTCTATTTATTATGTGAAAAGTCCGCCCTTATGAACTTACTGTTTTCGTAGGATTATTGTCCCTACTTTACAGGTGGCAATAATATTAGAAAATCAGTTTCACAAAATTTGGCAGTCCAACCGAGGGAAACCATATATAAACTTTTAGTTCATAATTATCGCTTAGATATTTTGGGTTATGGTTTTTCATTAATTATCCTTTAGCCTTAAGGCAGATTAAGACTAATTAAATTCTATTGGTATTTAATTGACTGGATAATTAAATCTTTTATTATCTTTAGTATCTTAGTTTAGCAATTTATTAATCTAGAATTTAATTCTTATTCATAAGATATATCTAAAATAAAGCACATTATTTATAATTTTAATTAGACATGAAAAATTAAATTCATATAATTTCCAAGTTCAAGATTAGGAAGAAAATAATTTTATATTATTTAATGTGATTTTATATATCTATCCTATTTAGATATTCTAGATATATATTATAATTAAGAAACTATTAAATTATTCTTATCTATATCATCTGGGATATAAAATATTCATAGATATAGAAAATAATCAAAATATTCCTAAAATCTAGGGAAAATCTTCCCAAAATATTTTATTTCATTAAATAATATTATTTTTAATGATATCTTTTAACTTAGGAATTAAATAATCATTAATATAATCTTTCGTCAATATCTTGTGATTCGAGGTTTGCATGAATCAACACGACGAAGATTTGAAGACGCCCCGGAGCGAGCGTGTTCGCCGCCCCACCGCCGCCGGCAGGCTGCGCCGAAGCGTGTTGCTTCCTCCTCCCTTCCTCCCGGCGGAAATCCGCCGAGCTTCTCCCACCGTCGACGTCAATCCAGAACCGCGGCCGGAGCCGTGCCTTTCCGGCGAACTCCCACTACTCCGGCGGCTTCGCGCGAACCAGCAGCAGCCGCCTATGGAGCGGCTGCTCTCGGTCGTGCGCCGCTAGTGGCGGGAGACTAGGGTTAGGTTTAGGGTTGGTTAGGGTTTCCGGTGGAGTCTTGGCGCCTCGGCAGCTCTCGAACGAGCCACCGCGTCTCATCTCCTCCACGCGACGCAGCAGGCTCCGGCTAGGGCTCGACCGGCGCGCGCACGAGCCCATGCTCGTCAGCGCGTCGCCGCGTGATCGCTGCCCCTCGACTCCCACTCGTTCGTCGCCGTTCTCGATTTGCAACGGATGCCGCCTAGGGTTTGCGGCCTTGCCTGGCGGCGCGCACGAGCCCTTGCTCATCAGCGCGTCGCCGCATGTCCGTCGACCCTCGACTCCCACTCGAGCGACACCCCTTTCTCGATCACGCGTAGGGCGATCCGTCCCGGCGCGAGCGCCGACGGATTGCTCATCTCGTATGGTCGAATAATTCAAGTTCTATGATTCGAATGTTCTTGAGATCATCATGCATAAAATAAATAATAAAGATACAAGAACATGCTTCGTAATCAATTAAGACATGCACACATGAATTTCGCGAAATTTAAATACAAATAATCAGAGCCAAAGACTGGCTCTGATACCAATTGTTGGAACTGGCAGCGGAAGCGGTGTTTGCGATGGATTAACATAATTTAACAATTATTAATCGCACAAATAAATCACATAAAAATCAGATCTATTTAGCAGATTATTTAGACAAAATCTATTCGCTTAATTCTCACATGTATCATGCTCATAACTTGAATTAATCATGCTTTAAGAATATTGAAACCTAAAACATGCTTTTCTACGGAGTAGAAAAATACCTAATTAATTCTCCAAAGAATTGAAGATGGCTAGCAGCTTCTCCACGTGACGCTTTGAATACTAGACCACAAATCTTCTCTCTAGTTCCCGAACTGTACTCCGATATCAGTGTGGGCTGATCTCACCAGAATACTAGGACTTAAATAAAGAAGACAGGAGAAATCCTTTTGGGAATAGGAGTAAAATTCGAACTCCTCTTCAGCTAGGGGACGAAATTTTCGAAAATTTTAAGTATAAAAATTGTGATAATTCTGTCTCCTTTATTCTCCTATTTATATTAAGTTCCTTTTGGGCCCAGACAGAGATCTATGGAAGGTTTTGGATATGGGCTCATCCAATTTACTTTTTACTAATTAAATTGAACCCACAATTTAATATAAGTTATAATTGGAATATTACGAGCAGCCACTACAGAAGTAATATTGAACTCTCTTCATCCAAATCCGAAATTATAAGTAATTCGGGTTTCCGTTTAACTTTCATTTCCAGCGCTTAAGATAAAAATTTCCAATAATTAATTAATGTCTGCTATGGACTTAATTAATTAACTTCTTATTAATTCCAAGAGTGGACTTGGCATGAAACGCTTATTTATTATTCATAGAGTAATCAAACTCCAACTAGCTAGGTTCCGAATAATAAAACCTTGTTTCGCGCTCCTCTTGAGGACATTAGCAAACGAGACTCACCTCGCGCACGATTCAATATAATAGCAATCATAGCACCGCTAGATATTGATCACCACTACCAAATATATCAGGATCATTGGGTTACGAAAAACCCGCACCTTTTGATAAGTCAAAGTAATGCATAATCAATATCGTATACTCAATGCTAACCTACATTGATTAAGAAACAAATATTTATCAAGACCTCGCCTTTCAGTAGATAGCCTAAGGACAAGTCTTGCTGTTAGATCCGTTCAGTGCTATACCACACCACACCAATGTCATCTTATTTCAATAAAGCTTAGAAATATGCGGACTGACATTGCAACCTTTCTCGATGGATAGTTTAATTCCAACTAGGTTGTGAAATTCATCTTTTTCTTTGTTTAGAACTGACCGTGTTACCTTAAAGTGGACGCCGCCCACAATCGGTCTACTAAAACAAAGACTTAGACTTTGTTAAGTTAACTTATACATTTAAACATGCATGAACATCCATTACATGTAAAACGTAACAACATTATGACAAAAATAATCTGTTTTATTCCTTGGAAAATAAAATAAGAGTTTTACAGTATTCAATCACTCGAAACGTGATTTCTAGTATACAAACTCTAACAGTTTTTGGTGTAAATGAATTGACTAATATTATGATTTGGTAAATACTCGTACTTAAAAATTTGATGACTTTATTGTGGTGTAGACATTTTTGGTCACATAATCTGAATGTTCATTGTTGCATTGTTGTTAGATTACCGATAATTGTAATATGTTTGTATGCCTAAGATGGAAGGTGGTATGGAATACATTAAGTTTTGCACTGCAATACGTGTAACATTGCAATGCAATATTCAGTTACAGTGAATACAAATCTCAACACAACAGTATGAAATCTCAAACAATTTGTATGGTGGTGTGCAAGTCGATAAGTAAATCAAGGAAGATTGTATACCACAAAGCTATAATAATCAATATTGTGAGAAAGAATCTGCAATCCTTTGAATAAACTACATTAGGAAGAAGTAAAATAAAGTAATGTAAACTGCAAAAACTACTTTGTGACACTACAATATTTGCAGAATAAAACTACAATCTGTTAAGATCGAATAAAATGTTCAAGGACTTTGACACGAACTCGGTGTTCAATTATTTTCAAGTAACGACCACTTTTTTAGATTTGGTTCCACGCTATGTACATCAAAATATAAACTGCAACCGGATAAAATGAAAAACATAACATTAGGCAGATCATATATAAACTGCAATTAAATGCAATTAATCATATGGTGGCCTGCAATATGTACCACATATTGCAGCAATCTGGTAAAAACATAAGAACTGAATAAAAAACGAATTAGGACGAATGGAAAATACGTAGTAAATTGCTACAAATCGGAGAATATTAAATTCATAAGTTCAATTACAGATCAAAATTCATGGAGTTCAATTACATATCTCGACTTGCATAATGAAAATCACGAAATCCATGGATTTCAATTAACAATACACTCCAAAACAATGCACCCAATTACATACGAAATTCGTGATGTAAATTTGTCCCCCACAGATGGTGACCCAATTCTCCACATTGTTTACACCGATGTAATGATTCGCTGTTCAACTTTATGGCTTTCTCTCTCATGGACACAAAATGGCTTGCAGAATCCCTTGCTGAACTTTTGGTTGAATATCGTCGAGGCACGCTGGATCACACATGATAAAACAGAATTTGAATTAATTCAAATACAATTCAATGCAAATAACAATTAAGTGATCTGCAATATTTAATACATAAACCTGCAATATTTACTACATAAACCTGCATCATAGTATATATACAGAAGATCATATTCAGAAAATTGTGTAAAATCATAGTATCACAGATCAGAATACATCATAAATTCGATGAAAACTCAATCTCTAAACACTATCAGAGTCAACATAACTAAGTTTTAAAATCAACGTAATAGATTGAAGCAAATAGTGTGGTCTGCAATTGTTTCATTAAACTACATCAAGAATAAAAATTATTAAAATAATATGTAAACTGCAATATCGTCATGGTAATACAGCAATATTCAATGAATAACACTGCAAAAAAAATTGTGAACTAAAACTGAAACCAGCAGCGAAAGTAACAATAAAATTTTTGAAATCATCAGCAAAAAAGGAAGAAGCAAGAAGAAATTCACAGAAATCAAAAGGGGAAATACAAAGTAAACTGCTACAAATCGGAGCGTTCAATTACTTAGTAAATTCACAGAGTTCAATTACAGATCACGACTTGCAGAATAGAATTCACGAAATCATGGATTTCAATTAGCATTACGCTCCAAAACTATGCAAAAAAATACAGGTAAAATTGAGAATGGAGTCGTCGGCCATATCAGATGAACGAGATTATGTAAATCAAAAATTGAGTGAAATTGGAATGGATGCAGCAGATTCGTATGGAATGGATTAAGCAGCTTCGTATGGAATGGGTTGAGTGAAATTGGAGATGAGAGATTGAGCAAATTCGTATGGAATGGATTAAGCAGCTTCGTATGGAATGGGTTGAGTGAAATTGGAGATGAGATGCGCAATTGAATCGCGTAAAATTTCACCAGAATTGGATGAAATCTGGAATCCGATTGGGTGAATCTAGAATGAGAAATAATATGATTGTTGTTGTCGTGTAATTGATTTGGGAATGAGAGTTACAAATTTACCCCTGGGCAATTTTTCATGATTAAAATTAAATAAAATATGCTGCCACATGGCAGCTTAATGATCGCTCGCTTTCCAGATCTAAAGGCTGAGAATGATGGTATGGTGTCATTATAATAAGTGTTGTCATCTTAACACATCCCTATATATATATATAGGGATGTATTCAAATACTTTTCATATCTTTTGTCCTTTTTCCTTCTTAATCCTAGCCCCACGATTTTGTCATCTGACGATTAGATTAATGCCACGTGTCATTTAATAATGCACATTTTCATTCTAATAATGCACAGCGGCTAATAATGCAACATTATAGACTAATAATGCATTGATCACAACCATCCAATTCAAGGATCCAAGGGCTGAGATTAAGAAGGAAATAGGACACTTAGGGTGCTATATATATATATATATATAGCATTAGGGTCAGTGACCCTTTAGTGTTAAGTTCAAATGTATTTCCAGCCTTAGGATTAACTTGATGGACGGATTAGATGTAAAGTATATATCATACCCGAGCTACATTATTTAAGAGTACTGGTTACATTATGGGGGTATAATTGGTACATCTTATTCAGAATTCAGTTTTAAAACGTAAGGAGCGAAATATACGCTGTCTCTCTCGATTTCTCTCTTCCATTTACCCCAAATCGACGAAAACCTAGTTTCTCACTTTTGCTCTCTATATTCAATCCTAGTTTGTGGCGATTCCTTACCCACTGAAGACGAAGACCTCAAACGAAGCTTATATCAACAGTTGGCGACCAGAATTGTGGCGTAAACGTGAATTTGTTCAAAACTACGCCGAGTGTCGTAGGCTAGAAACTTTAAGTTGAAGGCTCCATTTTCGATCAGTTAAGGTAATTTAGATATGGAATTCTCTCAATCATCTCCGATATACATTAGTTACTCAAATATCCGATTAGAATTGTCCAATTTAATGTTTACATTAACGTGACGATTCCTGGAATTTTCGTGAAAAGAATCAATTTTTATGGTAATGATACGTTTGTTGCCGGTAAGCATACTTCATTTCTCTTGTTCGTATTTCATTACTGTGCAGGGTTATGTACATTATTGATCTTCATTATTTGTAGTTGTTTATTAGTAGTTGTTGTTACATTATTCAAGATTGTTGTATACATTATTGCTTATTCAGCATACATTAGTCGTCATGTTTGTACTATATTATTGTGAATTGTTGTGTACATTATTTAGTCTATAATTTACATTATTTACCTCAGTTTGATACATTAAAACAGATTCATTATGTAGTAATGTATGCTCTCTACGACAATAATGTAAACGTCATAAGTCTTCATGTTGGTGTGCAGATACATTATTCATTTTCAGCATGTCTTTATTTTAACACATATATAACGTACATTGTTGAGTATGCGATAATATTATTAACTTTTGAACAGGGTCGAAGAGGACAAGAGTAATTTATGATGATGAGTTTGATGATTACTTTGAGGAGATGGATGTAGAGGATGTAGAGGACGGAGGTCGTCGAAATAGGGATGATGTACTCTATTTTAGAAGAACATGAACAGTGTAGCATGATTTTGTACTCTGTTTAGTATTGCAAATGTAATGTATATATTATTTTCTGTGTTGACATTATTTGTAGAAGATGTTACATTATTTAACAGATTAAGTTACATTATAACGTATTCATCATGTATTACAGTGTGTTATCTAAAATAATGTAAACCTACATTATCAATAATGTAAGTCGTTCCAGCTTTGATGTTTGGATTGCTAAATTAAAAAAAGTAAGTAGTATATCTCAAAAAATAAAATTTTCTACGCTTTCAATGATAAATGCAATAACAATATTATTGTAGAAAGATGTGGTTTAGATTAAGATAATTAATTAAGGAAATCAAATCATGATAGCCTTGAATTTAGGAAACATAAATAACGTAAATTATGGAAGAAAACTAACTAAATTTCTCATACCAAATCTACCCTTTTCTGAATTAAAATAATAATATTATTAATAAAAGAAGCATGTTTCTTGGCCGTTAGATTGATAAAATAAAGGGATGAGATCAATATGGATATTTGATATAAATTGGGTTATGGATTTGAGCACTCCCATATATATATATATATATATATATATATATATATATATATATATATATATATATATATATATATTGCCAAAGGTAAAATGGCTGAGGGGTCCAAAGGCCCCAGGCTCCCGCGTGGCTCCGCCACTGAATGTAAGTATAAGTTAATTTCTAATTGGGACATTTTACTGTAAATACACAAATTTCAATATTTATGCACACCCTGAACTTTTATTATTAGATCTAAATTGGAACTTTGAGTTTTCTGAATATTTCTCTATTCCACTTTCAAAAAAATGGATAATGACGATTATCATCAATTGTTCGATGAGGTGTTTGATGCGGTGGTTGAAGAAGTGGAGCGAGAAGCTGAGGACCTAGGTTGTCTCAATAATAAAACTCTGTTTGTGCTGATTGCTTGAGATTTCATCAATGTGAGGGTGATGCCTAATTTCATTCAAACTTATTACAATAAAAGATTAGTGTCTACCCCCGAGAAGTGCAACCCGAGAACCTTTACAGTTACAGAGCACGAAAGAGGGAATCGTTGAGATTACAACGTGAGCGAAGAAGAGCTAGAAAAGAAATGAGAAGGTATTGTGGCTCAACCTCAACTGGTTCTTGCCTTTGTTGCTGAAGCTGCTGAAGATGCAGTAGTTTGTTAGCCAGCTTAGAGGTTTGTTGCTTGTATTCAAAAATCATGAGTTTGGCCCAATTAGATATCCCTTTATTCCCTTTGAGCTTATTTAAAGTTAAATTTTACAAACTATTTACACATAATTCTTTATTCTACATTGATTATACCTATTAATCTTTTGGTATTTTTACTATAAGTCTCACTAGCATCACCTACAAAATGATGCTAGAGTAGACACAATCCCTCTAGTGATCTTGTTCAAGATGTCGGATTCCCTCCTTGTTCGCCTTGCCGCGATTGATGAGCACCAGTGCACCACCTCTCAGGAAGGAATACAAGGAGGTTGATTGTCCACTAGGCTAAGTGATGGCGACAGAAAACTACCAGAACAACTACCATCCACCAAAAGTTGGTTGGTATGAAAAATGCCATTAACAACTCAATGACCATAATCCAATTTAAGATAAACAACATTTACAACTGTAAAATTATAAATACTTATTCACAAACCTATTACCAATAACCGTGCTTATGGATTGATATTCACAAACCTTATTTCGGAGATTGAGTGTGAATTCTTGATGTTTGTTGAAATGGTTTTGGTTGTCTCCATCTTTAACTCCTCCAGACGATGCATTGACCGAACCTCTTCAGGGAGGGTGTCCAGATATGGACAATTGTGGATTTCTAATTTGTGAACATAATCCAGTGCACCTTTTTCAATTTGTAGATTCCTCAGATGCCGTAACTCTTCCATGCACAAGACTTGAAGTATGGGAAAATCGCCTTTAAAGATCCCCATTCGTTGACCTGTGAAGGCATTCCGTAATATGAGGTTCCTTAATTGAGATAGCTTCCCTAGAAGTGGCATGGGATCTTCATCAAGACAACTATTAGCCAACGTCAAGGAAGCCATCTGGCAAGGGAAACTATTCGGCAACCTATCAAGGCGTCCATCCAATTTGAGTGTTTTGACATATTTTAGAGTACCAAGCTCAACCAAACAAGACATGCTCTTAAAACGGTATCCTCTTAAGATTAGGTGCTCAAGAAATTTAAAGTTGGACAACAACACAAAGAGCTTGCTTACATGTGTGTTTCCATCCAAATCTTGTACACCTAATTTCGCAAGATAAGTCAACATTTTAAAGCCTGAGAGCTCATATAACAGATTATCAACTGAGACCGAGGTTAGCGTCTCCAGCCGTTGTAGCACATCTATCTTAAAAGGCTTCTTGCAAATGACATCAGACATGTAGAGGTGGACAAGGCTACCCATTTCCCATATAATATCTGGTACATGCACCATAAAGTTTTGAGCTATGTCAAGAACCTCAAGATTCTTCAAGCACCCCACTGATTTTGGGAGCTCCTTTATGTAATTATTTCTCAATCCCAAGTAACTTAATTTCGTCAATATGCCGATCGTTTCAGGTACAATCTTCAACCCAAAATCTTCAAAGTCAAGTATCTTAAGTTTTTCAAAGCCTTTCCAATAGGTTGGACTAGCATTGAAATAACCACCTCCATGAAAGAAGAGAGAAACAAGATAGTAATTGTTTTGATTCATTGAGTAGCTGAAATTGTCTCTGCTACAAATGATCACACGATGGCGTGGATTTCCATTGAGTCGATTACTTCCAAGGATCTCAAAGCCAATTCCCTTCTCTGCTTTTTTAATGGATAGTCTGTGTAGCACTGGATTCATGCGATACCGTGTGCTCTTGTCGTTGATTTCATCAATAACAGATTCATCAATTAAACCCTCAATGTATGAATGACTACGCGCCATTTCTCCTGCTGCATACCAAATCTGTGTCAACTTATTTGCCCTCAAAGTTGTATTTTCCTTATACAAGGCCATATACATGAAACATAGCAGCAATCTGGTGTCCAATTTTTTATAATACGGTTCCAATAACTCCAATGTTGAACCAAAATCAACACACTCAAGAAGTTGTTCCCATTCACTTCCAGTAGAGGCTTTCTTTTGAGCTAGCTGATTTGCCACTTCTTTAATAGCTAATGGCAGACCGCCACACTTTCTCAACATTAGTTTTCCTTGGTACTCTAACTCTTTTGGGAATTTCTGCTCATTCCTCAATTTATTCCCACTGTTTATTGTTTTATAAAACAATTGCCAGCTCATAATAGAATCCAAAGGTTCCATCTTATAAACATCGTGGAGTTTGTTTTTTAGAAATCCATGCATCATGTGACTTGTGACCACCAATTTACTTCCATCGGATACTTACATGAGAACAAACATAAAAGAAAAAATAAATCAGAAGGGATATATTAATTGTTACATGATGCAAGCACATAAAATTATAAAGAAATAAATATCCGTTGAACACTATTAGTGCTTGTAATTTATTATAAATTTGACAAAATTCATACTAGTGAGGAGTGTTTGTTTGGCAATTTGCTTAATTTCGAATAGCACAATATTCACTATTATGTTGAAATCTATGTTGCTATACTAGATTAATAACGTACTAATAACAGTATAAGACACATCACCATAATAAGCATTAACATACATACCTTCTTTTTTAAGAGCTTTCCAGATAGGTCTGAAGTATATTTGTTTGGGCAAGTCGTCGAGAACTATTAAATATGGCTGTCCTCTCATGTGCCGGTGAAGCATAGATAGGAGGCTTTGGTTGTCCATTTCCTCCAGTGTATGAAGATTGTCACCATCCACATCTACTACGGCATGTTGTAGTAGTTTGATAATTAAATCTTTAAGAGTTGTGACATTAGAAACACATACCCAAGCACGATACTCGAATCGCTCAATGACGTCTGCATGGTTGTATATCTCTCTAGCAAGAGTCGTCTTTCCAATGCCAGCCATGCCTTTGATAAGAACCAATGGACGATATTCTTTGGTATAAACAATTATTGTGCGGAGCACCATTTCTATGTGTTTGTCCAAGCCTAGCACCGCATGATCTTCGGAGTTGGATTCTGTCTCCGCCCCATCAACCCCCAGTTTACTCATTCGCATTTTGATCTCTCCAATCCATCTTGCAATGAAATACAATTCAGAAGTTTTTCCCTTCTTGTGAAGGTCGAGAGCATCGTGAGCCATGTGGACTAGATCAGATACCAAAAAGCTGAGTCTTCGTCCCTCTCCAAATTTCTTATTCCTCACTAAATCCACAATATGTCTCAATTCACTAATTATCCATTTGATAGGTCCAGAAATATGTATTATATTATCCCTATTTACTGGACAATTTTCCAGCTTTTCTATCATCGATAGAATGACTGCCTCCGCCATGTTTCCACTTGCTTACTAGGAGAAATAGACAAGCTGCACCCCTACCTAAAAATAACAATGACCTAAGTATAAATTCCATAAATTATTATATTACAGAAAAACTGATTTTGTATTGAAAATCATAATTTACGTGAATTTAAAAACGATTCAAATCTATGGAGATGAAACTACAGTCTTGAAATTTTCTTGTAGGCGTGTGTGATTTGATCTGATGACTGTGATATCTTTCAAACTCAAAGAAAAGTTGAACAAGACTATAAACTGCCATACATAATATGCTAATAATTGTGATTGACAAAGTTGGCGTTTATATCATGATACACATATTCTTTCAATATAGTTTTTGTATCTAGTAAAACCATATAACAATTTATATGGTTATAAATTTCCTAAAAAACCATGCATGTATCTAATCACTTTGCATCCTGCTCTTCACTATTCTTTCATTTAAAACACAATAATTTAGACAGCAAGACCAAATTAATTAAATTGATAAATGATCTCCTTCTAAACAAATAGGTCATCGGATGTGCATTGTGGAAGTTGTAATTTCTCAGAAAAAAGTTGTTATAATGAAAACTAAAAGTGGTATAAATCTCATGTATATAAAAAAAGTTAAAAGATGACCATAACTAAATTTTTTAAAAAATCTTTAATTTATGTATCATCCATAATTATATTGAAAAAAATATACTCCTTCCTTTACGTTCCATAGTAGTGGAGTCAGTTTGCTATTTTGGTACCTATCATAGTAGTGGAGTTATTTCCCTTATTTGATAAAAGTCAACACATTTTTTTAACTTACTTTATACTCTCACTTATTTTACTCTATATTACTTTTTCTCTCTTCACCTGTCAACCTTTTTAGTTTACTTCTTTATTCTTCATTTACTTAACTAATTTAACACAATTTTTTTAAATCGTATGACAAAAGAATTGCTTCCACTATTATGGAACGGAGGGAGTAATGCATTAACAAAATGGAAGCTTTATATGTAGGTTTCAGTGCTCCTGTAGAAATAACAAATGTACACTCGATTAAATTTGAAAGTAAAACTGTACAAATCATTCATCTTTATTCCACCAATAAATTGAAGATACTAAAATAAAAATACAATTTTATTAGATACTCCCTCCATCCTATGATAGTTGAATGTTTTTTCAATTTTGAACGTTTAACCATAATTGAGTCATTTCCATTTTAATACTATATAGTAGGAGTAATAATTAACTCATTTTTTTATTTCCTACTAATACTTTGTTCTCTCAAACTTTAATATAAGTCATTTTAACATAATAAATATCTTATTTCTTAATCTTTGTGCCGAAAAAAATGCATCAACTAATATTGAACAAAGGAAATAATTATTTTAACCTAGTGAGAGGGACAAAGAATCAGCCATAAGAAAATATATTTGTGAAAAATAATCAGTCAAAATAAACATTTATGACAAAAAATAACATTTAAATATGTCCACTCCAATAATCGATTATTAAATTAAAGTTAAAATTAAAATCTTGGAAGTAACCATATATTGCGAAATAAACATCAAGATCGTAATTTATTTGGGCATCAAAATGATTCGGGGCTTATTAAAATGTTATGCAAGAAAAAATACCTTTAGTTTTGGATCTTTTTGGTTGACTTTCCAGTTCAATCCTCCCTTAACACAAAGTTGGAAGGGATTCAAACTGCAAATTCATAAAGCTATATACACAGTCAAATTCAAAAAGAAGAAAATATGAAAAAATGACAGAAGATTATCTTAATCCTAGGATCAATGGATTTTGAAAATCAAGTTTCTGATAATAACTTGATAGGAATACGAATTAAATTTATTCAAAGGGAAAATAGTAGTAGTAGTAGTAGTAGTACCTTTTTTCGCAGTATTGCTGCTTTGCTTATCTCTGGTTCAATCCTCGGCGCCAAAAATGATGATGAAGTTGGCCTTGATTTAATGAGTTTGTTAGCCCTCTGTTTTTTCATAATATTTCTAAATCTGTTTGCTTTTCAAGATGGGCAGTATTCATAATAATTTTGTACTCCACTTACTAATATACAGTCATGATTCATTGTAAAGTTAAAGTTAAAGCTAAAGCTAAAGCTAAAGATAAAGTAGTATGTCCTTATCTGCAATTTGTCATTCCGTTATTGAATAGTAGAATTGGAGGATGTGATGTCGAAATTTGTTAGGTGTATTGTTTGATTGAATGATGAAGTGCAGAATCGTCCAATCTTATTACTTCTATTTGTGATTGTGAATGGAGGCTGAAATGTCCAAATTTAGATTGCTATATGCTGTTAATATTAGGGTGAAAGATAAACATTATTATTTATTAGTCATACATATTATATGCAGCGGAAACAAAAATACTAACAATAATTAAACCTAAGAGCTAAGATTTATTAGCCTCCCCCATTGCACCAAACTTGGACCAATCAAGTAGAGGATATTCAAATGCAACAAAAATGACACTAAGATTTATATAGAAAAGTCCAATATTGGAAAAAATCACGGACCAACTCCGAACAACTTCCACTGTAACAAAGATGATAGGATTCAATTTCTTCCTTACAACCAACACTAGCGAATATAACTATCACCAACAAGACATCGAGAATAGGGTGTCTTGGTAAACAAAAGAGATAAATAGATTTAAACAATCCTCAATAAATATCTCACAATCTGACCATCCAAAACTTAGATCAATGTGTATAGGAACTCACAAAATTTTAGCCCGATCGAAGAAGGTTTGACAATGACTTGATTGCGGACTATGCTGATAGATTTGTGTTTTACACTCAAGTATGTTTTTTCTTCCTCTCCTCCTTCATGGACGAATTTTGCACTTTGTGGTGTATCTCTCTTCTCTCTTGTGTCTTCTTTTGGTGCATCCTGTTTGTCGCTTGTATTCAACAGTCATAGAGATATCCCTTTTTTCCCTTTGAGCTTAATTCAAGTTAATTTAAAATTTGGGCTTTGATCAGTTTTCCTTGTATATCTAGAAAGAATGGAGGGTTGGTTAAATTTTTGGATGAAACTTGCATGATGATCAACATATGATATATTTTAGTTTGCATCACCATTCATTTAATCAAATCAATACCACAACATTTTAGTCTAAAATGTGATCCAAATAGAATAAAACAGCTATGCGATATAGTTTCATAACATAATATTTTTGTTAAGCCAGCCTTGACATTTGAAATGAAACTATAATCTTCACTATGCAAAATGGAGTAAATGGTAAGTAGGAGTATGAGTTATTTAACAACTCGACTGCGTGTATTTCTAATCAATTGGTACTATAATGTTACGGAAGTATGAAGAATCAAACTTTACCCTTGGGTGCTTAGTACACTGAATTAAACCATCAAGTACTTTTATAAGTAAAGATATTGGCACCTAGTATCATGGAAATTTCAAAAAGTTAGATTTATTCTACGAACTTTGAACTTGGCAAATAATATCACGAACTTTAAACTTATAAGTATGCGAAGTATAGAATATTTTATTTACCTCTTCCTATTAGTTTTGTAGTTAATCTAGTATGAGAGGGACCTATTAACCACCCACACAAAAGCAAGAACAATCTCAGTCAACAATCAATCTCTGGTCATTAAAATCTTGCCAAAGAAAACGAGGACATTATTACCAAATACAATCAATCACAAACATCGTACTTATACTCACTCAAATAACGTGAGCCTGTAATCAAAGAATTCACCATAATTAATGCTTTTCCAGTTTCCACCACCCAAATTTTGCTGCTAGCTTTGCTTAAGGAAGAAATGATACAAACAACCAAAATGAGATAACATTGCAACAAACTGCACACAGACATACTGCCAACTCGCAAAAAAAAAACCTTCCGACTAGTTCACCTTACCTCTGAGAACTACCATAGAGGTTACGGTATACAGGCTTTGTTCGATGGACAAGAATCAAGCTCAAGATGACAGCAACCACACAAAGCTTCGACAGGGTCAAGGATGTCAAGAGATGTAGCCACCACCAATACGGCCTAGAAAGTTAAAGATGCTGATCATAGAGACAAAAACATGGGTGTTGTCATAACCTAGAGAATCGCTCATTTGGCCCAAGTTATCAATCACAGTCAATCCGGAACCAGAACCTAACATAAGAGAGAAAAAGATAAGCCAAAGATCAGCCTTTGAAATCTTACTGCTCCTTCTGCAGTGGCTTGCACTATTCTCGACTGGAGACGAACCATTCTCTTTTGACTCTCCGAAGCAGGAAGAAGATCTGCTTCTTATGGCTTTTCATCTTCCAGTTAACAAACACTCTTCTTCCATTATACATAGCATCAATAAAACTATTTTTACAGAGAAAAACCATAGCATTTCATGGATGTGAATTAATACCCTGGACTTACAGTCATCAACACAACACCTTCAGATCAATATTCACTCCACCTTACTATCACAAGTTCTTAAGCAGTACATCTTGAAAACAACTGATTGATTTCATATTTTCATTAATCCACAAAGCAACAGGTTATTTGTACGGGATGAGGAAGCAAGATCTTGAACTCAAAAACAGAGGCACAAATCGTTCCATATTAGCTCAGATGGCATCATTCAAGTTCAACACCTTCCTATCCAAAAAAGCCCAAGAACCAAAATATATGCAATTGGAGATTGAACCTTATTAGTAATATATGCAATTGGAAATGTCAATTTTTCTTAGTATATATGCAGTTGAAGGGTGAGAGATTGAACCTTTTCAATGCTACATACAATTGGAAATGTCAAACCTTATTTATGGTTTTTATATGTGTTTGGAGGAGGAAATGTGAAATTTAAAATTGTACTGATTGCTTGAGAATTCAAACCTTATTTATGGATTTTAATATTAAAACTCTGTTTGTGCTGATTGCTTGAGATTTCTAGTGTTTAATGGACTTAGCTTATGCTGACATAAACCCTTATCACAACCTCGCAGCTACACTTGGTTATCTTAGAAAAGCACAATGTGAATGTGTGCGTTCCATCTTTGTTGAATCACCCTGTTCTTGTAGCTCATACTACTTTCCCCACATTTTGTGCAGTTTCATCCCGGCAACAACGTTGGGCTCGGTAGGGATCACACTATTTTTGCCTTGATCAATGGACTAGTGAAGTTTGAGAAGTTTGGGCCAGAGAAAAAAAAAGGTAAGCCATTCATCTTCACAAACTTGCAACTTCCTTCAATTCCATCAATGTGGGGGGCAATGCCTAATTCCACTCAAACTTAATGCAATAAACAGATTAGTGTCTACCCCCGAGAAGTGCAACCCGAGAACCCCAACAGTTACAGAGCACGAAAGAGGGAATCGTTCAGATTACAACGTGAGCGAAGAAGAGCTAGAAAAGAAATTAGAGAAGGCATTGTGGCTCAACCTCAACTGGTTCTTGCCTCTGCTACTGAAGCAGCTGAAGCTGCAGCAGTTTGTAAGCCAGCTTAAGGGGTTGTTGCTTGTATTCAACAATCATGAGTTTATGCCCTTTGAGCTTATTTCAAGTTAATTTTAATAAAATATTTACACATGATTCTTTATTCTACATAGATATTTCCTATTAATCTTCTGTATACTAATTAATTAGCATTACTGCATAAACTCCTATCAGATGCAGCAGTTTGTTAGCCAGACTGGACTTCCCGACTGCGCCTACAGATGAAAAATGGTGTCTTGAATACTATTAAAGTAGGTCATGACATGAAAAGTGGAAGCAACTATATTAACCAACAATGACTTTACCATCCACCCCACTGGCTCACTAGACCTACAAGAGCAGACACAATCCCTCTAGTGAACTTATTCAAGATGCCGGATTTCCTCCTTGATCGCCTCACCACAATTGATGAGCAGCACCGACGCCACGAGGACACTACCAAAACAACTACCATCCACTAAAAGTTGGTGGTATGAATAATTGCCCTTAACAACACAATGATCATAATGCAATTTAAGATGATAATGCAATTTAAGATAAACACCATTTGTAACTGTAAAATTCTATATATTTACACATGTTATATGAGAGACAAGAAGAATAGAGCCTATTATCAATAGCTGTGCCTATGGATTGATATTCACAAACCTTATTTTGGAGATTGAGTGTGAACTCCTGATGTTTTTTGAAATAGTTTTGGTTGTCACCATCTTTAAGTCATCCAGATCACGCATTGCTCGAACCTCTTTGGGGATGGTGTCTAGATATGGACAATCACGGATTTCTAATTTCTCCAGATCACGTAGTGCACCTTTTTTAATTTGTAGATGCCTCAGGTTCCATAACTCTTCAATGCACAAAACTTGAATATATGGAAAATCATTTTTAGAGATCCCCATTTGTTGACCTGTGTATGCATTCCGCAATTTGAGGTACTCTAAATTATGTAGCTTCCCAAGTAGTGGCATGGGATCTTCATCAAGACAGCTATTAGCCAACGTCAGGGACATTAGCTTGGAAGGGAAACTATTTGGCAATCTATCAAGACGTCCATCCAATTTGATTGTACTGACACGTTGTAGAGTACCAAGATCATCCAAACAAGGCATGCTTCTAAAACGGTATCCTCTTAAGATTAAGTGGTCAAGATATTTCAAGTTGGACAATGACACAAAGAGCTTGCTTACATGGGTATTTCCATCCAATTCTTGTACACCCAATTTCTTTAGGAAAACCAACACTCTCAAGCCCGAGAGCTCATATATCAGATTATCAACCGAGACCGAGGTTAAGGTCCTCAGATGTGGTAGCACATCTATCTTGAGAGGCTTCCAGCAAATGACATCAGCCATATAGAGATGAAGAAGGCTACCCATTTCCCATATAATATCTGGTACTTCTACCATAAAGTTTTGAGCTATGTCAAGAACTTCAAGCTTTTCCAAGCACCCAAGCGATTTTGGGAGCTCTTTTATGTAATTATTTCTCAATCCCAAGTATCTTAATTTCGTCAATGTGCCAATCGTTTCAGGTAAAATCTTCAATCCAAAATCTTCCAAGTCAAGTATCTTAAGTTTTTCAAAGCCTTTCCAATAAGATGGACTAGCATTGAAATAACCACCTCCATGGAAGAAGAGAGAAACAAGATATTTATCTTGATTCGTTGAGTAGCTGAAATTGTCTCTGCTACAAATGATAACACGGTGACACAGATTTCCAAGGAGTCGATCATTTCCATTGTTTCTAAGGATCTCAAAACCTATCTCCTCCTCTGCTTTTTTAATGGATAATCTGTGTAGCACGGGATTCATGAGATATCGTGTGCTCTTGCCGTTGACATCAATAACAGATTCAGCCAGCAAACCATGTACTATATACGATTTACTAGCATCCAGTCCTCCTGCTACATCCCAAATCTGTGACAACTTATTTTCCCTCAAAGTTGTATTTTCCTTAAAACCATTTCAATGTGTTTGTCCAAGCCTACCACCACATGATCTTCATCAACATTTTCTGTCTCCGCCCCATCAGCTCCCAGTTTAAGCATCCGCATTTTGATCTCTCCAATCCAACTTATGATAAAACTCATCATATAAACTTTGCCCTTTTTGTAGAGGTAGAGGGCATCGTGGGCCATGTGGTCCAGATCGGATACTACAAAGTTGAGTCTTCTTCCGTCTCCAAATTTCTTATCTCTAACTATATCCACAATCTCTCTCATCTCTTTAATTACCCTTTCCATTTTTCCAATTATATGTTGGCCGACCTCATCTGTTCTTTCCTCTTGATATTTGTTAAGCTTTTGCATCAACGATAAAATGACTGCTTCTGCCATATGTCTGCTTGCTTAATTGGCAAACTGCACTCGTAGCTAAAAAAATAACAATCACCCAAATATAAATTCGATATATTATTAGTAACAAAAACTGATTTTAAACTGAACATCATAATCACTTAGAATTTAAACACTATTCCAGTTAAAATTGAAATCTTGGATATAGCCATATAAACTGATTTCGAACTGAACATCATAATCACTTAGAAATGAAATGTTTACCATTTTTGGTTGTCCCAGTTTTCAAAAGTAGAAATAACTTCATCTCTCATTTTCATCTCTTTTACTTTACTCTCTCTTCATTAACTCACTACATAAAATTTCGTGCCGAAAACCAAATGTCGCATATTTATTGGGACGGAGGGAGTATTTCGTAAGAACCAGGTCGTCGATTCACCACATGTATTTATCAAGATCGTAATTTATGTACGCTTCGAAATGATTCGGGGCTGATTAAAATGTTATGAACGGCAAAAGGCAGAAGGAAAAAATACCTTTAATTTTGTGAATTTTCTTCTTTATCTTTGGATCGTTTTGGTTGACTTTACGGTTCAATCCTCCCTTATCTATGAAGCCTACACAAAGTTGGAAGGGAAATCAAACTTCAAATTCATAAAGCTGTATATACCACACTTACAGTCAAATTCGTAAAAAATTGACAGAAGATTAACTTAATCTTAGAAACATGAATTAAATTTGTTTAACAGAAAAATAGTAATACCTTTTTCCGCAGTATTGTTGCTTATCTTGGGTCGTCTAATGATTAATTCAATCCTCGGTAGGGTACTCAGTATAAGATGAAGTTGGCCTTCATTTAGTGAGTTTGTTCCTCTTTCAGATCTGTGCGATCCTTTCTATAGCCCTTTGTTTTTTCACAATATTCGAAATCCGTTGGCTTTTCAAGATGGGCATTATTGAAAATAATTTTTAACTAATATATTCAAGATGGGCATTATTAAAAATAATTTTTAACTAATATATTATGATTTCATTGTAAAGTTAAAGTTATAATGTTTACACCACAGTAATAAGTTTTACTATGTCCTTATCTGCAATCTGAGTAATAAGTTTTTTGATTTTTTGACCCTTAACTCTTTGGATTTTGGACTAATCGTGCTAAAAAAAAATTCAACAATGCTTTGTTCCAGTTTTTTATGTTTAATTAAAACTTACAATTCGTTTCCAACTACTTCCCATAATAAAATAATTGAATTACTTAACCTTCTTTATTGTGTAAACAATATTATTATTATTATTATTATTATTATTATAATAATGATAACTCAATTATTGTACTTTCTACCTCCCATGTTACTCAAATATTTTTCTTTTTGGATCATAAATTAAGAATTGAGCAATTAGTGTAATTAAATTAAGAATGAACTACATAAATGGTACCTGATCTTTCACTTCCGCACATAAATGATACTTAATCTTTATTTTATATCGTTTTTGGTACCTATTAATCACATTTTTAGTACCTGATAAGATATTCATCCCAAAATACCCTCAAAATAAATACATTTTCCTATTTGTGCCATGAAGAATATTTTGAGCATAAACAAAACTAGTACCAAAAGTGATATTATAATATCTTCTTTCATTCTCACTCACTCTTTATTCTATTATTATTAATTAGTTTAATATCATTATTTTAATATTATAAATTAAAAATTAATTTATTTTTTAATATCATTTAAATATACTTAAATATAATTATAGTTATAATTATATTTAATTATTATAATAATATTATTATTATAATACTAAAAACTAGTATTAATTAATAAATAATTA
This sequence comes from Salvia hispanica, assembly GCF_023119035.1. NCBI lineage: Eukaryota > Viridiplantae > Streptophyta > Magnoliopsida > Lamiales > Lamiaceae > Salvia > Salvia hispanica. Next base: position 45,409,917 of record NC_062965.1, read on the forward strand.
TAGTATAATTATTTAAATTATGAATCATATAGTATTAACAATAACAATTATTATTATTATTTATATTAAATTAATAACTAATCCAATAGTCTTAATAAAAATTTAAAATTGTGAATTGTATTTGTAATGATATAATGAGTTGAATATTTGCAGTTAGGTGTTTCAACCGTAAATATGTATAAAATAATTTAATAAAAATATTCAATTGATTAAATTATTTTAAATAATTAATTTAACTTGGTGTTTTGTTCTTAATTTATATTATGAATATAATTAGATGTATGTATAATACACTAAAAGGAATTAAGAGAAAAGAGAAAAGAGGAGACATAAACTAAGGAGAAAGAAAGAAGAAAGGAAGATAAAATACTAAAAAGAAAGAAGAAAATAAAAAGAAAGAAGAAAGAAGAAGAAACTAAAGAAGAAAAAAAGAAATAAGAGAAAAAATTAATCACATATTTGGTAATTTAATTGAAATTTCCAAAAATATCCTCCATGACAAAAAAAATCACATATTTGGTGCCTAGCGTTATTTTTGTCATGAGGTACAAAAAACGATATAAAATAAAGATCAGGTACCATTTATGTGCAAAAGTGAAAGATTAGGTACCATTTATGTAATTCACTCTTAAATTAATAATTTAAGTATAATAAGGCAACACTTAATTAACTCTAATATTTTAATTAGATACGATAATTCTTAATCAAAATATAAATGGTGCAAATAGTTAAGAACAAACCGAAAAAGAAAAGAGAGTATAAAATAATAATAAAGTACTATGTATTTATTAAAAATAATATTTTAAATATAATCTCATTATCTTTAGAAAAGAATAATTTTAAAACTAATGTTTTCTAAAAAATATAATCATAAATTTGCAGAGAACAAAAGTGTATAGCATACAATTGAACTCTTTTATCTTCATTAAGATTTCTAAAATAAATATTACTCCATCCGGCCCTTAAATTTTGTCAAAAATAAGCGAGGAGTTTCTTTTGGGCACATGATTTAAGGAATTGATATTTAAAGAGTTAAAATAGAGAGAGTAAGTATGAGAGAGGGAAAAGTAGAGGAGTGAAGAAAGAATATTATTAATTGGAAAGTACAACCCGATGGGCTGACCTGTAACTTGTTCGGGTCAGCCCGCCTAACCCACCGACCCATTCAGGTTTACCTATATAGCCATTTTATATCCGGGTCACAAAAATATAGCCTTAACCCTATAATTTATCGGGTTATTCGGGCTGATCCCACGGATTTCGGGTTGAATTGACATCCCTAGTGTATTGTATGATTGAATTATGCAGTGTAAAATCGTCGAATCTTTTTAATGCTATTTGTGATTGTGAGTGGAGGAATGAAATGTCGAACTTTAGAGCACTCACAGTAGGGGCACCGTCCCGCCACCGTGCGGATGGCGCCCCCGACGGCGAAGAGAGGCGTGAGACGGCGGTCGGCTGGTGCCGCAGGGAAGGGCAATGCCAAGGGGGGACAGCGGTCGATCGGCACCTATTGTGCGTCGTCCGTCGGCCGTCAGCTATTTTTCATTTAAAAAAAATTTATTTCAACCCTATATATACAACTCATTGGAATTCATTTTTAAATATTTGATAAACACCAAGAATTAAATCGGATGGTTATTACCAAATACAATCACAAACATCATACATATATGATATACTCACTCAAATAATTTGAGCCTGTAATCAAAGAATACACCACAATGCTTTTCCACCAACCAAATTTTGCTGCTAGCTTTGATTGATGAAGAAATGATAGAATTACAAACCACCAAAATATGATAACATTGCAACAAACTGTAGACAGGCATAACTCGCAAAAAAAAAAAAAAAAAACTTTCCGATTAGCTCAGTAATATTCCTCACCTTACCTCCGTCCATAGAGGTTACGGTATACTGGCTTTGTTCGATGGACAAGAATCAAGCTCAAGATGACAGCAACCACACAAAGCCCTGACAGGGTCAAGGAAGTCACGAAGAAGCAAATGGTACCTTTGCATTTCAGCGATTCTTCGGCTCTCAAGAAATTTGGAAACGAGAATGATAAACCACGATGTATGTAATTTTGTCCATGAGCTTGTTTCTCCGCTTCTCTGTCGTATATGGAACTTGCAAGAACACCTGACATTATCAAAGAACCTGCAGGATTCGCCATGGTAAGGAAATTATATAGAGCCGCAAACTTCTTCAGACCAAACAATTCGGATGCTGCAGCAGGTACGATGGCCCAGTGTGCTCCGTAGCCAAGGCCAACAAGGAGAGTTCCAACGTACATCGAGCCTGGCCATCCCATAGCGAAGAGAAAATGCCCAACCGCCAGAAAGACTTGAGCAACGGCCATGGCTACAGGCCTTGGATATGCATAGTCGCTTTTGGAAGCAAAGGAAAACAATTTAGTGAGAAGGAATTCATGATAGATATGATAAAGATACACTATCAAGCGTTGATTGATGGGTGTCGATGAGACTGTTACCTGACAACTCTCTCAGAGAAGTAGCCACCACCAATACGGCCTAGAAAGTTAAAGATGCTGATCATAGAGACAAAAACATGGGTGTTGTCGTAACCTAGAGACTCGCTCATTTGGCCCAAGTTATCTATCACAGTCAATCCAGAACCAGAACCTAACATAAGAGAGAAAAAGATAAGCCAAAGATCAGCCTTTATCAATGCCTCCATCATAGTGAAATCTTCCCCCCGGTGTGGCCTTCGTTTCTTGATTCGTACTGCTCCTTCTGCAGCGGCCTGCGCTATTCTCGACTGGAGCCGAGCCATTCTCTTTCGCCTCTCCGAAGCAGGAAGAAGATCTGCTTCTTTTGGCTTTTCATCTTCCAGTTCACTTTCACTGAATAAGATATCTTGAGAACTATCCTGGGATTTGCTCGACTCTTGCTTATCTGGGCTGAGAAGTGCCTCTTCTGCTGGTGATTTTGGGTCCCGAAAAAAGTTCAAGAAGATAGGGATGACAATAGGGAACAACAGAAGGACAAATAGAATCAGAGTAAAGATTGTAACGACAGTCTCGCTCACGTAGACTAGATCTTGCACGAGCATGACCCCCATCAAATAAGCGGCCAAAATGAGGCATACACCGTAAATGATTGAGAAACTGAACCCGTCAGATGATCTTACTTGCCTGTGGCCTCCTACAGGCCTGATGATGAACATTAGCGAAATGGCCACAATCCCTGGACCAACTGCAACCATAAATATCAGAGAAGCTTGGTCAGGAGAATGCAACAATGCATATATCTGAGTCAAGATTGCTCCACTCAGCCCGGCAAACCCCTTGAGTATCCCCACAACTGGACCCCGGCTCTTTGGGAAGTTTTGCACACAAGAGACGAGTGCTGCTGTATTGAAATAGGTCTCACCATTTGTTCCCACAAAGATAAGAATGCACATCTGCACATGAAAGGATATAATCGGTCAAAACAAGAAGAGAACCGTGTCCTTAGTAAATAGCTGCAAATATCAAATTTCCAGGACTTTCTAAATTCCAATTGAGCAGGACCACCAGCAAATAGACTGATCGGCTATGCCTTTAGACTATTAGTCACGAGAATGTTAGAGTAACCATTTACATCACCATTAACAAATGATTAAAACAGGAATAGAAGGTCAATATGATCCTCATCATCCAGAATCACAAAAGCTTTTCTTCCATTACACATAGCATCAGTCAAACTCTTTTAACAGAGCAAAACCATTGCATTTCATGGATATTATTCATCCCCAGGACTAACAGTCATAAAACACAACACCTTCAGATCAATATTTACTTCATCTTACAATCACAAGTTCTTAAGCAGTACATCTAGAAAACAACTGATTCCAAATAAGGCAAGATTGATTTCACTAACACACAAGTTATTTGTACGGATGAGGAACAAACATCAATCCGAAAGCAGCTAAGGAAAGAGGAAGCTAGATCTTGAACTGAAAAACAGAGGCACAAACCAATTCAAAACACACACACACACAAACACGATCTCGATCAAAATTATCAAAAGAATAAAAGTCAATGGATCAAAAAGCAAGAATCTTGACAAGAAAAGGTATACTCACAGCCCACAATGGCAAGACAGGAGTTCTCCCCGTAACAACCAGCCAAACCCAACCATATCCAATCAGATTCTGAATCGCCCCGATCAGCAAAACACCCCACAAAGGCAGAAAATCCGACAAAATCCCAGGCAAAAACCCAACGCTGTCACCTAAATCCTTGGCCACCCCCAAACTCGCAACCTGCCTCTGATTATAGCTCAAAGAGCTCTTGATCACCGGCGATATGCTCCCAAACACATACCCGATCCCCCCGCACGATTGCACCCACATTGCAGCCACAAAAACCAGCCATCGATTGTTGAAGAACGATGTGAACTTCTCCCCGAAACGGCCCATCGTCTTGATTTCCCCTCTCCCCAATCAACTTCGCTTTGAGCTCTTATCGATATTTCTCTCTCTCCGACAATTTCACAAACAGTTGGCAGCTGACAACATAAAGGTGGTTAATAACACTTTCCGTATTCCACCTTTATGACGATGGCCTGGGTTGAAGGGGTCGAGCAACAGTCGTGGATGTAATTGTAGTTTAGATTGAAACTGACACAAGATTTTATTTTATTGCAACCTAACTAAATTATTTTGGTTTGTGTGATTTATTCATACAGAGAGTTGCAGCATGTGATAGAGAAGCTGAAAAATACAAAATTGCTCGCTCCACCGCCGAATTAATAATGCGGGAAAATCATCTGACGATCTTCACAGAATTGTTTACCGCTAACACCGCATGCTAAAAATATTGATGCGTGTAAAAGTATATCTTTTGAAAATATATTGATGACTCCTATTCTAATGCTTGTAGCACTCTACTTTAAAATTAAGATTAAATCTCCACTCCTAAATTTTAAAATGAATGGATGAGATTAAATCTTACGAATCTCAATAAATAGTAGACAAAATATCAACAAAGGGGTAATATCGTCATTATGTTATCATATGATAATTTTCGTGAATGTTTTTTTATATCAACATAGTGTATTACAAATATAACAATATGACATAAGAATATCAACATTAGTACAAGAAAATATCAACACATATTTATTGAGATTTTTACATGGTTTTATGGAGATTTTTTGATGTATTTGTTGATAAAAATCTGGTAATCAACATTTACGAAAACTAAAATAAAAAATATCAAATTTCATCATCCGAACGTCGTCGGAACATATGCAATTGAGATCTCGTTGGAATCCTTATAAAATTATCTTTAATTTGATATTTTTTTGCGAAAAATAATTTAAATCGAGAGAGTTACGTAAATTTAAAGTTTTAAGATGATTTTAATGAGAATGAATTGATATTAATACCCTCTAATTTTATTTATTAATTTTATTAATTAAAAATATAATTCATGTGGCATTATTTCAACCACTAGATCTTCTAATCTAATGGCTAAGATTTAGTCTTAGTAATGAAAATATTTTTTTACCAAATAAAAATGTGATATAGAATGAATTAAAAAGTAAAGTGGGTAATCTATCTATTTCGGACAAAGTGAAGTAAATGTAGCATGATAGTTAATCATGAAATTGATCACTCCATAAATATGCAATCTAAAGATAATTTAAGACGGACAAAAGAATTGTTCAAAATATCTTTACCTTTACTAATTTTGAGTATTATCCTATACTCTACGTTTAAATTTTAATATCTTTAGTCATACTTATGTTCCATCTAGAAGTAAATTAATCGTGCAGCATTTGAATTGTTGATAACAGTTACTACCTTCGTCCTAATAAAGATGACACATTTCTTTTTCACACTTCTTTTTAAAAAATAACAATAGATAGTTAAAGTAAAGAGAAATTAAAGTAAGAGATATAATAATATACTAGAAGAGATTTTCCTCTATATTATTCCATTTCTTACTTTACCTTCTTTCCATTTTAACTACTCCCTCCGTGGCTCCATCCTATAAAAATAGATCATTTGGTATGTCACGGGTTTTAATGCATAATTGGTAAAGTAAGAGAAATAGAGAAAAAGTAGTTGAAATTGTGTAATGAATAGTAGAGCCCATATATAATGAAGTAGAAGAGAAGGAAAAAAATATTATTACTAATGAATATGGACTATTTGTGTGGGACAGACGAAAAATGAAATATTAGTCTATTTCTATGGAACGAAGAGAGTATTTATTAGTATCATTTTCCTAAGAGAGTATTTATTAGTATCGTTTTCCTAAAACACTTATTGTATAAAAAAAAAAGAGATCATCTGGAGTACTATATTTTCTACGCATTTGGCGTGCCATCGTAAAATTACAAAAACAATCAAAGAATTAAACGATCAATATACAGTACTATTATTATAAAAGGTCTAATATATAATGTCAACGTGCTAGTCCAGAAAACGTGCAATGAACTTGCAAACCGACCATGAAATAAATCTCAAATCTCATCCAAAGATTATATGTCGACAATAAATACAATTTTTGGACTATTATCTGGTAAGACTAAACATTATATATACCTCAAAAACCGACTAAAAACTTTATTTTCCCTTTTTATTAAAAAAAAATGGACACCCTCCTTCAATCTATAAGACAATTTTTAAGGAGACTAAATAATATTTTCCAATATATATCGACCATAGACTGATTATTTATTGATAATTTAATCAATACGAGAAAATTGAGAATGGTCGATTAGGCATTTGACATGGCTTCACATAAAATAAAAACACCTGCATTTTCATATCAAGCCAAGTCAGCTTACGGTGAACTGGTGTCTATGTGCAAAAAAAATTGTTCGGCAGCATACTTGATTGCCATAAACCAAATTAAAGTGGATAGTTTATCATATTTCTAAAACAATTGTGATAGTCTAAGATATTTTATTGTTTACAATAATTAAGCTTTCTACTGTATATATAACACATGTTTGCAATTAAAATTTGGCACCCTTTTTCTGTGAAATTTATATGGTAGAATTTTGTCGTGGGAGAGTAAAGATTCCTAATTTAAAATTGTATGGCTGGTTGATTATTTATTTAATACTATAATTTTCTAGGATTTTTATTCTCTTAACTTTTCTTAGATATTCCTTTTCTTGTTCCAAGTTACTTATTTATTTAATTATTTGATTTTATTTATTAAAATACAAATTATAATAATAACAATGACTATAATTATTATGGTACTAACATTTAAAAAGTTTTATGAATTGGGTATATTGCCTAACTTTGAAAATTCATCGGTGCATATACATTTTAAGAAAATGGCAAATTTTGTACTAGTAAAGAATAAGAAAAGAAATGACAAAAATTCGACCCCAAGTTTGTTTAGAAAAGTAAGACCTAAGAATTTGCTAAATGCGTATAGGAATATCTAAGATGAAACTAGTTAACTACTTTTGGTTACTATCAAGAATGACACAAATATTCAAATTTAGTAATATTTCCTCCGTCTCATAAAAATGGACCATTTGATATATAGGTACCGATTTTAATGCTGAATTGATAAAGCAAAAGAAAATAAGAAAAAAATAGTTAAAATTATATATAGTGGGACCCACAGCTAATAAAGTAAAAGAGAAGAAAAAAAAAGTTGTCATAAATGGATATAGACTATTTGTACGGGACGAACGAAAAAAAAAATGACATATTTCTATGGGATGGAGGGAGTAAAAGAGAGAGTGAAATTGTAATTAAAATATTGCTTGTAAAAAATATTTAGGTTCAATTTAGTAGAGGAAAATATTAACCAAAATAATAGTAGGACCTAATTTTTATTTACGATTCCAAAACAGAGCTATTGTTGTGGGTGAAATGAAAGAAGTAGTAATACGTGTTAGGATGAAATGCTTAGACTATCGTCCCAATTTTTATGAAATTGAACAATTGATTCAAATAAAATATACCAATTTGTGTGAAATTGAACATTTGATTAAAATTAAATTAATTAAATTAAAATTGTGAATAGAATGTTACCTTTTTTTATTTAAAATTAAAATATGTAATATTTAAATTATAAAAATATATATAAATAAAAATAAATAAATAAAATGAAAAGGTTTACATATTCCTTAGAGGGGTCCTATTCTAATGCTTATAGCATCCTAATCCAAAATCAAGACTAAATCTCCACCCTTGGATTTTAAAATGAGTGGATGAGATTAAAGCTCACAAAATCTCAATAAATAGTAGACAAAATATCAACAAATGGGTAATATCGTCATTATGTTATCATATGATAATTTTCGTTAGTGTTTTTTTATATCAACATTGTGTATTACAAATATCAACCATATGACATTAGAATATCAACACAAGGACAATAAAATATCAACACATTTTTATTGAGATTGGACATGTATAATATTGAGATTTTTTGTTGCATTTGTTGAAAATAGCTGCTTATCAACATGTACGAAAATTGAAATATAATTTATCAAATTTCATCATCCGAACATCGTCGGAACATATGCAATTGAAATCTCGTTGGAATCCTTATTAAATTATCTTTAATTTGATATATTTTTTGCGAAAAAATAATTTAAATTGAGAGAGTTACGTAAATTTAAAGATTTGAGATGATTTTGAGGAGTGAGAAAGTAGTTAGTTATAATTACTACATATAGGATTTGACATTAATACCCTTTTAATTTAATTAATAATTATTTAAATTTAAAATATATTACACTTGACATTATATTAACCACAAGATCTTCTAATCTAATGGTTGAAAATTGGTCTCAATTTGGGATTGGTAATTAGTTAGCAATTGATTAATCCCTTCCTTAAAGATTAATAAAGTGAAGAAATTATAAATTTATTATATTTTAGCATCGATTTAAGTATCTTAAACATAAAATAATGTTCCAATAGATCAACATAAGTTGACGTTTTTTAGCATACAATAAGATTATTAGTTTTTTTATGAGAGAAAACACATACTTAAGCATGCGGTTCCGGCAAGCTAATAAGGTCATTAGTTAAAAAGAGAAAGTGATTTTATTAAGAGAACCCTAATACAATATATATATTTTCATCAAGTACCGCACATGTATACTCCTTTAATTTCATACATTCATCAGATACTAAATATGTAGTTCACTATTTATTTAAAATGTGAAAACATATATACCAATATATCCTCTATGGCTTTAGAAGTATATTCCAGAAGTGATAAAAACGCAAAAAGTATCAAACTTCAGGGATTTTTCACAATATTTTTTCAAAGATTAAGGATATGTATATTATGAAAATATTGATACTAAAGACTATTATTAATCTACTTCACTCTATAAAACAACTCTATCTTTAATACAACTTTAGTTTATGTCGCCCTCGTCCTTTTTTACCAATATTGTAACCACTTTTGCGCGCTATTAATCAAAGATTACTTGCACTATATAATGTCATGAAACGAGATTACTAATATAATAAGCTCAATTATTGCATACCACGCAACTAAGGACGGTGCTTGTTAATTCAGTCGAATATAATAAAATAAATATCTTAATCAATTGAATATTTTATTGCGAAAATTATTAAACACAAAAATAAATTAATCTGATCGCTCGTCCAATTCTGTGTCGTAATATAAGTAGTATTCTAGTGGTTTCAATATTGACTTGGTGTCTTCTATGATTCTAATTTCGAAAAACTAATTGATTATTCTCAAGAAAATCAAATAATCACGTGGGTTTAGATTTTCTAAATAAACTTTATACTCCATGTCTCGAGAACGAAAAATGTACTTAACACATTAGTCATTAGTACCTACTATTCCAATTAAAATAATTGTACATAGTATTTAATTTGATCAACAGCTGGATAGTCATAATTATAAACGCCTCGATTACAGAATATCAATTGTAGTACAAGTATATTAGTAACTACAAATATAATAAATCAAATAATAATCATACCTTTTGTCTTTTTTTTTCGGAAAAAACATTAATCTCGTACAAGGTACACCCATCCATACGAAGAGATCATATTAAATTGTTGAAATATTTATCAATTATTCACACTTAATTAAATATGTAAAAAAAGTAGTCCATTTGTATATATAATCGGATATGCTAGCATATGAATTCTTTTACAATGATTCCAAATTTGCAATACATGCCGTGCAATCTCTCCCTCTCTCTATCAAATTTGGTGGAAATCTGAGATTTTTCTTATATACAATGATGGGCGTTATGAATAAACTAATATACAACATAATCATTATAGGTTCTGAATAATTTAAGAGAGCTTAATTGACTTATTATGTCCTTTCTTTTTTCGTTTTTGTTTCATTGAAGGCTACTTGCACATGTACCTATTCCCTACAATTACAGATCTAAACTTTTAAAATAAAATAGTAATTTAAATCAATCACATATGCATAAAAAAACACCTACTGAACTACCAACAATTATATCTAGTTAAAAAAAGTTATGTATACATGTGTGAATGTTCGCTGTTGTTTTTAAATAAAATATAAAATTCAATTTGTTTTTTTTCCCTTTAATTAACTCGAAATAAATGTATATAAATCAAAGGTGTCATGACTCATGCCATCTAAATTGGAGGAATGTGAGATATGATCGTATATAAGTGTGTAATCAAAGGACTTGGAAGAAATTATACTCCTATTTTCTTTTCTTTTTCTCGTGATGGATGCTATTGCAATTAGACGACCAAGAACTTTTATTCATTTTTGGATCAATCAAGAAAGGCTCGAGCCCACAAGCACCTTGGCCTATATATATTCAGCTTTAGCTTGGCTTATCTACATCAATTTTATAATATAACTTAAATCTAAATACGAGGTAAATAACATTAAATAAAATAACCATATGCTATAGACTTAATCTGAAAACATTTACATTCGGGGTGAATAAAATAATTGAAAGTCCAATATCCAATTGGAATCAAATTAAAATTTTAAATTTGGTTTTTTTTTTTTCAAATATATATTGGATTCAGTTTAATTTTTTTGGTAAGTTTTGCACAAATAAATAAAAAATAATAATAATAATATTTTTTTTATATTATGGAGTAGAAACTAAAGTCCATTTTTAATTTTTAACATATCATCATTTTACCATTTTGGACAAAAATATTACGCCTGATAGCTTAATTCTAGTCTTCCGTATGACGAATTGGTTCATTTTAGCCTCTAGATTAAAGTGACAAAGTATTAAATTTTTACAATCAACTAAATTTTTGAACCAACTAGTCAATTAAATTTGTACTGTAATCTTTTTAATTACAATCAACATATCCATAGCAACCATGACTGAGAAAATATCATTTGATTTGATGAACTAGTTTGGAAACCCCCTCATAAAAATATTCAGTAGCGTGGTGACGTCTGTCAAATAATTTCACCACATCAAAAGGGGTTAGGTATCGTATTCAAAATAATGATATTATTAAAGACATGGGTTGAAACTAGCTTAAAAGTTAAAATTAAGCATGATGATGGAAAATAATAACAATCGTTAGAAAGACGAAGACCGGTCTAATTATTAAGTAGTACCCCAATGGCAAATCATAATGTTTCTCTTCTAGATATCTGTAGCCGATGGATTCAAACTTATGAACACATCAAAAAGAGAGATTTTATCAACATTTTATGTCGAAAAAATAGTCCCATAATTTGTATTACACCAGCACATCCATCTTTTCGTAAAGCTCGTACGAAAATAAATGATTATTGTTCAGCAAAGATGGTAATATAAGGGAAATGAGATATATTTTTATAGGGTTTCGTCGTGGTGATAGAATTAATAATCAAAAACATGTTACGCCATTTTAATAATTTAATTTGTTGGTGTGTATTATTTCTATGGCCCAGTTACACCAGGCCACATTATTACTATGTTTTGTAGGATTAATTTAACCCACCAAATTATGTAGGTTTATTTAACCGCCATTAAATTTTAAGCCAATTAACATATTAAATTATTTAAATAACCTCCATCCAGTTGTTTAATGTCGTTTTTAAATAAATTAATTATGATTCTTCATTCATCTTACAGCTCACTAGTAGCCCTATAGAAGATTTTAAGAAATGATGGCTAGAAGCGTTTGATTAAGGAGTACTACTATTTATTATTCCCTTAGTCTTTTTTAGAGATAATGAATTTTAATGCAAAATTTATAAAGGAAGTAGAAGATAAACAAAAATAAAAAATGGTATAAATATTGTAGTGAAAATGATGACCCACTTCATAAGAGAAAAAACCTTAATAAAAGTAGAAGTACACTAATTTTATGGGACGAATCAAAATGAAAAAAGAAGTGATTCGCTAATGACCATACGGAAGGAGTAATACTTATGATTTGCATTATGAATGCCACTCATTAGTCATCTACTCATCACTCATGGATAAAAGAAAAACCATTCCACATAAAAAGTACTCCCTTCGGCTCCAAAGAATATGAACTTTATGTTCGACACGAGTTTTAACAAATAAGGGAAAAAGTAAGAGAGAGAGAGAGAGAGAGAGAGAGAGAGAGAGAGAAAGGGTAGTGTAAATAATGTTAGTGGAGAGTGAGATCCACATTATTATAATGGTATAAGTGTTAATGGTAATGATATAAGTTGTAAATAAAATGATGTGTTGGGGTAGTATGTTGTTTGAATTTTTCAAAATTAGAATGTTCTTACTCTTTAGGGACGGACGAAAAAAGAAATATTTCATACTCTTTGCCTTTGGGAAGGGAGGGAGTAACAAACTATAGCAAATATATAAAGAAAGATCATATTATAACATTAATATTTTCGATCAGATCTTCGAATTGATAAATCGTGCGGGTTGTGTTGTTGTCGGATCGATGGATAACAACAAATAAAGAAATTCTAAACTCAAATGCAAACTTGACTTGCTACATCAAACTCGATACGATCCGCACATGAACCCGTTAACGACGCAATTTGATTCGTGTAATGACACGAACCCGACATTAACTCGGTATGCTAACCTAAGACAGCATATGGCAAGTGAAAAAATATGCTAATCTAATTTTAATTTTAATATATAATAAAAAAATAATACAATACTAAAATAATAATATGAATTATTCATGGGTTACTCAAATCCGACCCGAAATTATCGTGCCCTTATCATTCATTATGCAAATAGAAATATTTGACAGTCCTTTTCCCCGATATTGGGCCTTGTGGCACTCGTCTTTTGTTGGGCAATATTTAGTTGAATGAGCTTAACAATCTCTAACAAGATCCAGTACTGTTATTAATGTTCTTCATATATTTGTTGAGATAATTATTGAGGTGCACGAGCATAATTTTATTCTAGTTGTTTCCAAACTTATAAGTTTCAAATGAAAAAAGTAACGCAACATATATGAAAATGTTAGAACCATTGCTACAAAGTACTTCAACGACTAATGATAAAGTGTCTGCCCATTCCTTTTTAATGGGGCGAGTAAATGTTACTATCATACAACTATGAAACAGAAACACTCACAATCAAGATTCAAAACACAACACATAACGTGATGCATGTAAGAAAAAAAGTCAGCGCAATAAAAATCTAATTTCGTTATAATAATCATTAAGATAATTGTTTATGTTATTATGTAAAGATAAATTGTCCTATATAAAAATCAATAATAATTTGAAACAAAATCAGTTTATTTCTACATATATAGTGTAACTCCTTAGCCAAATATTCGAGAAGTCTGAACACAAGCCGTTCTACTTAAAATTCTTAAATCGTTTATACCCATTTACATAATTCTTCTAATTTTTTTTATATCATTACAAATGAACTATTTCATTGCAGAATTATTCCCCTTACAAAACTTTCATTATTGGGTTAACCATACACTTTACATGTTTTTATACATTCGCATAGCATCATCAAATAATATAAGTCAAAAATAGAAAAGAAAATCTGAAATTTTATAAACCATTTCATGACCGAATTTATTGATTTTCATATAAAAAAAATATCAAATGAGCTACATCAAACTTCCATGCCCAGTAACTTAAGTGACAAAAAATCAACCTTAGTTGACATCGGTTAGAATTATACTCCTAAAAAAAATGACTAATTTTGTAAATATAAGAAAATGATATCATTAAGTGAAGGTATTCTCCTTCGGCCCATTCCAGTTTGGTATTACGTCAAGGCCCAAGAATCAGTCCATCACTCCATCTAATCAATCGCATTATTTTGCAGTACATGAGGGTCCCACGCCGGCGAAGCAATCCCCTCAGCCCCACACAGTTTTACTTTGCAGTAAAATCTTTTTTCCTGTTTTATTAAATTAAGAAAATGAAAAAATAGTTCAACCCCATCTGCGTGTGTGAGTAATTGACTTGCGTACAGAAGACTTGAAAAAAACAGAGAGGGAAAAGAGGGCATTCCATTCCAATTCCTGCCACCGCCGATCCGATGGATCCAGACTCTGTCTCCAAGGCATTCGTCGAGCACTACTACTCCACCTTCGATTCCAATCGCGCCGGCCTCGCCAACCTCTACCAGGACGGCTCCATGCTCACCTTCGAGGGCCAGAAGATCATGGGATCCGCCAACATCGTCGCCAAGCTCACTGGTCTGCCCTTCCAGCAGTGCCAGCATCAGATTTCCACCGTCGATTGCCAGCCCTCCGGCCCCGCCGGTGGAATGGTCGTCTTCGTCTCTGGAAATCTCCAGCTCGCCGGCGAGCAGCACGTCCTCAAGTTCAGTCAGGTATTTCCTCCGATTCCGTTGCTATTGCTTAGGTTTTCCGGATTGATTTGATTTGTGGAAATTTTGGTACGAGTGTGGTTGAAATTGGATACTGATTGTTGCGATTTTAGTTAATTTGTTGAGTGTGCCTTATCCGATGGAAAATTTGGAGATAGATATTTTATCTACGAGATTATAAGTAAATTATGCAAATAGAGATATGATTGCACTTGATCCTTAGTCATCTATGGTGTGAAAACAGTGGAAATGACGTGCGCAATACTTGATTTAGATTTAGTGCCTTTTTTAGGAACTAGGAAGTAAAAGGAATTGATTGTGTTGTTAATTTTGTTTTCCACGCAAGCTCGAGATCATGCACCTAGAGATGCTGAAGAGATTGGCTTCTAGTATTTAGTTGAAGAGGATACATAGATTGAATTGCAAGCTCAAAAGGAAATTTCATATACTAGAATTCAATTTCTGAGTGTACCTTGTGATTTAAGGTTTGAAGCCGGCAATATCTAAAAATTCTCCGAGATTTTGTTGTGGTATATCAATGAGAGACAGTTGTTGTCTGATCGTCTTTTAGTTTTCAAGTTTCTGCCTGTTTGTTTATACATTAAGGGGATGTTCGGTTTGCAAGATTGTATATTGGGATTAAATATATAATGTGTTTGTTCTTGAGATTAAATCCTACAACTCAATCCTAGAGAGATAATCATGTGATAATTAGTCATAGCCAACTCCCTCCAAGTAAAATAATCTCACAACTTAATCCTAGATTATATCTTGGTACTATTTTATCTAGGAAACCGAACACCACCTAAGAAGAAGGTTATTGCAGTTTGAATGCAACTTCATCCTTTCTAGTTTCTTGCATGTTTATTGAACCAAATGCTGCAAAATGCTGATTGCTCTAAATTCCAGTTAAGCGCTGAATGCTCTTTGGTAATTGGTATATAACCATAGAGGTTTCAGGCTGACCCTTGTTATTGTCCCTTTGAGAATCTTAATTGCACACATGATAGTAATCTTAAACTCAGGCATTGCAAGCAGTAATGTCTGGAAGACTGGAACTATGTTTTCATGGTTTGATAGGTGCTTGTTTACTTGTGGAGTATGCCAGCCTTGATCGTTATGTTGAGAGTTTGGTCAGTCATATAGTTGTGTAGATACATCTGAAATTACATATACATGATGAGGTAAAGCGCGTGAACTCAATTATTTCATTGTTTGCGGCAAGCATCCCACTTCATGTGGAGCAAGGTCTAGGGTTTTAATTTGATCCCAAATCCCGATTGCTCATGTTTGGCTGATGAGTTGATTATAGGAAATGAATCTTTGAAATTTTCGGTTAGTTACAAATTTAACTGGATGTGGAGACTGGAGATCCTGTTTGGTTTTGCATGTGTGATTAATATGTTTCTTAATTGAGTTCAGCCGTCTTCTAGTTCTTTCTTTTTGTTCTTTTTTTCCTCGTTTTTATGCTTGTTATCTTCTTTTTTTATTCCTCAAAATGGAATGTTGAATTGCATGTTTAAGAAAAATTTTCAGTTCTTCCATGATGCATATTTTTCATTGCCAATGTAATGTTATCTATGTTATTCACATGGATATGCTCAAATGTGGCAATGTATGAAGAATGTAAGACTAGAATCCAGAAATTGTACTGGTTATTTCATCACTCACGATATTGATATCACAGTTTTTATGCAATAGCAAAATTATAAAGTTATGTCAGGCTAGCAAAAGTGTTAACGTCTAGAGAATAGTAGTTTCTTTCTTCCTGGGATTATGAAGGCTTTCTGTGCAGTAATAAATTGAAAAATTAATTTTGAAATGTTCTGCATCATATTACATGTACCTACACAGATGGTGAGTCTCATTTTATTGGAATCATCCCCTTTTAACAGACCAGCAACTAAATTTTCAAAATTTACACATGACAATACCCTTGTGTTGGTTACCCCTGAAAATTATCATCTCAATTTCACTCCATGTGTGTGCTGTTGTGCAGATGTTCCACCTGATGCCAACCCCTCAAGGAAGCTTCTACGTGCTAAATGATATTTTCCGCTTGAACTATGCCTGAAGCTTGGCATTGCAAACTGAACACAAACAGGGTCTCAACTGAACTTGGTTTCCCTCTGATCGAGTGTTCCAAAGCACAAAAAAAGTGCTGCTATTCAAAAGTATGGATTTAGCTTCATCTGCTTGGGTGTTTGTGTATTCTTGACCAGTTTGTGGATATTTGAGACTGATTCCCAGTTGAGATGTGTTGAGTTCCATTACTATAACTCCCCCCGTCTCTTTCTCCTTCCCTAGCATGTGCCAGAACTTTACGTTTTGTTGATGCACCGCATTTTGTTCACTGTGCTAAGTTTGGGCAGTGTTATATGAAAGGATTGTGATGTGAAAAATTTCTTTTACATAAAAAATGAATATGTTTGTTGGCAGAGCAAAAATGATGCATTACTATTTCATTTTGTATAAACTTGATTTTTGGTTTCATTTTGTAGAGCATATATTCTTAGTGTCACTGCGTGCTCCATCGCCACCCTAACACCCTCTTCACCACCTCCCCCCACGCGACTCCCGTCACTGCACATCTCATTTTGTCTTTCCTTGCTCCCCGTCACTATCTCCATCATCGTCTCACTAAGCATTGGGGCCCAATGTATGTGTCAACCCTATCTAAAATCCCAGCCTCATCTCCCTCTCACCTAGCTTTTTGCCTCCTCAATTCTACCCTCCCCTGAGTTCCCTGCTTCAACTTTATCAAAATCCCAGATATAAAATAAAATATTTCTAAATTTATTAACTATCTCAATGCTTCTGAATCGAATTTATATGGCAATATACAATATGAAACGATTATCTCCAACAAAAGCAACAAGTTCCCCCTCCTCGGCTTACAACTTAACTAGAAGACTACCTTCTTCATCTTTCACTACATTTGATAGCTTATGCCGCGGCCTCCATCCTCTGTTGAACCACTTAACCCTTTGGCAGAACAAATCAGCGACAAGGAGCAAGGAGACACTTTTGATGTTGGGTACAAACCCATCCCACATCGGATTATATTGTATAAGTGCTATCCATCCTTAATTAGTTTGAGGCTCCAAAAATAAATTCGTGCGGGCTTGGTTCCACCCAAAACGGACAATATTAAACTAATGTGCAGGTGATCCCAACATTTGAATACCTCCCACGTTAAATAAATTTAATTATCTTTTGACATGGACAAATTGGAGGTCTTTCCTAATATTTTCGGTTTAGCCATAGTCATCAATATATGTTTGCGCCACATTGGCTTCACAATTGTTGGAAAACAGTTTGTGACTTTTAAAATTTTGAAATCGATCACAAATAGAAATATTGAAAGTTAAAATTTTCCCAAGTCGAAAACTAAATCGGATTATTAATTAATTAATCTATTTAAAGACAAAACAGTACACACTCAAACCCATACCACACATTTCCCAAAAGTGGCCATTTGCGTACCGTTGGAGGTTATTTGCTGACAAAAAAGTAGCATATCAGAATTTTGAATTACCAAGCAACCAAATATCACATGCTCTTCTATTCAAAATTAAATAAATATACACTATAATCAACACATAAAAGTGTGGTGTAAATCTCATTCATATAGCTTGCCTTCATTTCATAACAAATCTTCAATTATTCATCATTTCTCTCTCTCAAATAGTTCTAAGTTTTATATATTCATCCTAAATCAAGTGCATAGTAATTAGTTGCAATTGAAGAGAAGCCCAAAAGATGTCGGATTGGGGCCCGGTATTCGTGGCGGTGGTGCTGTTCGTACTGCTTTCACCGGGCCTGTTGATTCAGGTACCGGGCCGTAACCGTTTCGTGGAGTTTGGGAACTTTCAGACAAGTGGAGTTTCCATTCTTGTTCATGCCCTTATTTACTTTGCTCTTATTTGCATTTTCTTGTTAGCTATTGGAATCCATGTCTATATGGGCTAATTATTCTCTTCATATACTCCATATTTCTTACATTAATTATTCTTCTATGTTGCTTTCTTTTAATTGGATTCCAAAGCTGTAATTTGATGTCAATGAGTTCTTGTTTGATTTATAGAAATGTTTATTGTCTTCTTTCTTGATTTGAGATTGGAAACTGAATTCATATGGGCACCCAAATTCATATGCTTTTGTTCTGATTTGATGATTTATTTATCGATTCAAATAATATTTGAGTCGAAATATTAGTATCGACTTCTTTTAAGATTGAAATGTAAGACATGCGCTTTTCCCACTAAAAATGGATTCTGGAAATTAGGGATTTTATGAAATCAACTGTGAAAATGTTAAATTAGAAAATGAAATAGGATCTTATTAATTGATTGGAAGCAGGCTTATAATCTATTATTCTCTCATTTGTGATCCATTTGATGGATTCTACAAACGATAGTACTATATGTTACATCAATATGAAAAGCAATAAGTAAACAAAAGAGGGTGCACCAAAACAAGTTCAGACAAACCAAGAAAAAAAATCAAAGATTGTTCTTATTCTGAGACATCATTAAATAAAGGAAATGAGGTTTTGCTCATTGTCACAAGTAAAACTGGGTTGGGCTATGCTAGGATAGGCAGAGATATGAATGTTGAGCATAACGAGTAACGAAACAAGAAGCCAGCCATAAATAACGGCATGCAAAACCATGGCTAGAACACTGGTTTTCATGTTAAGGAATTCAACCGGTTTATTCTCACCGGGAAGCTGCAAAACCAGCCCCGGACACAGAAATGCGAATAGTGCAGTGCCTATCATCACTCAATGCTGCAAAATCTATCATTTTAAAATTTGGTTTTAGAGAGTTATGTTGTTGCAAAGGTATAAAGATTTTATGCAAGAAGAAAGATTGAAGAGGAATATGGAAAAGGGTGTATGTGTGAAAGTGGATCACTTCTTTCAGATGTGAGAATCCCATAAAAGTAAGAGGAATATTAGAAAAAACAAATGCTACTTCAACTTTTTCTCTTTGTTTATCAAGTCTTTCCACTACTTTTTTTCTCTGTTTATTTTCATGATAAATTTGGATAGAAATTGGTATGTAGTAAGTTGTTTATTATGGATAGTGTATCAGTGTAGACATATACTAACATATTGATTACTAACATTACAACCCAAATAAAATCATCAATTCATAAGCGATTGAATTAAGTGTTGAAATCTTTCGATTTATACAAACACCACATTTTTTTTTATTCAATATATCAACTTGCATGTTAAGTGAATCCTAGTATTTTCTTTCGAATCTCAAATTGAACACCCAAAAAGATTAAGCTATAGTAAAACAATTGATTCGACAATGTGAAGGACGCATCTTGAGAGAATCCCTCACTTTCTTTTTGAAGATAAACTCTATTTATTCATCTACAATTCTTGAACCCTTTTGCTCTACCATCTCATTCTTTGCAGCCAAAAAAAGTGAAGGTACAACAATGGCGGATTGGGGGCCTGTGCTTGTGGGAGTTGTACTCTTCGTATTTCTGCAGCCGGGGCTTCTCTTCCAGCTCCCCGGAAACAACAAACAGATTGAGTTTGGCAGCACCAAAACCAACGGCAAAGCTATCATGCTCCACACCCTCATCTTCTTCGCTTTCTACGCCCTTTTAATCCTAGCCGTCCATGTCCACATCTATACCGGCTAGGCTAATCCATCTCTACTATTATCACTTTTTTGTTCTAGTGTTTCTTGTTGTTGCTCTGTTTTTTTTCTTTTTTTTTTTTTTATTTCTGTTGGCTTTGTATTGATTGATGGAATGGATTTTGGCAGCTGTAATAATTTATCCTTGAGTTCATTGATTCGGATATGTTGCTTCGATTCAGTAGTTTTGGGCTTTCTGTCTGTCTTTCTATCCCGTGGCTCGGTTTGAATTGCCTTGTATGCTGTGATGTTTGTTGTTTGTATGTGTTCGCTTCTAATCTCGTTTGCTTGTCTGTCTAGTAGTACACATCTTTGGCAGTCTTGTTGTCGACCGTTAAAGAGGTCTTGTCTTGTTTTGTTGGTCTTGGAGGGTATAAATGGATGTTGGGTTTGTTTTGCCTTGTTTCTGTTCATTGGCTTGCCATTTTGTGGCTCAAGCATTTTACTTTTAATCTAAAAAAAGGTTGCTATATGCATTGATCATGTGTTTATGATGTTGAAATAGAAGGTCAATTATCATTAGCAACCTTAATGATGCTAGAAATTACATAACAATAACATCCATCATTGGAAAAATGTAAAAATCCTTGGTTGCTCTCCATTCTTTGATCAACAACATCAAGAATTCTCATGGTATACTATACCCATCCCCAAAAGAGAAGAGGAAAACATGAAACTACATAGAAATAAACTTAAGAGAGTAAAATTGTCAGCCAGCATGTATATGAACTCCAATTGCAACAACCACAATAGTGTAGATACAAAAATACAAGATGGCATGAATCAAGATGGAGATTCCACTAGTGTACATGTTGCCGAACTCGATCACCCTCGTTCTCGCCGGTAGCTGGAAGAGCAGCCCCGGAGATAGAAGGATGAACATCGCCACAGCCACTACCACTGGCCCCCAATCAACAATCATACTAGCACAAATCGAATCGACTTAGGGCTGAATCGAATTAGAACAATCTTGCTACTAGTGAATATAGGGGAAAAATGTCTTGTTGTGGTTTGTTTGAGATTTGGCAATGGTTCTTGGAAATATGTAGGGGAATGAATGAGTTAGTGTGGTGAGTGATATTTCTTAATGAAGAAGGTGTGGAATGATGCTAAACTTGAAGGGGAAAAGGTGACGGTCTGATTTAAAAAAGGTGGAAAGTATATGTTTTATGTAGATAATGGGATTCCTTTATGTGAATTAAAGCTAGAGATAAATAACTTTTTTGACGCAATTATGGTACACATAAATGTGGCACTTTTCCTACATTTGTTTTTTCTCGACAATTATTAAGGTGGAAGCTTATCACATGCATATTTTAGAAACTAAAAGAACTTGGGAAAGTTGGGGGAATTTTGGACAATGTAAATGTTTAATTCAGCTTTCTTACATACCAAGTAACGTGCAATGGTGTAATCAGACACGTGTTCATGAATTATTATTTGGTTTTGCATACTTATATATTTTAATTGATCATATCACACGAATGTATACATATATTACTATTATTAAAAGCACTATTGTTCAAAAAAAAGTTAAATTTTATATACTTGAAACATCCTTAACTATTTTAATTCATAATGATAATGCAATAATAGAAAATATGTCGATATTTATATGGGACTATTTTGACATCTTATTGAGATAGCGTGGAACAGTTGTTAAAATAGTATTATTAGAATTCAATTTTGACATCTTATTAAGATAGCGTGGAACAGTTGTTAAAATAGTATTATTAGAATTCAATTTTATTATGTTCGCCGGACGCTCTAAAAATATTATATTTGCATTATACTCCCCAATCTCACAAGAATATGTATTCTTTCATTTTTGGTCTGTTCGACAATATGTATTTTTTAAATTTAAAAATTCTTTTCTTTGTAATCAGTGATGCACATTCTTTACTAACAATATTGATTGTGCATTAGAATTTGTGTTTAATTAAAAAATATATTTCCGTGGAAGAGAGAAACAGAGATTGAAACAGAGTATGAAACAAATCACCAAAAAATCTCTCAGTAAACGGGCTGCACAGCCAATTTATTATTCGATGTACAACCTAAGAACTCAAAGTGGGCCGGCCAATAAAGCCCAATTATAGCCCATTTTTGTCCAAAGCAACAAGTCCGAGATATGTTATGATCATCGATTTCACTTAATTTAATATTTAACGAAATTACTTTTAGAGCGAATTCTTGTTATTAGTGTATCAATAATTTCCGTAACTTGTAGTTGGTCAATTTTATCTTTCAAATATCTTTTTTGTTCTATCGTTTTTTTATTCCTTTTGAAATTTTATACTAATTGTGAGGTTTTAGAATCTATAATGCGTGTGTTATGATTGAAAATCAAGATATATATTGAGAAGATCGATCACGAATCAAACGCAGTTTTCTTTTACTCTGGCATTATGTATTTATGGATTTCTAACATAATTATGGACGAAGAACTATATCTTGGCAATAGTCCGAAACCTTATTTTTGGGATAGTGGCAAAGTGCCGTTATATTTTAAAAAATTTCAAGTTTATTTAGAATTACATATTATATATCCAATTTCAATAAGTTTTGTAATTTTGGCAATTACTGTGTACTCAATTATCGTGATAGCAAATAAGATTACTTTTCAATTTCCATTGTATGTGTAATTTGAATAGACAAAGGCTAGGGGTGCTTAAACGGTTCTTCGGTTCTCGGTTAACCGGAATTGGAACCGGAACCGACCGGTTAATTAAGGAATCGGAACCGAATTTTTCGGTTCCGGTTCCGGTACCGGTTCCAACTTTTTAAATAAAACCGATTCCGATTCGGAACCGGTCGGTTCCGGTTCCTAACCGGGAACCGGATTATAATTCAATTTAATTTTTTTATAATTTAATATACTAATAAATCTAATATAATTGAATTAATTTTGAATTAAAATAAAATAATTTGAAACATTGAGTGATTTTTAGATTTAAAAAGTGTTAGATTTGCGAGCTTTGTTTCTGAAGTATTTAAAATGTTTAAACCGTGATACTTTGAATCTACAATTATTTCCCCAATCAATTTTTGATGAACTAACTACAATGAGTAGGACATCATAAGTTTGTTTTTAATTTTCAAAAGAACTTATACAATTACAATATCATTTCATATGATAGAAATTTAACTTTATAACAAATATATGTAACAATTCATTTAACATACGCTTTTAACATGTTTGTGAATAATTTATTAACTGTTGCGTTATAAACCAAAAAGTCACAACAAGATCAATTAGTAATATTAGAAATTCCATTGAATATTTGTTTAGCCAAAAAGGGGAATTGAAATTCAATTTTAAAACTTATTTTTTTAAAAAAATTGCTAAAGTTTAGAACTCCTATTTTTTTATTAAAAAATTGCTAACATAAACTAGTCCGACCTACTACACTTGACATCACTCTTATCCATATATAAATATTATTGTATTGTTGGTTTGTACTTTTGTGTATTTACTTGATTTTTTAGGTATTATTTGTTATATTTCTAGATGTTGGCTTATTATTTTTTTAGTATTGAACTATTTAAAATTATAAATAAATTCGGATTAAAATTACACATCGGTTCCGGTTCGGAACCGGAATCGACCGGTTCTTAACCGGCCGGTTCCAAACCGGAACCGATTCGGTTCCGGTTCTAGAATTTATGAAAATTTAAAACCGGTTAACCGGTCAACCGATCCGGTTAGAACCGGAACCGGCCGAATAAGCAGGCCTAACAAAGGCAATTAAAATGTATCACCCCCAACTTTTTGTATCCTTATTTTTCCTCAATAGGATGCCAATTTTTTTTCAAAGCTGATTTTTGTCCTCTCTTTAAATCCTTGATTCTTTTCGACAACTAAAATTTTTATTGACGAGCAAGAGGAATTTCTTTCGTGTTTGGGCTTGTCCAAATCATATAACAATCTTTTGGGCCTAATAATGATTCTATTCTCTTTAGCCCAATTCTTTCACCGAGGAAGCCATTTATTTGAGCCTAGTTGAACTACAACGATTTACTTATATTTTATGTGAACCCAAGAATAATTTTGAGCCCAATTATTCAAATAAAATTGTTGAGCCCAAATCCTTGGGTTTCTCTCCAAGAGTCAAACGCCTCTTCATTCACCTTGAGACTTTTGCTCTTCAAATATTACCTCAATTACATTTATCTTTCTCTGCAAAACTGACATACTTCATACTCCGCAATTGACAAGCCATTGCAAGAAAGATGAAAGGAAAGAGAGAAAGGAGTGACGGGCAGCGAGAGGGAGCAACAGGCTGATGACACTCATAGAGTGCAGCAGCGGCGGCAATGTCGCTGCAAGTGGTTAGCTGATCAAAGAGAGAGGGCTCGGGGTGACAGCGCTTACGACGGGAAAAGGAGAAGGTAATGGCGAGACCGAGCAACAGCGGCTGGAAAGGGAGGCGAACAACAGCAGCAGTGCCGGCGTCGGGTCCGAACAGCAGCAGCGCTGCGTTCTGACCGAGGGAAAAGAGAGGAGAAGAGTGCAGCTGCGCCACCGAGAGAGAAGGACAGAGAGGGTGCGACTTGCGAGAGATCGATGGGGATGGAGATGGCAGATTTGAGAAAGAGACGTGGGTGTATGAAGGAGCAGCCTGGAGCAGCGTCGGCTCCGGGCTGGACCGCGCACAGCCACGGAGGAGAGGAGTCGGGACAACGAGCTTGTCTCTTGGTGATAAGGCTGATGGGTGTTGATCGAAGGAGGGACAGCGGCGAGCCTGCTGAACGGCGAGCTGGGACAGTAGCGATTGCGAAAGGAGACCGATCAGTGCCAGCGGTTTCCGGCGTGGACAGCAGTAGCTCCTGCTGCGTCGCGACATCAGCGGCGTGGTTTCGTACGGGCGGAGCAGCGGTGTGACCGGAGACCCGCGATGGTGCTGAAGCCGCTGCGATTTCGATGGAGGCTGCGCTGCAAAAAAACCGGCTGCTGGCGAGAGATACAGAGGTGGTGGCGACGCAAACTGCGTGAGAGAGGTAGGAAGGAATTTGAGTTTCTCTGATTTTGGTTTCTGGAATTTGTGTGTGTGAGAGGATCCGTTTGATGGTGAAGGAAAAAGAGAAATTGGATTAGTTTATGATTAATTGTTTGGTCTTTTGTTGTTAAGGTGATGAATTGGAGTTTATATGGTATTTGAGCCATATTAATAAAATGGAATATTGTCCGGAGTACATTGAATCAATGGGCGCATTCACACACGATTTTCAAGAACGGAATGGAACACAAGTTAAGACTTTAAACGAACGAGGTGAGCTTTATTTCTTAAACTCTTTATTTTTCCAAAGATATGAATATGGTGATATAAGGATGGTTTAAATGTTATGTCATGCTGTATTTTTATGTTTTGAATTGCCTATCTGATTTTCTACTAGGATAACATCCTACAAGACTTTTATAGTTAACGAATTCGGGTCTAACTAGGGTTTGAACCCCTACTTAGGCTAGTGCACTGATAGGGATCATGAGCCGTCTTTTGGGTTGGCCAGTCCAGTGATCGAGTTTGTGGCCACATTCTCGTTTCACACGATGGGTTCAGATATGGTATATGATGGATGATGATGATGATGATGATGATAGAGGGTTGCGCAACCAAGTTTTACAATGAGAATGATTTTAGTGTTTCTCGGCATTTTAAAAAAAAGTAAAACCCGAGATTCACTCAACGATGGCTTGACATAACTTTATTGATGAAAAATATTTTTTTGGCATGAGTTCACTGAGTGCATCAAGTACTCAGTCCTGCATGTGTTTTCCCTATGTGCAGGTTGAGCTGTGACGAGCGTGGTGAATGTTGAGCATGAAAGTGAAGAATGATAACAACTAAAATGTTTTGAATATATTATGTCTTCATACATAATGTTATTCTACTCTTCGAATGCTTCCGCTGAACGTTGTTTTGTTTATCATTTGATATTGTTGAATATTATTTCTTTTAATCATCGGACGATTGAGATTGAATACTCTGATTTGAATTATTGAATTCCCACATTTGATTCTTGTTTCGAGCCCTATTGATTGTTTCCCCTTTTTCTTCCCCACTTCTTAAAATCCTCCATTAGTCGCGATCAACCGTGTTTTCTATCCTTAGAAAAGGCGGTCGTGACATAAAACATTATTACTATTTATTATACTAGTAGAGTAGTAGTAGTTATTATTCAGGTAGTTGTGCTATGATGTAGTAGTATCATTAGAGTATTAAAATAAAAGATGAAACGCTATTATTTCCCGTCGGATTCAAAAGCTGCGCTGGCCCTAGACTGGTAAGATTAAGAAGCAAGCGCTTTAAGGAGATCTTGTTCACCAAAATCAGGAAATAATTTATCTGAAAAATAGAACTGTGAATAGGCCAACTGCCACAGAAGGAAGTTGCTAAGTCTGAGTTCACCGCTTGTCCTTATCAACAGATCAGGGTTTGCCAACTCTCCCATGTTGGTCATCAGTTCTTGTTCCAACATTGCTTCGTCGATCTCGCTTGTTTGTAGAGTCCCACGTTCTACTTTCATCGCTATGTTTTTGGCTGCCGCTACGACTTCGTTCCTCCCGCTGCAGCTCATTACCATTACAAAGTGCAACCCTTTGTTAGTACGACTCATCTCCTCAGCTTTAGATATTACAGATCATAGAGACTCCGACAGCCTTGATTTCTCCCCGATTGTGGAAAATCGAATATCATGGCTGTTGAAAAATATGTATATATTATGATGCTACTATATATATATATTGAGAATAGAGAATATTGACTTACCTTGTCATGAGGTCTTCCACAAGTGATTGTATGAACTCTTCGAAAGTTGTCATCAAGAATGCAACTTCCATCTGTAGGAAACGAGTTTTAGTTGTAGATGCAAAAATTAGTTGTACATAGCACAGGTTTAATGCAAAATTGATAGAGTAAGAGACATATATAGAGAAAAAAGTGGTTGGAAATTAGGAGTGAGTATTTAGTTTACGATTCGACTTTTTGGCAAATTCAAACCAAATTGAAAAGTGAAATATTGTGAAAATAGAAATTGAGTCGAACTGAATTAACTGAAAATCCGAACCCAATAAACTAAAATCGAACTGTAAAAACGTATCCGAACTGAAAAACTGAAATTGCCTAAATATATCCTAAAAATCCAAAAAACCAAAGTTCAAACTACAAACCAAACTCGAAAAACTGAAATCATATAGTGGATGGGCAGATAGATGATAAAGTAAAATAGAAGGAGAAAAAGTTTGCAAAAATAGATATGGACTATTTTAATGGGACGAACGAGAATGGAAATCAGCCTATCTCTCGGGACATAGTAAATATAAGATGAAATCCCATATGATTTCTGTCATGTTATCAGAGTAGATTGGCGCTGATTACGGGTTGGAACTTTAATTACCTAATACTCCCGAATAGGAGTCCCGTTTTTCCATTTTGGTTCGTCCGCATTCATAATTACTATAAATGGTAAAAAGAGGCCTCACATTCAATTAATTCATTCCACTCACGTATCATTTATAACTAATATATACAAGTGAAACCTATATTCCACTAACTTTCTTCCACCTAATTTTCTTAACATTTTTTAAAATTCGTGTTGTGATAAAATGAGACTGATACGAGATATTTCTATATCTCTATTAATTTGTCCATCAATTATTTTTCATATCTTTCCATATATGCTTATGATTATTTTCTTAGTCACTAAGTTATGATTATTTTCTTGGTCACTAAGAGTATTAGAGAATTAGTATTATAAATAGGAGTCTTTGTTATCTTTTGAAGGAATCAATCAGAAATACAATTATCTTTCTATTTTATTTTCACTCTTTTATTTCAATTTGGTATTGTTCTTGGTTTGATCGACGGGCAAAGCTTCCGCTACTACGTCGACTACCTTTTATTCCTCCGCCGATCGCAATTGTGACGCCGGAATCTTCTTAAGGGAAATTATCCCTTAACAGAGACTCTTATTTGCGGACGGAGGGAGTAATATATTTGAGATGAAAT
This sequence comes from Salvia hispanica, assembly GCF_023119035.1. NCBI lineage: Eukaryota > Viridiplantae > Streptophyta > Magnoliopsida > Lamiales > Lamiaceae > Salvia > Salvia hispanica. Next base: position 45,438,336 of record NC_062965.1, read on the forward strand.
GAAAAAAATTATTGGCCCAATAATATGTCTAACCTTTAACTGGATCGTCAGTCCAACGCATCTGCAATTTGGGCCATAAAATCTTTTCCGGCATATATATACTACAAAATCCTTTATCCAATTCTTCCGCTGGACACCAAAAATAATTTATGTTGGAATCCGAAATAGTCGAAATAGGGTTTCTTACCAAAAAAAAAAAAAAAGTTTTCTTATTCTTAGCATGGGGTCTAAAAATTGAAATTCCTATAAAAATGGACGTACATTAGAGCGATTTCAATTCTCAGTGGAGAAAGCATAGCATCTTTATTCCAAGGTTGTTGGACATTATTTATCATCATATATTCAAGAATACATAATTGAATATAAATAAAGCAAGATCTTCGAACATCATGTATTTCACGTAAAACCATAAACATAATAGGATCGAAATATACCTTGGCGATCCATAGCGGAAGCGATTGAGGAAGGAGGAGACGATTTCCTTGAACTCTTTTCGGCGTAGTGGCGCAACTCCAACTCCAAGGATTTGTTTCTCTCTCTTTCCCTCGTTTATGTGTTCTCTTAATGTGTATGATTTGATGAGATCACCACACTTGTATTTATAGACAGGGAGAGGACAAATCCTAATTATCAAACCTTAAAGCCCTTTCTATCAAAGTGGCTATATTGATTCTTTTGCATTAATATTGCTAACTAATTTGATCTATAAATATATCAATCCTTAATCAAATCGTAATGACTAATTGACCAAATTAATTTGAATCAATTTCTTTAAAGTAGCCGCAAATTAAAGTATATATTCTCATTTTATTGGCTACACATTAACCAAATCACTATATATATACTCATATTCTTTTAGTGCTAATTGACTGAAATATATTTTGCCAATTAACTAAGAAATCGTCCCATTCATAATATAATATTCCAATAGCTAATTAATTCAGGAAAATGTGTCATATACCAAATTTATGTATTATATTAAAAATCCAATTCTATTTAAGATTCTATCACATGTCACATACGTGAGACATAAAACTTACATTCTCCCACTTGGCGAACATGTGAGATACAAAGTTTTCGATTCTCCCACTTGTCACACGTGACAGAGCCACAGTAAAATAGACATAATAAACATAAGGCGCGCATAATATTGGACTTTATAAATACTTTTATCATTGACAAACATAAGTATTATATTAGAGAGACTACTAATGCGGGTCATGGCGGGCGTATATCATTCAATCGATATAGTTCCTTCCATGTACCACATCACCAATATCCACTCTAATATAATCTATAAGTGACACCGCGTCCGTAATTGTCTTATTTCAAGACCTCCTACATTAATACTAAAAATGTACATATGCATATCAAATAATAAGTATTTGCAGGAAAAGTAGAAACAACTTTATTGAATTCAAAATATCCATAACTTAAGTGTCCGAACCAACATGGAAACATAAAGATTAGACGTTTCCATACCCAAGACCCATTCTGTTAACTTATTCCATAATTGTCTTCGGCGGTAACGCTATAGTCAATGGATCAACAACCATAAGCTGTGTGCTTATATATTCTATAGATATTCTTTGTTTCCTAACTTTATCTTTCACGACAAGAAACTTTTAGTTCCATGTGTTTAGCTCCTTTGATTACTTGTCATTCTTGCAGAAAGATACGATTGCACTATTATCACAATACAATTTCAAGGGCTTGGATATTGAGGAGACAATACCAAGGCCTGAAATAAAATTTTGCAATCATTTATGCTTCAAAGCAAGCCATAAATTTTGCTTTAATGAAAATCCAATCATTTCTAGTTGATCAGATTTCCTTAACGTAAGCATAAAATCTTTTGTTCCCTTTACGTATCTCATTATTATCTTTGCAGCTCTCCAATGTTCAACACCAGGGTTACTTTGGTAACGGCCTAGCATTCCAACTGCAAAGTCGATGTCTGGTCTAGTACAGACCTGAGCATACATCAAACTTCCCACAATAGATGCATAAGGAATATTTTCCATCTCTTTACGTTCCAATTCAGTTTTTGGACATTGATCCAAACTGAATTTGTCACCTTTATGAATTGGAACAACATTTGGAGAACATGCGCTCATTCCATATCTCTCTAAAATTCGATCTATGTAGTTTTTCTGATACATCCTAACATTCCACGTGATCAATCACGTGATATTTCTACTCCAATCACGTTGGATGCCTCACCTATATCTTTCATGTCGAAATTTTAGAGAGATAATTTTTAGTGTCATGTAGTAATCCAAGGTCACTACTAGCAAGCAATATATCATCAATTTACAAAACCAAAAATATGAACTTGCTCCCACTAACCTTGAGGTATATACACCGATCAACAGTGTTTTCTTCAAAAACCAAAGGTAGTAATAGTGTCATGGATTTTAAAATATAATTGTTGAGAAGCCTGTTTCAGTCCATAAATTGATATCTTAAGTTTGCAGCCTAAATTTTCATTCTCTTTCTTAATGAAGTCTTCAAGTTGTTTCATGTAGACTTCTTCTTTCAAATCATCATTTAGAAAAACTATTTTCACATCCATTTGATGTAGTTCCAAGTCGAAATTGGCTACAAGTGCCAAAATGATTCTAACTGAGTCATTCTTTGATACATTAGAGAAAGTCTCTTTATAATCAATGTTATCTTTCTGAGTATAACCTTTGGCAACAAGTCTGGTTTTAAATCGTTTGACTAAACCATTTATGTCGAATTTGGTCTTGATGACCCATTTACACCCAATACTTTTGTGTCTATTAGATAATTCGACAAAGTTTCAGACTTTATCATAATCCATAGATTTTAACTCTTCTATTATGACATCAATCCATTTATTAGAATTATTATACTTAATGGCTAGTGAATGTGAATCTGGACTAACTAATTATCAAACCTTAAAGCCCTTTCCAGTGGCTAAATATAATAATATAGACAATTCTTTTGCATTAATATTGCTAAATAATTTGATCCATAAATATATCATTCCTTTATCAAATCGTAATGACAAATTGACCAAATTAATTTGAATCAATTTCTTTAAAGTAGCCACAAATTAAAGAATATATTCTCATTTTATTGGCTACACATAAATGGCAACCAAATCATTATATATATACTCATATTCTTTTAGTGCTAATTGAATGAAATATATTTTGCCAATTAACTAAAAAATCGTCCCATTCATAATATAATATTCCAATAGCTAATTAATTAGGGAAAATGTGTCATATACCAAATTTATGTATTATATTAAAAATCCAATTCTATTTAAGATTCAATCACATGTCACATATGTGAGACATAAAACTTACATGGAGCAGTTGTAAGTTAGGTATTTCAAATTGATGCGACCACTTTTATGACCATCTTGAACTGCAAGCCCTCTCTTCTTCGCCCACCTTCCGTTTCCGTCCATTATAAGAGCCACGTGTTTGGGCATGAATTCTTGATTCAGCTCTCCGCGCAATTTTTGGTAACACCAAAGGTTTCATATCTATCTATCTATCTATCTATCTATCTATCTATCTATCTGTTGTTTGAGTACTTATTTTCTCGTAAAGGTATCAATATTGCTACTTTTTCTTTACAAGGAAATACTTAAAGTCACAGTATTTACTTGTGGTTTTAGTAGTAGTAGTTTGTAGGAAATCCAATTTGACTGCTGTAGTAGTTAGTTTAGATATTATATATGTCCTTGCCTACTATACAGATACAGCACACAAGTACACTCTAAGAGCATCTTCAATGGCGGACGTCGCGGTAGGACGTCCGCCGTAGTGAAGAAGAAGGGAGGACACGCCCGTCCCATATGTCCGTCAGATGGGCTCGGACGTCCGACCCACGGGCGGGTGGACGTCCGCCACTGTGGCGAGGGTCGGGCGTCTGAGTTTTAAATTTTTTTTTTAAAACTCTATAAATAGGACTCGTTGACATTTTAATTCCGTATATTTTAATTCCGTAAATTGAATAATTGCGGGAAGTCCTAGTGGATGTCCTAGTGGGAAGTCTTAGTACATGGGAAGTCCTAGTGATGTGGCAGTAAAATGGGAAGTCCTAATGATGACGTCGCAGAAGGATAATTTTATGATTATAATTTAACGGTGTTTACTAACTGTGTAAAGAAAGTTAATACCTACCTAGTAATGCAGAGCATGGTAGATAATATCGAAAGAAAATGTTCCAAGCTCTAATTATTCATTTTCTTCACGTTGATGAGTGACTATGTGTTTTCCTGAAAACTCAATCTTTTTTTTTTCACATGCAGCTAGTTATCATCTCAAACAATAAATATCGGTTCATGGTATACAATTCAATATTTTTTTAATTTTTCCTCCAATTTTGTTTTTCAATTTGATTACACACGAAATTTACTCTTTCTTTTATCTCAAAATTAATTTTCTCCAAATTGAAGCTAACGCGTTGGTTTGGAATTTGGAAATGCCAATCGTTTAAACGTCATCGCTTTTAATGAATAAGAGTTTTTGCATGCAATTATGCAAATACTAGAGCTTTTGAAAATTTCCAAATTTTCCTTTAACTTTTAAGATTGTCTAGTAATACGCAATTTCAACTTTGAATTCCTGGACGTATCCATAATAAACTAGAAAATATTCTATTCAAAGTCTACACAAAACTTCTAAAATGAGTTGACGACGAACTCGATATATATATGAAGGACGTCAGCTGAATTCGATAAACATGTCTTTACATAAAGTTTATAGTATTATATCTTCATTCACGAACCACTTGGTTTAGCAAAGTCAAACAATTTTCTATAACTTTCACTTAAAAAGTCAAACAATTTTTTAAAACTCTCGCTGATCAAAAATGAGACTTTTAATGGTGACCGGACCGGAGGGAGTACAATATATACTAAGCCCATTGGCCCAAAGCCTATGTGGCAGCGTAAATTTTCTATCATAGTGAAAATGGAGACAGAAAAACCAATACATTTAAAGCGAAAAACACAATAAAATACTCATACATGAGATTTCTAGCTTTTGTTCTGGAACTAGTAATGTATCATGGAATAATTCCTGCATCGGATCAGAATACGTGTGGATACTATTGAATTTAACTACAAATATGATCAACCGTGAATCAAAAAGCATAACAAGTAATTAAGAACCTTATCTTATATATTAACTGCTCAACTTACATTACAATTATGAAACTTGATCCATTCATGTCAATCATGAATTTCTAACACATTCAATGAGTTGGGGAAGCAGACAAAAATAGTTTTTCATCTTATATCTAAAGCAGAGCATCCAAACCATTGACAAAAATATTAAGAGATGAAACACTAGTAGGCATTAATTAATTCTTCCGCTGGCCGTAGCGTCTCTGCCGGCAACCATAAGAAGCAAGTGCTTGGCGAAGATCATCTTCACCAAAATCAGGAAACAATTTCTCTGCAAAGTAGAATTCTGTATAGGCCAACTGCCACAAAAGGAAGCCGCTGATTGTGAGCTCACCGCTTGTCCTAATCAATAGGTCCGCGTTTGGGAATTCAACGGCGTTGGTCATCAGCTCTTGTTCCAACATGGCTTCATCGATGTCCGTGGCTCGTAGAATCCCTCCTTCTACTTTGGCGGTGAGCCTTTTGGTGGCCTGTATGACGTCATCGCGGCCGCTGTAGTTCGCCGCCATAACCAAATTCATTCCTTTGTTACATTTGCTAGTCTCTTCAGCCCAAGATATCGACGACAGTAGAGATACCGGCAGGCTTGATTTGTCCCCAATCATGGAAAATAGTATATCATGTCTTTCCAAAACAAAGATGATTAGTTTGGTTAGTTTTTAAGTTACTCACAAGGTTAATATTATGAAATATTTGTATATTTAATTTTATACTAATAAAAATAGATAAAAACAACAAAAATAACTAAAATTAAAATAACCTTGTTATAAGCTCCTTGACCTCTGTTCGTATGTAATTTTCTGTAGATCTCATCATTAAGTCCACTTCCATCTGTAACAGGATGAAAATCAGTAGTATTATTATTATGGAACATATAGTATATGCTTGTATTCAATTAATCACAACATGTCTCTCAAGTCATATGACTCATATCTCAATTACTCCATACATCTTGAATAAATAGTTTTTATTTTTTGGAATCGTCCCACAATAATAATCTACTTTATCAAAAGTATCTATTTTTAGAGGACGGATGAAATGAGGAAACAACAAATACTAACTTGGGATCGTCTAGAGACGTTGGAAAAGGCGAAGATTGTTAGAGTCTTTATTCTGAGGTCACAACAGTTGGAAATGAGCGTCGTGAGATTCTGCCAACCGGCTCTGAAGCCGTCTCCAACAGCCAACTTTCTATCTCTAGCCCACTTTCCGTTTCCGTCCATGATTATAGCGATGTGCTTGGGCATCATCGCTTCTTCAACTGCATCTTTCGCCGCATCCGCTGAAACTGTAGCACCCGCCAAACAGGCCCTAGGCGTTGCACTTGGTGGAGATGAAAAGCACCCTGCATTTGGTCTCTCTACGGTTCGTTTTCCTGCAGTGCTGCTACCCTTGATTGAATACAAGGAATGATTTGGAGGAGATGAAAATGTTAACGCATGAACAACTGTACCGAACTGTAGTGATATCATTGTTTTTACTTTTTTAGACTTTATATTTTGATTATGTGGTTTAGTTTACCGATGGTCTATTTATCGAGACAACTAATTAAATTAGATCAAACCCTACTAAACCATAAGCTTCATTTGAGATTGGAAATATGTTTATTGGCTTTGAATTAAAGGACAACTGGATCATTACTCGTTGCTTATTTGGGTAATTAATTCACTGTTAGAGGCGGCGCATGTATAGTAGTTAAAAGGCTTCTATTAAACTCTTAGAGCATCTAAGAGCACGGAAGTGAGCCCAAACCCATTTTTACTTTTTGTCCTTTTTTAAGAGCACAACACCCATATCCGTGCTCTTAGCTAAGGACAAGCTCAAGGGTCCCACCATTCTATTATTCAATTTAAATACTTCAATTACTAAAAACATTTCTACATTATAAAAATACATTAAAAACTAAAAATTACATAATTAAAATCCTAAAAAATAAAAATTACATAAATACATCTTAAAAAATAAAAATACATAATTAAAATCTTAGAAAATAAAAAAATACATAATTAAAATCCTACTAATTAAAAATTACACACGTGGAAGACTAGTCCTCTATCCCCAATTGCCTCTTGAGACCCCGGATCATTTGCTCATGTGTTGCAAGTTGCTCCGGAGTCATCTTAGATGTATCGTTCAAATAGAGTTGACCCAAGAGGGTCCACAACGTGTTGTTCGGGGGTGGATGAGGCACAAAGGGAGCGGGAGCGGGGGCGGATGGAGTCGGGGCGCGACGGCGGGTGGCCGTCGCCTTCTTCCTTCCTTGTGGCCGGCGGAAACTGCTCGGGCCAGCGTCGGGGCTACCCAAGTTAGTTCCGACAAGCTGGGTAGCCACATCATCGGAGGCGCCGTCGGATAGGGCTACCGACCTCGACCGTTTGCTAGAGGAGCTGGAGGAGGATGCTACTACGCCGCCCCTATACTTCGGATGAAGGTGTCACGACCGCACTTTGCTAAGGATAGCGAAAGCGGGTGAATCGCGACTAATGGGGGATTAAAGAAACGGGGAAAGAAAAGGGGAAAGAACTTGTGAATATAACCGAAGGCCAAGTCGATCATTTCATAGGATAGAAGCCAAATGTACCATTTCATGGTTTTAGAACTAGAATGAATATTACATCAATAAATCAGAGTTCGAAGGTGAGATTCTAAGATGTCTCACTTCACAAAAGAGCAGCGGAATAAGTCCATACTAGACGACTTCGTGTATGAAGACACGAATCGTGAAAGATCCACTGGATTATTTAGTAGCATCGACTCCGATCGTTTCTCCAACCTCTTGACGTTCAACCTGCACATTTATAAATACATGCAAGGCTGAGTACAGGAGTACTCAGTGGACACATGCCGAAAACAAAACATACAAGTATATAGTTGTCATCCATCCACAGTATCGCACGGGGGTTTTTCTTAAAAGGCCCGAGCATACTAAATTATTTTGTGATCTTAAAAGTCCGACTGCAGTCTAAGTTCTTTCAAAATTTCTACCATATCTGTGAATTGTGTACCGTGAAGGTGGCCACCCTCAGCGGACACATCGCCGGCCAACAGCTGATGGCTCACGGCTCTCGTGCACTTTATTCCGAACAGGATTTTTTGCGGTCCTATTGGGAACCGAATTCGTTAAACTCGGGCTGGCATCGCCAAAACCCACAGGCATCTAGCCCCTAGCAGATAGGCCTCAAAATAAACATTTTATGGCATGACAACAACTTTAAAATAATCACTGCTTCATTTTGAGAAAATGATTTTTCATAATTTCACAAAATTTTGCTTTATATCCACACTATAGTGCTGGATATTAAAAGAAAGCCCACCTGATATGCTTATGTCTCAACTCAATTACTCGCTTTGGCTTCACTCGCCCTTGAGCAATTTATCCCTTGAAAATAAATAGCGTAGCACGCTAATTAATAATTGAATTATTTCTCTTTAAAAGAATGCATGCATCCTATTGGATAGCATCTATATCTCAGTCTCGGCTTATAGGATTTTTCTTAATCCTACTTCGGCTTCACTACTCTGCAGAGTTTATTTATTCTCTTTATTAACTTGGAGAAATTCTATTTTCTCTAACTTAAATATTCGGGCACTTATTAACAAGGATAGGAATCCTTGGAAAGTCTCTTCAAAAATCCTTCTCTTCGGATTTTTCTTAAGGCCGCCCATGGCGTCGCGGGGCGACGCCAGTCGGCTTTCGCGTCTCCCACTTTACTACTTTAATCTCCCGGAATCTAAATAAAATTATTCGGAAATTAACTTATCAACTTTCGGGCTCCAACTCGATATTTTCCACTTTTGGGAACTTAGCAATTATTCGGGAATTAATTAATTGAGCTCCAACTCCAGTCCTTAATTTAATTCCACCTGAATAATAATTCTCGGCCCAATATTTAATCTCGGCCCAACTGCCAATTAAAATTGGTCCAAGCTCCACTTTCTTTTAATATTTCTATCCCAACAATTAAACAAACAGTGGCCCACCTTTCTCCTTTTATTTACTAAGGCCCAAATCAACATAAATTCCTTGGCCCAATTCTTAATTAAAATCAGCCCAATGCTATGCTCCCTCTCCCATCGACACATCTCTCTCTCTCTTCTTCACAATTCCAATTTCACTTCTCTTGCCGTTTTGGTGATTGTGGCTGATCTTCTTGGCTGATTTCTCGGCCTCGATCGACGGGGAGATGAGAGTTTGTTTCATCTTCTATTTTTGGGCTTGTGTAGGAGCTCGCTCTCCAATGCCCCTTTGTCTCGACTCCCTTTTGATGTTAGAGGAGATGGTGACCAAGATTTTCTTACCTCATGCTCTACTTTGTAGCTTACTTAGCTACATTACCCACTAAATGCTCCATCTCTTTATTTAGCTTGTACTTCCCTCTCTCTTTACTTGTGTGTAAATTTCTAACCCCAATTTGGTGTAAACTTTGTAGGTACATGGAGGCATTCTTGGGGCTTGTGGAGGGAAGCAAAATCGAGATTAAGAGAGAAAGGGAAAGAAAGAAGATGCTCCTCTTGAGCTCATTTGGTTCTACTCCCAATTTAGTTCGCTTCCAAACTTGAGAATTAAAGAAATAGGATAGATAGCGTAGAATAGGTGCTTGTTGATTTTATCACACTTGTAGGCATGTACTATTTCCATCATTCATGTATTTCTATTTCTTCACGGTGTATCCACATTTCTCTAATAAAAGTATTTTCTCCACTTTTATTCTTGAACTAAATTTTCTTGCACTTTATTTCCTCCAACGAGAATACTAAAATTACTCCAAAGTCGAATACAACGAGGAAAAGTACGATCACACAACTTCTAAGAGAAAAAAAATAATAATTAAGCTACTAAATCCGATTTATCTTGAAAGAAAGGATCGAAATTTCCGGGGCGTCACAGAAGGCGCCCCTCCTGCCAACAAGCGAGGTACTTGAACGCTTTAAACTCCAAGCTTTCTTAGGTCGCCAAGGCGGCACTGATGATGTCGAGCTCGCTCTTGCCGCTCCCCGCCGCCCGCTCTTCCTGTTGGAAGTACCCATGGAACTTGCCTATTGCCTCGTTGCATCTGTAGATGCAATTGCGCACCATACTATCATTGCGATAGATGGTTCCCCCCGGCCGGGTTTCATTGTAAAGACGAGTGATGCGCCACCGATACGTACCCCAGGTTTGGTTCGTGCCAACGTCGGGATCTTCGGAGACTGCCAAGTAGGCTTTGAACATCGCCATAATCTCACCCGGAGTGTACGGGGTGCGGGTGCCAGGAGTAGGAGTAGGAATAGAAGTAGGAGTAGGAGTACAGCTGCTGCTCCCTCCCGATCCGGGTTCGGGTGCCCACCCGAAACCGGAGGCATTTTGGTCGTCCACCGGGAAAGGACGGTAACCACCCGAAAATTGCGAACCTTGGGTTTGAGGAGGGGCCGTAAATTGCGTTTCCGGACTAGGGATTGGCTCATCGGAGTCGAATCAATCGTGGTTCCAACCGCGATTGCCGGAGGGGTGATCGCCGAAGCCGGACATTGTGTAGTGTGGTGGGAATTTAGATGAGTAAATATGAGAAAGAAGATGAGAGAATGTAGATGATAGAATAAATGAAATGTGATTTTTTTTGTGTTGAAGTGGGAGTATTTATAGATGAAAATGTGAATTTTGGGGAAAAAAAATTAAAAAATAAATTAAAAGTGGGTAGAAAACGGATATAAGTTTTTGGGAAGTGGGAAAATAATTTTTTGTTATTTAAAAATATTTTTTAAAATAAATTTCGAAAAAAAAAATTCCATATGCCAACGGCTATGTCGTTGGCCAATCAGAACACCACGTAAGGCTGCTCAGCGCCACGGACGGACGAGCTGCAGCGGCGGACGCACGAGGCCTGCTCAGCGGCACGGACGGACGGACGCCCTTTTTTCAACCGTTGCGATGCTCTTAATAATGATTTTGGGTATATTTAGATTGGACATTTATTTTATTTCAATTTAAATACAACAAAATTTCTATATTATGTTTTTAATCATGAAAAAAGATTGAGGGACTAATTGAAACTAATGTTCTTTTGCTTTTATATCAATTTTTGAAAAAGATGAATTCCCACGTCTCTCTCTACTCTCAGAATTTACAATATTAATGTTGTAATTTTATAAGTACCATTTTATTAAATTTTTTATTTGAAAGTTTATCTATTAACTAGATCCTTTTTGTCTTTTGACCTTAGAAAAAAAATACAAAATAGGCAATCTCAACAGCTTATATGTATAGAGGAGCGGCGATGGCCACATCCTAGACCCTAGTAGCCCTGAAATTAAGAACTATTATTCTGTGACGTTATGAAGCACACATTAATATCTTGATCTCTATATCTTATTCTTGAAGTGTTTGTTTTTTTTTTTTTTTTTTTTTTTTTTTTTTTTTTTTTTAAATTTCTCAAGTTTCTTAACTATTTTTAGGAATGGTGGGGATACTATATATACTTCTTTCAATAATAAAGATAGGAGCTGTAATTTTGGATAAAATTAATACTGTATATTATCAACAATAATTTCAACTACACTATTTTGCACTAAAATAAAACTCCATCTCCTTAAATTAATTTACTTTGTAATTGCACGCGGATCGAAGAGTTGATCCAGCCGGTTGGGGAGTCAGACTATCTCCAACCATTTACATCAAACTCAAACCCATTTTTGAATACACGTCATATCAACATGTTTTACTCCAATCATTTACACCAAATTTAAAATTTATAGCATTTTTGAATTTTTGTCTCACAAATTTTTTATAGTAACATCAAATTTGGTGTTATTTCACAAAAAAAACTAAAAATGAATTTGAGTTTGATGTATGATTAAAAATGATTTCTATACCAAAATTCATTTTTGGCGGTTGAAGATGGTGCGAGACACTACTGAAGCAGCTGCAAATCTCTATTTATTCATTTCTTTTTTTCCTCATAGAAATAACTTAGTAAAAAGTTGACACATGTCCTACTGCATGCTAGAGTAATTGTCGAAACTTGATGTAGAGTCGAAAATGTTCTTCTTGAATTATTTCTAATAACGGACTTCGAAATTTTCTTTCTTTGTTCGTCTTAATTAAACAAGCCCATCAAAAGTATATTGACATCTACGTCGGCCCAATCTAGACTTTTATAATAATTTTAACACTTTTAAGATGTAATTTCAAAGATACTCTATTTTATTTTAATAAATTAACTTATTTAAAATGAAATATGTACTTTAATAGTTATGATATAAACTAAATATTTATCATTTTTTTTTATAATTTTACTTCTACAATTCAAACTTTCAAGCTCATTATTCAATTACTTTTCAATTTCCATTGTATGTGTAATTTGAATAGACAAAGGTAATCAAAACATTATTATTATAGTACTAGTTAATTATTCAGAGAGTTGTCCTATAACATACTATCATTATATGATTATTAAAAATAAAAGATCATTATATGATTATTAAAAATAAAAGATGAAACGCTATTATTTCCAGTCGGATTCAAAACCTGCGCTGGCCCTAGACTGGTAAGAAGCAATCGCTTTAAGAAGATCTTTTTCTCCAAAATCAGGAAATAATTTATCTGAAAAATAGAATTGTGAATAGACCAACTGCCACAGAAGGAAGTTGCTAAGCCTGAGTTCACCGCTTGTCCTTATCAACAAATCAGGGTTTGGGAACTCTCCGATGTTGGTCATCAATTCTTGTTCCAACATTGCTTCGTCGATCTCATTTGTTTCTACAATCCCACATTCTACTTTCGCCGCTATGTTTTTGGCTGCCTCAACGACGTCGTTCCGCCCGCTATAGCTCATTGCCATTACAAAATGCAACCCTTTGTTACTTCGACTCATCTCCTCAGCTCTAGATATTACACATTGTAGAGACTTTGACAGCCTCGATTTCTCCCCGATTGCGGAAAATCGAATATCATGTCTGTTGAGAGAATGTATACTAGTATGAATCTATGATACTACTATAGTACTATTAAGAAGTATATATATAGGTGGTGTTCGTTTTCCTATAGTGTATAGAGAAGATTGACTTACCGTGCCATGAGGTCTTCCACTAGTGATTGTATGAACTCTTCGAAAGTTGTCATCAAGAATGCAACTTCCATCTGGTATATATGCAATGGCGGATCCATGAACAATTAGTGTAAGTAGAAAACTCGGAATCACTAACAATTGATTTTAAGTTTAATTGACCAAATCATATATTTGAACAGAAATAGAAAAATAACCAACCTAACAATACATCTGACCTTTAAATGGAGGGCTAGTCCAACCTGCAGAAAATGGCGCATTTGTGCCATATACAATATAACTATCGCAAATTGTCAATAATTAACATGTAATACTATATTGATATCACGATACTACACCCTAAATTTGGTAGTTGTCATTATCCTTTTAATATTAAATAATAAAAAAAGTAAAATTACATATGACAATTTGGAGACCATTAAATCTCTAAAAATCATATTGTCTCTAATTAGTTGTACTTAGCCTTTTCGGAAGAGTTATTAATTGAACAATTGATTAATCCATTTAGCGTATAAAATATACACTACAAAATCCTTTATCCAATTCTTAAAAAAAAAGGTTTTCTTATTCTTAGTGTGGGGCCTTAACCCTAAAAGTTGAAATTCCTATAAAAAAATGGACGTACTTTAGAGCGATTCCAATTCTCAGTTGAGAAAGCATAGGCAGTGAGCATCTTTATTCCAAGATTGGAGCAGTTGTAAGTAAGGTATTTCAAATTGATGCGACCACTTTTATGACCTTCTTGAACTGCAAGCCCTTTGTTCTTCGCCCACCTTCCATTTCCGTCCATTATAAGAGCCACGTGTTTGGGCATGAATTCTTGATTCAGCTCTCCACGCAATCGGATCACCCCATTCTCACGAGCACTGCTGGGCCACTCTCCGGTGGTTGTTTTTGTAGCACGGCAAGGGTTCAATGAAGACATTGAATTGTGAAAACAAGCCAATCTTGGTAACACTAAAGGTATCATTTCTATTTATCTCTTTTGGTATACCAAGATCTAGTTGCACCTTCTACTTCTTAAATATTGCTACTTTTTCTATATAAGGAAATAAGTACTTAAAGTCACATAATTTACTTGTGTTTTTACTAGGGAAGCCAATTTGGCGGCTCTGGTAGTTAGTTTTATGTCCCTGCCTAATATACAGATACAGTACACTAGTACACTCTAATTTGAAATACATTGCAGAAAAAGAAATCTACTACTCCCTCCGTCCCATAAAAGTTGAGATAAAACTTTTGGGCACGGAGATTAAGAATTTATATTAAATAAATAGGAGAGATAAAAAAAGTAGGAAAGATAAGAGAGAGTAAAGTAAATGATGGAATAAAATAAGAGTAATTAGATGTTTTGTCTTTAGTTAAAAAAAGAAATGACTCAACTTTGTTGGGACGGACTAAAAAGGAATACGACTCAACTTTTATGGGACGGAGGGAGTACTATTTAAAATAACCAAACTCGTTTCCATCATTGTGAAATAGAGTAGTAAATTATGTGGCATTTTGACCTAACGTGAAAATTTTATCTCCTTTCATCTCAAATCATAAATATCTGTTTATATATAAGTACACGAACGTTCAATATTTTCTAACTTTTCCTTCAAAGTTTGTTTTTTAATATGAATACATGAACTTTACTCTTTTTTTATACCATAAAATTAATTTGCTCCAAATTAAGCTGACATGTTGGTTGGAATTCAGTAATGCCAATGTGGCAAAACGACTAGCATTTAAATGATATCGCTTTAATGAATAAGAGTTTTTGCATGCAAGTACTAGAGATTTTGAAAAATTTTAATTTTTCCTTTAACTTTTAAGATTGTCTAGAATTTCCTATGAGCCTTTGAGATTTTACGATTTTTCCTCAACGATGAATATGTCTCGTAAATTATTTAACGTCCAACACTCAACTGAAATTCAGGTAAAATTTATAAAATGATTGCTATGATGCTATCTATAAAAAAGATAAAATCATTATAATTTAGATAAGAGCTAAATTTGAGAGATTAAAAAAACATTTAATTTGGTTGACATTATTCTACAGACAAAAATTAGAAAATCTTTAAGTTCTTTAAATTAGAAAAAAGAAAATTTAGGGGAAAAAATAAAAAAATATATGAAATATTGTTTGTGTATTTCCCACTTTTTTGCCATGTAGATAGAATATAATACAGTAATATATGTAGTCTATATATATGACTTTTAATTTGATCGTAATTGTCAAGAATAAATAAATCATAAATCTTAAAGTTTATGCATTTAATTAAAGAATTAAAGTTTAGAAGATAAACATGATCAATATTACTCCTATATTAATATATTTATAGACAAATAAGTCTACAAATTACAGATAAGTATGATTGCTATTTGCTAGGTTTTTATAAATTAGAATAAATAACTGGCGGCGGCGTATAGGCATAGCATATAAATGTAATAACTCTGTATTAACTGACTACTATTTAAAATTACTTAATTTGAGCGTACCTAAAGCATATAATCGTTCGGATAAGAGAGTTCTAAAAACATTACCATTGACAATTTTAATAGAAAAGTTGACGACGTATTAAAAACTACAAATAGAAGTAGCCAATAAACTCATTAAGCTACAAAATTTAATGTAACAGGAGAATATGAGAGCTCTGAATATAGTGCTTGACTGATGATGTTTCAGATTACTTGAAATGAGTTTTATTTACATCTCTATATATACTATGATTTGGAAGAGACTAGAAGCTCATCCTAAACCCTAGCTAAGCTACCAAACAAACCAGCTAAATGCCAAACTAGAGTAACTGAAAACTTAATGCAATGCAGTACAAAATGGCAGGAGCTCTTTATCTTCAAGCTAGGATCCTTTAGTCAACACTTCTTTCCACGTAGGATACATTGGATGAGAATTCATTGATGACATTGCACACTCTGCCACTTCTTTGTTAGCATGAGCAATATCATGCTTCTTTTCCTTCACCTTGATCATATCTTGATTTGTATTCAAGGTTGTTGTGCTAACACTTCCCCTCAATTCAATCGTGGATGAAGGACAAATGGTCATCTTGTTCCTTAGACGCGAGAAGAATTGATACCCTAAGGCTTTAGTAAGCACATCTGCAATTTGGTCTGAAGTTGGAACATATCTGAGTTCCAATCTCTTTTCTTTTACCTTATCTCTCACGAAATGGATGTCCAGCTCGATATGCTTTGTTCTAGCATGTAGAACAGGGTTACTTGCCAATGCAATTGTACTCATATTATCTATCCAGACAATAGGAGTCTCCAAAAGTTTCACTTGAAGTTCATCAAGTAAAGACTTTATCCAGCTGATCTCACAAACTGCATGAGCAAGGCTTCTATACTCTGCTTCTGTACTTGATCTCGACACCACTGCCTGCTTCTTTGAACACCAAGATACAAGATTATTTCCGAAATATACACAATACCCTGTTACTGACCTTCTATCATCCATGTCTGCTGCCCAGTCCGAATCAGAGAAAGCCACCAATTTGAATTCTGTCTTTTGCACATGAAGGCCATAGTCCATTGTTCCAGCTAGATATCGAAGTATCCTTTTTACAGCTTTCCAATGAGAATCAAGAGGAGAAGCCATGAATTGACTTACTTTGTTTACGCTGAAACTGATTTCGGGTCTGGTGATCGTAGCATATTGCAATGCTCCAACTGTGCTTCTATACAATTTTCCATCTAAGAAAGGATCTCCTTCATTCTTGGACAGTTTGAGGTTGGTCAGCATTGGTGTAGGGAATGGTTTTGAATCAAGCATTTGCACTTTTTCCAATAGCTCTCTGATATAGGATCCTTGGCTCAAGTGAAGACCTTGAGCTGTATAGACCACCTCAACACCCAAGAAATGTTTGACTTCCCCTAGATCTTTCAAAGAAAATTGTTGACTGAGCTGAGAAATTACTTGTTTAATAGCAGATGAAGAGGAGCCTGTGATGAGCATATCATCAACATAGATTAGAAGATAGGTAACCTCTTTTCCACAAACTCTGAAAAACAAGGATGTGTCAGCTTTAGATTGGGAAAAACCAAGAACCAAAAGAGCAGCTTGTACAGTTGAAAACCAAGATCTTGATGCCTGCTTCAAGCCATACAGAGCTTTATTTAATTTGCATACAAGGGTGGGATCTCCTTGCTCAAATCCTAATGGCTGCCTCATATAGATATCCTCTTTCAAATCACCATGTAAGAAGGCATTGTTAACATCAAGATGAGTAATATTCCAACCATATGAAGTCCACCCCTTCCCCTGAAGCTAGAAGATCTCCCTCCATCGTTTTTGTTGCTGAAGTTTCTTCCACCATCATCTCTGAAATTAGAATCTCTCCTTTGGTTGATGGACTGAGCAAGATTTGCTGATGGGAGAGAACCATCAGAATTTGTGGTATTCGAGCTTGTGCCTTCTAACATGCTCTCAAAGCTCAAAAGGATTGAAGTAGCTTCCTGAAGTGAACAAGCCTCAGCTCTTGAGGTGATAGCCACTATCACTGGGTGATAATCAGTTCCCAACCCAGATAGGATATGCATGATATGATCATCTTGCAAAACTCTGCAACCTGCTGCACCAAGAAGATCACAACAAGTTTTAACTTTGTTGAGATATGCTCTCATGGACAAACCTTCCTTTTTAACGGTTTGAAGCTGCAGTTTATACTGCATGATTTTTGCTTTAGACTGACTTGAAAAATTTGCTTCCAAAGCTTCCCAGATGTCCTTGCTTGAGCTTAGACCTACTACTATCACCATTGTGCTTTCTGAAAGAGATGATAGAAGCCAATGGGATAGCCTCTGATCTTGCATATTCCAGTTGATAAATGCTGGATTTAAGATAGCTTGAGTGGATCTGGCAGGAGTTATCATTCTGGGAGGTGGAGTCTGCTCTCCAGTTAGATAACCTTCAAGTCCATACCCTCGCACAGCGGATAAGACATGTTGTTTCCAAATGAGGTAGTTATCCTCAGACAACTTTATGGACATGGGATGATTTTGGGGAAAAACATGCAGAGATGCAACATTAGAGCTGTTGTATAGTTGCTCTCCAGATCCAAATTCATCGCTTTCAGCCATAAGGATATAAAAAAGAGTGAAAGAGAAAGGGAAAGAAGAGGGTGAGAGCCTAGGATCAAATCCTAGGCTCTGATACCATGATAGAAGTAGCCAATAAACTCATTAAGCTACAAAATTTAATGTAACAGGAGAATATGAGAGCTCTGAATATAGTGCTTGACTGATGATGTTTCAGATTACTTGAAATGAGTTTTATTTACATCTCTATATATACTATGATTTGGAAGAGACTAGAAGCTCATCCTAAACCCTAGCTAAGCTACCAAACAAACCAGCTAAATGCCAAACTAGAGTAATTGAAAACTTAATGCAATGCAGTACAAAATAGCAGGAGCTCTTTATCTTCAAGCTAGGATCCTTTAGTCAACACTTCTTTCCACGTAGGATACATTGGATGAGAATTCATTGATGACATTGCACACTCTGCCACTTCTTTGTTAGCATGAGCAATATCATGCTTCTTTTCCTTCACCTTGATCATATCTTGATTTGTATTCAAGGTTGTTGTGCTAACATTAATCAGTCAACTGAATTGATTTTTCAGAGTCATTTTGAAGTCTTTAAACACGCTTGTCTAATCTCTACCTCTCAAAAAGTGAAGTTTTCAATATGTTATGCAATCATAATTAAACGCGATGTTGTACTTTTTACCATCTCTAACTTGTGCAAAACACAACAAACATTTCGAGGCTTTATGTGTTAAACATATTGGTAGATGACATTTAATGTGAGTTAAAGTTTGTACTCCCTGCATTCCACGGTAGTGAAGGCGTTTCTTTTCGGCACACGATTTAAAAAAAGTTTAGTTAAGTGAGTTAAGTAAATAAATAATAAAGTAGGAAATGAAAAAAGGTAGAGAGATGAAGAAAGAATAAAGTAAGAAAGAGTAAAGTAAGTGAAAAGAAATGTGTTAACTTTTTCTAAAATGGGAAATGACTCCACTACTATGATGTACCAAATAACAAAATGATTTCACTACTATGAACAAAGGGAGTATGTCTTAAAAATATTTTGTACTGAGACATTATTACTTGATCACATTCTAAGAAAATTGGATAGTTGTTTTGAATGTTTGTTTTATTCTATATATATGTTTGTTCGGTTGAATTACGACTATAGTTATCGACTTGAGAAAATTATGATATAGTGCAATTCTAAAATTGCCGTTACCAATGATTATCAAGAATGAAGATTGATGATAAGTTATAGGTTAGAATGTGGTCTGAATGTAATTGTTCTCTCAATTACAAGATGCTCCCTCCTTCCAAAGATAGTTGAAACATTTCTTTTGGGCACGAGAATTAAGAAATTGAACTGTTAAAGGTTAAATAGGAGAGAGTATAGTAACAAGAGAATAAAGTAAGAGAGAGGAAGTGACTCAACTACATTGGGATAACCCAAAAAGGAATACGACTCAACTACTTTGGGACGGAGGGAGTATTAGATATCTATGACGAACACATGGACACACGGGAGAGTATATTGGTATCCATACTATTAAACTCTTTTGTTAAGTGTCTACAATTTATTAGTTGGCGTAGTATATAACATTCTTAGTATATAACATTCTTTTGATTCGACACTGTGTAACGTTTTGCATCCCAAAGGAGTAGGAGTAGGACACAAACTTATGTTGGGTGCATCATTAGACAAATGGAAAGAATACTTGAGCCAAGAACTATATTCATTCCTTAATAGAATTTAGAGAGAACACTAAAATTATTTATATTATTTGAGCATTAAGTCATTTGCCAAGTCAAGGATATATTTTATTAAAGTCATTGAAATGATTGAATTGGTTATCTAACAAATACTCCCTCCATCCCATGTTACTTGAAGCGTTTCTTTTAGCCACGAAATTTAAAAAAGTTGTGTTTAGTAAATTAAATAAAGTTGAAGAGAGAATAAAGTAAGAGAGAGGAGAGAGGGTAATGAATAAAGTAAATGTGATTAAATGTTTTGTTTTTAGCCAAAAAGATAAATGACTCAAGTAACTTGGGACAACACAAAATGGAATACGACTCAAGTAACTTGCGACAAAAGAGTATGAGATTGATATATTTAGTATTTAATTATTTAGTTGCATTATTTAGTTAGTTTAATTAGGGATTTGCATATCTTTTCCATATATCTTAGTTGTCTTGCTCATTAAGTTAGTATTAGTATTATAACTAGGACTAATATTATTCTCTTCAGTCAATGAATGAATGAATATATGAATTTACGTATCTTACAAGGGAAATACCTTATCAGAGATAAGGTGAAAACGAGACTTTAAAATACGCGCCGGTTAAAAATGAGACTTTTAGCGTAAATTTTCTATCATAGTGAAAATGGAGACATAGAAAACCCAATACTTTTAAAGGGAAAAACTAGGCATTAATTAATTCTTCCGATGGCTGTAGCGTCTCTGCCTGCAACCGTAAGAAGCAAGTGCTTGGAGAAGATCATCTTCACCAAAATCAGGAAACAATTTATCTGCAAAGTAGAATTCTGTATAGGCCAACTGCCATAGAAGGAAGCCACTGATTGTGAGATCACCGCTTGTCCTAATCAACAAGTCAGGGTTTGGGAATTCGACGGCGTTGGTCATCAGTTCTTGTTCGAACATGACTTCGTCGATGTCCGTGGCTCTTAGAATCCCTCCTTCTACTTTGGCGGTGATCCTTTTGGTGGCCTGTACGACATTGTCGCGGCCGCTGTAGTTCGCCGCCATTACCAAATTCATTCCTTTGTTACATTTGCTAGTCTCCTCAGCCCAAGAAATCGACGACTGTAGAGATACTGGTAGTTTTGATTTTGTCTCCAATCATCGAAAATAGTATACCATGTCTTTCCAAAAGAATGATTAGTTTGATTACTTTTCAGTTACTCACAAGGTTAATATTATGAAATATATGAGTCAGCATGGAGTACTCATCTATACAATATATAAATGGGGAGTTTTTGGGGTATTTAAGAAAATTTTATTTTTAAAATAGATATTATTGATTTGATACACGTAGGCAACCTCACCCCATTTACTGAAAACTTCCCCACTCCTCCATGACCGCTTCTTCCATACCCTCATTTTCATCATTACTTTCATCTCCTTCTCTTCATTTGTGTGGAAACAAAGTTGAGTTGGAACAATTTGGAGAAAACGAAAAATCAAGTTAGAGTGAGAATTGATTGATGATGGAGAGTGAAGCACTTCTGCACCGCGCTCGTGGCGGATGGATCACCTTCCCTTTCATCACAGGTTCTTTTTCATGTCTCTTTTACTCCCTCCGTCCTACAAAGATAGTCCCACTTTGACCCGGCACGGGTTTTAAGAAATGTAATGAAAAGTGAGTTGAAAAAGTTGGTGGAATGTGGGTCCTACTTTTAAAGTATTAGTTTTATAATAAAATGTGAGTAGAAATGAGTTAGTGGAATATGAGGTCCACTACCAAAAATGGTAAAAGTGAAATGGGACAAACTTTGTGGGACGGACGGAAATGAAAAATGGACAATCTTTGTAGGACGGAGGGAGGGAGTAATTCTTAACCCATTTTTACAAGTATTGAATTAATGTTTAATTTTGTTGTGGTGAAACAACAACAATGGGTTGTTTGACATTCTCATCGGGATTATGCGCCAACCTTTTTACATTCCTGAGAGATGAGTTCCATTTTGAAGACACTGATGCTGCTAAAATCACCAACTATGTCAATGGAAACATCACTTTTATCCCTATCTTCGCTGCAATCATTGCTGATTCATTTGCTGGCTGCTTTTCCTACTTATTTTATAGAACTCAAGCATACCATTTTTGCTCTTACTATAGAAGGAAAGCTTGACACCATCACGCCATAGAACCATTCTACACCATGTTCAATGAGCTCGAGGCTTCCTCAATTTTTTTGGTTGTCAGTCCATTACTATGTTTCTTTTTTAGATCGATGTTACCATCATTTCTTTCTTTTTGTTTTTAATAATTATAATATTTTTTTAATAGTAATGATTAGATTTTTAGTCCATCTATGTTACTTTATAGTTGATCCTATATTTT
Source organism: Salvia hispanica (assembly GCF_023119035.1). Lineage (NCBI taxonomy): Eukaryota > Viridiplantae > Streptophyta > Magnoliopsida > Lamiales > Lamiaceae > Salvia > Salvia hispanica. The sequence continues at coordinate 45,460,669 of NC_062965.1, forward strand.
TATCTTTCCACTCCATGATTTAATGTTTAAACATTATATTATGTGATTTGTTTCAAATTTATTATGCTTCAATGTTGATTTGCATAGATTTTTTTATTTTCATATAATTAAAATTGTTACTTTATTCATTGTTAATATTGATTCTAATTTTGTTCAATTAATTTAAAATTGAAAATTAACGTTTAAAAATATACTATTAATCTGTGCATAACACAAGCTTGATACTAGTTTTATAATAAAATATTAGTCATATTTTTATATTTAATTTTATACTTATAAAAATAGATTAAATGAGTTAGTATGACGGCCCATTTAATAAAAATAATTAAAATTACCTTGTTATAAGCTCCTTGACATCTGTTCGTATGTAATTTTCTGTAAATCTCATCATTAAGTCCACTTCCATCTGTAACAGGATAAAAATAAGTAGAACTACTATTATGGAACATATAGTCATATATGCTTGTATTCAATTGATAACATATCTCTAAAGTCATGACTCATATCTCAATTAGTCTATACATCATCAAAAAAAATGTTTTTTTTGCCATTTTTTGAATCGTCCCACATAATAATCTATTTGAATTGTCTCGAAAGTATCTAATTTTAGGGGACACATGAAATAGTATAAAGACAAAAAAGAAAAGAGAAAACGACGAATACTGACTTGGGACCATTTAGAGTCGTTGGAAAAGGCAAAGATTGTTAGAGTATTGATTCTGAGGTCACAACAGTTGGAAATGAGCGTCGAGATTCTGCCAACCGGCTCTGAAGCCGTCTCCAACAACCAACTTTCTATCTCTAGCCCACTTTCCATTTCCGTCCATGATTATAGCGACATGTTTGGGCATTAACGCTTCTTCAACTGCTTTTTTCACCGCATTCGCTGAAACTGTGGCACCCGCCAAACACGCCCTAGGCATTAAACGTGGTGGAGATGAAAAGCACCCTGCGTTTGGCCCTTGTACGGTTCGTTTTCCTGCAGTGCTGGTACCCTTGATTGGATACGAGGAATGATTTGGAGGAGATGAAATGTTAATGCATGAACAACTGTAGCGAACTGTAGTGAAATCATTGTTTACTTTTTTAGACTTTAATTTTTGAATCAGTGTTTTAGTTTAACGATGGTCTATTTATCGAGACAACTAATAAATTAGATCAAACCCTACTAAACCATAAGCATCATTTGAGATTGGAAATATGTTTATTGGCTTTGTGTTAAAGGACAACTAGATCATTACTCGTTATTTATTTGGGTAATTAATTTACTGGTAGAGGCGGCGCATGTATCATACTATTGGTATAGCAGTTAAAAGGGCTCTCATAAAGTCTTAATAATGATTTTGGGTATATTTAGATTGGACATTATATTTTATTTCAATTTAAATACAACAAATTTCTATAATATGTTTTTAATCATGAAAAAAGATTGAGGGACTAATTGAAACTAATGTTCTTTTGCTTTTATATCAATTTTTGAAAAAGATGAATTCCCACGTCTCTCTCTACTCTCAGAATTTACAATATTAATAATTCAATATTTTATTTGAAGGTTTATCTATTAACTAGATCCTTTTTGTCTTCTTTTTGTCTTTTGACCTTACAAAAATTACTAAAAAAGGCAATCTCAACAGCTTATATGTATGGAGGAGCGGCGATGGTCCACTTCCTAGTAGTCTTGAAATTAAGAACTAAAGCACATTAAAATGTTGATCTATATCTTAGTCTTAAAGTGTTTTTGTTTAATTTCTGAAGTCCATACAAATTAATGACTATTTACGAAGTAAAATATTACTCCACCCGTGTCTTAAATTTGTCACATTTTGACCGCACGGTTTTAAAGAAATGAAGTGGAAAATGAGTTGAAAAAGTTAGTGGAAAATAGATTATATTTTTAAATATAAATTTTATAATAAAATGTAAATAAAAATTAGTTAATGGAATGTGTTGTCTATTGCCAGAAATGGTAAAAGGTGAAATATGACAAATTTCGTGGACGAGTGAAAATGAAAATATGTAAAAAATTTCATTGACTGAGGAAATAATAACGTACAGTACTTCTTTCTAAAAAGATAGGAGCAGTAATTTTGGATAACATTAATAATAATTTCAACTGCACTAAAGTACTCCATCTCCTTAAATTAAATTACTTTGTAATTGTCCAAATATGATGGAGAGTCGAAAATGTTCTTCTTAAATTATTTCTAATAATGAACGTCGAAATTTTCTTTCTTAGTTCGTATTAATTAAACAAGCCCATTAAAAATATATTGACATCTACGTCAGCCCAACCTAGACTTTTAAAATATTTTAACACTTTTAAGAAGTAATTTCAAAGAAACTCAATTTTATTTTAATAAATTAACTCATTTAAAATGAAATTCTACTTTAATAATTACACCTATGATATAAATTTTTTTGCTATTTAGTGGTGGAAATATCCGTCACTAAATCTCATATTTCTGCCAGTGAAGAATTAATTACTGGCGGATTTAGTGGCAGAACTGAACCGCGACAATATATACCCGCTGCTAAAATCTAAAATATAAGTGGCGGAAACTTTTCCGCCAGAAAGGTAGTGGCGGATTACCCACGGAAAATAGTTCGCCACAAAAGTTCTGCTAGTAAAAGAGAAAAATATTTATTTATCATTTTTTTATAATTTTACTTCTATAATTCAAACTTACAAGCTCATTATTCATATTGGAATTAATTGAAAAATATAATCCACAAGTTAGTAAAAATATGAACTATTCTCATTTTGGTCCATTCTTTAAAATTATACACTTTCTATTTTAGGAAATATTTTTTCTCTACCGAGTTGAGACTCAGCTAATAGTACTTCAATCACTTTTAGTTTTCTCTCTTGCTTTGCAATTTGTGCATTAAAATTTGTGCCCCTTCAAAAGTTTATATTTTTAAGGGATGGATGGAGTAAGATTTAGGATGTCACTGACTTAATGTTGCCATTTTCAAAATATAGATACCCCTAGATTGTACTCCCTCCGTCCACGAATAAGAGTCCCGTTCACTTTTTTGCACTTGCTTTATAAAAATGATAATAAATAGTTAAAGTGGAGAAATGATAAAGTAAGATTAAGAATAATGTTGACAAGACTCTTATCTACATTATTCTCTATCTTACTTTATCATTTCTCCACTTTAACTATTTATTATCATTTTTACAAAACAAGTGCAAAAAAGTGAACGGGACTCTTATTCATGGACGGAGGGAGTAATGTATTATTATAAAAAAAAAAATTCTAATTTTGTGATATTGTCTCATACGATTCCACAGTGTCAATTCTTAGAATTGCCACTACAACAAGTGTCTGATTAGGATGGGGATAGTGGCGACTTCGATAATTAGAATTTAGGGTTTGAGCCCCCGACTTTCTTCTTTGTCGAGGATTGATGATGGTGGAGTGAGGAGATACATAGATATTTTCGAACTGACACTGCAACCATGATCGATAGGTATCCAAAGCATATATGAATCGTAATTTTATGCTTTATATCTACGAGGTATTGACTGAATCATTGCTATATAAGGGTCGAACCCCTATCGAGCAAGCACCACAAGTTCTGTAATAAGGAGAATGCATCTCCTACTGCAAACCACAAGTACGGGTTGTTGTTGTAAAGATGGATTGGGACTTGAGCAGTTGGATGTAAAAACCGCATTTTTGCATGGGAGTCTAGAGGAGACTATCTATGTGTTTTAGCCAGAAGGGTTTGTTAAGCCAGGAATGGAAGACAAGGTGTTCCTACTTAAGAAAAGTGTACATGGCCTCAAGCAGGCTAGTAGACAACGACATAGGAAGTTTGATAAGCATGTGCTGAGAAATGGATTTGTGAGGTCCAAATATGATGGGTACGTCTATATAAAAAGGAAGAAAGGAGTTGTTGTTGATTACTTGCTACTAAACGTAGATGATATGTTGGTGGCAGGTGCATCAAAACAAGAAGTTCAGAGAGTGAAAGATGATCTAAGCTCAGTTTTTGACATGAAGGATTTAGGTGGAGCCAAGCGAATTTTGGGTATGAATATAGTCAGAAAAGGAAAAAGAAGGAAATTTGGCTAAAAGATTAATCAAAAGGTATCAGAATGGAAGATTCTAAAGTGACACGAACCCACATGGCTCAACATTTCAGATTGTCCGTGGAACAAGCACCAAAGAGTGAGAAGGAAAGGCTGGAGATGCAGGCAATCCTTATGCAAATATTATGGAGAGTGTGATGTATGCCATGATTGGGATCAGACCAAATGTGGCCCAAGCAATTAGCACTACTAGCAGATTCATGAGCACCCATGGTAGAGATCATTGGCTATCTCAAAGGTGGATTCTCATATATCTCAAGGGAGCTAGGTGAAAGGGATGGGGTTTGCACGCGTGTTATTTTCACATGTACCTTTCTATTCAACAAGATTTATAAGCTCCCACTTTCCAAAGTACTAGCATATGATAAGTTAGGGTGTCGAACCCACGAGGAACGATAACATCCGTTATGTATTTCTACAATTAAGAGGTTTTGGCGATGCCGCCATACTTTAAATTGAGAGTAGGATATGGAATACGAAATATAAACAAGACTTAAACTAATGTGGGAACTAGAGTGCAATTAAAATAAAAGTAGAGAAAGCAATTAACATGGAACGTGAATGGAGAAATTTGTCAAACTAAGCAACTCATACATAGTGGTGATGCACTTTTTATTAGCACTATAAATAGCTGCAAGTATACAGAGTGGGAATAGTATAACTAAAGGTTAGTACCAGATATCAATCACGGAGAAAACAGACACAGACTGTCTATCCTCTACTAAAACTCAATTACTATTTGGAGAACCAAAAGATTTTTGATTTTTGAAAACAAATTTTGAAAGCAATAAACAACTAATTATAGATAAAACACAGAGATAGAAGTATAGAGATAAGAGAATTCCAGGGATGTGCGTTCACAGTTATGGTTGTACAAATTCCCACTATAATACCCTAGCTGTAGCACCCGCTTCTTTTATTATCTTTTCATATATGTTAACGTCGAACTAGAAATCTATCGTTCTCTTGTTTCGTGAAAATAAATGGAACTCGAGCCTTTGATGAACTTAATAGTGTTAATTGCAAAGTAAAAGTTAAAGAAATAATCAAACGAACTAAACCAACTAATGTACGTTGCGGAATAAAAAGGAATGCTATTCAAGTGTTCCCGAAAGAAAAGGTCCACATAATGCCCAAAAATTTGTTTCTTTGGAAGTTCATGATGGTCTTACAAAAGGATGGGATGGGATATTAATGTTACAATACTCTTGAATGAACCAAAAGCTCAAGGAAATAAAGTCTAGGGTAGCTTGCACTTGGACTTCTTTTCCCGAGCCCACGCTGCACTATCACCGCGCCATATCCGAACGAGCCGTCGAGCCCGGGATAGCATGGCCCACGTCTCAAAGCAGCAGCAAGGCAGCCAAGCCTTTTCTTTCACCTACAAAATAAGTAAAAAAACAAGTTTAGTGGCTAGGAATCAAAAGAAAATAAAGGGGGCTATTAATTGAAGAAAAGAACAACATTTCCCTTAGTTATAGAGGACCAAGGATTTGCCATAGAAGGCAAGTCAGCCCTGCAACAACTATTGCACATCAGCCATTTATTTCTCACGAGTACATACTCCATAAACCACCAAAAGAATAGCTAGCAAGGAGCCAAAGAGTCCAGATTCAATCTCTGCCAAAATCCCAACAAACCCCAATTTATAACTAGTACTAGTTACTCATAAAGATGCAAGTTTTGCAGCCATGAAGGAGAGACAAGGAGATCACTAAAAGTGATATTTTCTGCAGCATGACAACAAACGATGCAGCAGCCATTTAAGGCTCAAGAGTACACCACAATTTGCCTATAAATCCCCCTCCACACCACACACCAACTCCTTTCACCCACACTTCAAATTTTCAGCAAGATAGAGAGTGAAGAGTGGCACATAGCCGAGAATTTCAACAAAGACAGCCACTCCTTCAACCTTTCCAGAGGTAATACACCTCCACCCCTTTCTCTCCTACAAATCAATTTTCATGTCATCTTATAGAGGCACCACAATTTAAGAACCACAGCCAATATGACACAAGCACACCCCCTGCCCTTGTTAGAACATCATGCTAGCTCAAGAATATAGAACCATGGCTATAGGAATCTCATGACAGTAGTAGCATTCTTAGAGCTTAACACATAATTGGAACAAGAGCACAATAGGCTGCCTTTATGCTAATTTTCAGTAGCAAGCTATAACCTTTTCAAGATCAACACTTTAGCCCCAAAATCGAGCTCATTCCAGTGAGCTAGTTTTATCTCAGAAATCACAAACTCAAATCACAATAATCAAAAGCCACCAACATAACTACTGCCTAAATCTCAACAAAATTCATAGAAATGAAAGGGAATTGAGAACGTAGCTTAAAGAACGAGGGGATCCCTCGGAGACCACCGTAGACGGCAACGGGGACCCCACGAGCGGCAGGTTACCCGGCTGGACAGCTCCGGCGACGGCTCTAAAGTACCCGGGAGACAGCTTTGACAACCTCACACCTCTAATCCATCACTAAAGCCACAGCCTTTGCAAACCTACATAATAGTTTTTGCAAAACTTGTAAACCTAGACAAAATTTTAAGAAAATAAAGCAAATGTAAAGGGGAGTCAAAATTCATCCTCTCACCTGTCGATAGCCGGCGGAGCAAGGCGGGGTGGAGGCCGAAGCTGCCGCCGGTGCATGCACACTAGCGGTGGCAGTTCTGTACAGAGGAGAGGCGGCGACCGACGGCGGCATCGATTCCAAATCCTCCAGCAACGACAGAGGCACGAGATCGTCGCCAGTCAATAGATGGCGGCGTTGACGCCGAGATGGCGGCGAGCGGGTGAGGCGGCGATGCCGCCGAGAGAGAAGAGAAAGTTGGAGTAGGGTTTTGAGTTGGTTTGCAAAAATGAGGTTGAGAGAGAGAGGAGGGGAAAGCGGCTGAGTCTCCGGCGACGCACGGGGAGGCGCCGATCGGAGCGGCTGGCGGCGGAAGGTGAGGAGGCGCCGCCGAGCTCTCTCTCTCTCTGTTTTAGGGTTTCGAATTAGGGATGGGAATGAGGGAGAGACGATGGTTTTGTGAGATGTTTTGGGCTTCTCCCTTTTATTTTTTGTTTGGGCCTCTCCTTATTCTAGAGTTTGGGCCTCATATTAATTAAAGAGATGGGCCAGTAGAGTATGTATAAATGTCTTGGGCCACTAATTAAATTAAAGTAGGAATTTAATTAAATCATGGGCTTTGCTATACTACGGATTTATTAATTAAGAGTCCGAAAGTTAACTCCACGAAGATAAGTCTAATTTTTCCGAAAATTGGCAAGAGTGCTCAAGTGATTAATTTTAAGAAATTACGATACGCTAACGAGTATTTTAGACCGCGAGCCAAAATTTTAGTATGTTTAAATAAATGGCATGCGAGGTAGCACCCTCTAGTTAAGTGAACAATTCCTCTAATTTAGTTAAATCTACTGATTTAATTAATATTCAAGGATTCTAGGACTCTTCTAGAAAATTTAAAGGAAGAATAAAATGATCATCGCACTTAGGATGCATTCATGTCTAAGCTTAATGGATATCTCAAAAGTCTAATTAAGTATCTTTTTACTTTCCTAAAGGGACGTCTTCGAACGTCATCTAAGACCAAGTTAAGGAAATTCCGGAAGGAGCTTTAGCTTTTGAGGTGGGCATCCATTCGAAATGTGATTTTAGTATGAAAATGTGAAATCCTTGTTTAAATATGTTGTCATGCCATGTTTTGTTTTATGATTACCTATCTGCTTGGCTACGCCAATTTATGTTAAATCGAATTCGGGTCCCAGTAGGGCCGCAAACCCTACTCGGACTAGTGTACACATAAGGGGACCGTGAGCTAACAAAAGGGGTTGGCCGGTCCAGTGACCGTCGTGGAATGTGGCCACATTCCCGGTTCACACAATGATCAGATATGGTATATCTATGATACGTGATTGCGCAATCAAAATTCTTATGAAAGGAAAAGTACCCCGTGAATCTCTCAACTGTGGCTTGACAATTAAAATCAAAACTGTTTTTGGCAATGTGCTCACTGAGTATATCAAATACTCAGCCCTGCATGTTTCTTTTTAAATGTGCAGGTTGAACGTGGACGGGCAGGCGATGGTGTTGGGTATGAATCCTCGAATAAGTCAATAGGTAGCCCAGGGTAGTATGTCTCCATACATACTGCCTTGTCTTGGACGTTTCCGCTGTAATAGGATTCTATGTTAGAAGGATTGTGAACCTAGACCGCACTCTGACTTTATGTTGTCCCATTTCACTTTCACCTGCGAGACTTTTGTCCTAGGCTTCTTCTTTTAAATCATGTTTATTTTTCATCCCTTGACTCTAAGGTGCTAATGAATCACGTTTAGATGCAGTCACTATCATTAGGAAGTTTGTGGTCGTGACACTAGCACAGTTCTTACTTTCATAGAACGAGTCACCTAGTTTATGCTCATGCGATGCAAACGTTGGTTACAAACATTAGGGTTGTCAATCATAAATACGTAACTCCTAAAAGCTCCTAAGACCTTTGAAAAGTCCTCACTCTCAATTAATAGTGCCGTTTTTAAGGAAGCTAATTGTAGTGTCTATTAAGTGGATCTAACTCGCCAACCTCCTCTCACGATTATGTAGCAATTTATATTAATTCATCACAGAATGTGTCACTCAAACATGAAGCATAATCCATTAACTTAAGGAAGAAACAAAGTAAGAACAAAATGAATATTAAATAGAAAATGAATTGTATAACCAAAGTCG
>NC_062965.1:45469612-45499215 GCF_023119035.1 Salvia hispanica
AATAGTTTTTGCAAAACTTGTAAACCTAGACAAAATTTTAAGAAAATAAAGCAAATGTAAAGGGGAGTCAAAATTCATCCTCTCACCTGTCGATAGCCGGCGGAGCAAGGCGGGGTGGAGGCCGAAGCTGCCGCCGGTGCATGCACACTAGCGGTGGCAGTTCTGTACAGAGGAGAGGCGGCGACCGACGGCGGCATCGATTCCAAATCCTCCAGCAACGACAGAGGCACGAGATCGTCGCCAGTCAATAGATGGCGGCGTTGACGCCGAGATGGCGGCGAGCGGGTGAGGCGGCGATGCCGCCGAGAGAGAAGAGAAAGTTGGAGTAGGGTTTTGAGTTGGTTTGCGAAAATGAGGTTGAGAGAGAGAGGAGGGGAAAGCGGCTGAGTCTCCGGCGACGCACGGGGAGGCGCCGATCGGAGCGGCTGGCGGCGGAAGGTGAGGAGGCGCCGCCGAGCTCTCTCTCTCTCTGTTTTAGGGTTTCGAATTAGGGATGGGAATGAGGGAGAGACGATGGTTTTGTGAGATGTTTTGGGCTTCTCCCTTTTATTTTTTGTTTGGGCCTCTCCTTATTCTAGAGTTTGGGCCTCATATTAATTAAAGAGATGGGCCAGTAGAGTATGTATAAATGTCTTGGGCCACTAATTAAATTAAAGTAGGAATTTAATTAAATCATGGGCTTTGCTATACTACGGATTTATTAATTAAGAGTCCGAAAGTTAACTCCACGAAGATAAGTCTAATTTTTCCGAAAATTGGCAAGAGTGCTCAAGTGATTAATTTTAAGAAATTACGATACGCTAACGAGTATTTTAGACCGCGAGCCAAAATTTTAGTATGTTTAAATAAATGGCATGCGAGGTAGCACCCTCTAGTTAAGTGAACAATTCCTCTAATTTAATTAAATCTACTGATTTAATTAATATTCAAGAATTCTAGGACTCTTCTAGAAAATTTAAAGGAAGAATAAAATGATCATCGCACTTAGGATGCATTCATGTCTAAGCTTAATGGATATCTCAAAAGTCTAATTAAGTATCTTTTTATTTCCTAAAGGGACGTCTTCGAACGTCATCTAAGACCAAGTTAAGGAAATTCCGGAAGGAGCTTTAGCTTTTGAGGTGGGCATCCATTCGAAATGTGATTTTAGTATGAAAATGTGAAATCCTTGTTTAAATATGTTGTCATGCCATGTTTTGTTTTATGATTACCTATCTGCTTGGCTACGCCAATTTATGTTAAATCGAATTCGGGTCCCAGTAGGGCCGCAAACCCTACTCGGACTAGTGTACACATAAGGGGACCGTGAGCTAACAAAAGGGGTTGGCCGGTCCAGTGACCGTCGTGGAATGTGGCCACATTCCCGGTTCACACAATGATCAGATATGGTATATCTATGATACGTGATTGCGCAATCAAAATTCTTATGAAAGGAAAAGTACCCCGTGAATCTCTCAACTGTGGCTTGACAATTAAAATCAAAACTGTTTTTGGCAATGTGCTCACTGAGTATATCAAATACTCAGCCCTGCATGTTTCTTTTTAAATGTGCAGGTTGAACGTGGACGGGCAGGCGATGGTGTTGGGTATGAATCCTCGAATAAGTCAATAGGTAGCCCAGGGTAGTATGTCTCCATACATACTGCCTTGTCTTGGACGTTTCCGCTGTAATAGGATTCTATGTTAGAAGGATTGTGAACCTAGACCGCACTCTGACTTTATGTTGTCCCATTTCACTTTCACCTGTGAGACTTTTGTCCTAGGCTTCTTCTTTTAAATCATGTTTATTTTTCATCCCTTGACTCTAAGGTGCTAATGAATCACGTTTAGATGCAGTCACTATCATTAGGAAGTTTGTGGTCGTGACACTAGCACAGTTCTTACTTTCATAGAACGAGTCACCTAGTTTATGCTCATGCGATGCAAACGTTGGTTACAAACATTAGGGTTGTCAATCATAAATACGTAACTCCTAAAAGCTCCTAAGACCTTTGAAAAGTCCTCACTCTCAATTAATAGTGCCGTTTTTAAGGAAGCTAATTGTAGTGTCTATTAAGTGGATCTAACTCGCCAACCTCCTCTCACGATTATGTAGCAATTTATATTAATTCATCACAGAATGTGTCACTCAAACATGAAGCATAATCCATTAACTTAAGGAAGAAACAAAGTAAGAACAAAATGAATATTAAATAGAAAATGAATTGTATAACCAAAGTCGTTACTAACACATCCCTAGAATCCTGTTAATTTAGTTACACATGATGGAATAATCTATAAATATAGATTGGAGGGAAAACAATGGGAACATAAAACTAAAGCAAATAAAATCCAAAGGTTGAATCCTTGTAGCTTTGATGATCTTGAATCCTTCTTCAACTCCTTGCACAATGAAGTACTCTAACTTTTAAACTCTGGAAATATGTTGCAAAAAGAAGATCTCTAATGATGAAGCTTGAGGAGGGGAGAAATCGCCCCTTCTCAAATAAGGAAAAGGGTTGCAAAATATGGTAAATCTTGGAGGGAAATTAGGGCAAATCTGCTCGCCGCGTTTTGGCAGCGGACCGTTGCATTTTGGCCAGCGGTCGCTATGGATTGGTCCGAGGCTTCTGACTCTTGGGTAGTGGTCGCCACGCATTGCCTAGCGGTCGCTGGGCGCGTCTTCATTCCATGCACAATTTTCCCGGAGTAGGCCGCTACTAACATTGTGGTCGCTGGGCGCCGACGGTCGCTAGCAGTGTTGCAGCTGTTGCTGGACGCTCCTAGAATCTCCAGATTTCCTACTTCGCGTTTTGACTCCCTGTTTAGACTCAAATATGCACATTTCTTACAAAACACATCAAAATACCAAAATAGATAAAGCATACACAATATGGACATGAATTGTGATTTTTACATTAAAAACAGACCAAACAATGGCCTTAAAACCATGCAAAATCCGATCGTATCAAGTGGCGAGAAATTTTACAGTTCGCAAAAATAAGACCTTTTCGAAAATGAAACGAAAGTAGCATCTTGCATGAGTATTCCTAGGTTCAGAAGCAAAAGGAACTAAGTAAAAAGCTAAGGAAGATACAGTTTAAAAACAAGGATTTTCACCTAAAGAACACAAGAACTAGAGTAAATGTTTTAACACTAGATAAATAAATTCACCAAAGCTCTTAAAGATCAGCATCCAACAACCATTAACTAAAGAGTTAATATGTTGAAAATAAGTTTCAACACCTACAAAGAAATTAAAGCATTAAAGAAACTAAAATCTACTACAAGCTTTAACCCATGGTGAATAAAAGATCTTGGCAGTCTTGAGCTTGAAATCTCTCTTCTTAAGGAAGAGAGAAAAGGTTTCATAGAGAGAGGGTAAACTAAACTAAACTAAAGCTAAAGTGATAAGTGGTTGTTGGAAAGTTAAAGTATTTTTCATGCATATATCTAATAAAATATATTTCCTTCTTTTTACTTTTTAAGGAAAGAAGATATGGGCGTGTGTAGCAAGTCAGAGTTGTCCTTGATAAGTGTGTGGAGGTGGCTTTAATCATTTTTCCATCAGGTTCAAACTGGCCAGTCAAACAGCTTGGGCAGTTTGGGTCTTCTTTTCCTTCTTCCTTCACTTTCTTCCATTCCTTGTCATTTTGCCCTCTTTCTTGCATGTTTTCCTCTTCGTGCCTTCAGTAAACAGCTTCTGAACTTAATGATCCATTCCCTGCCAAAAATCATCTTTTTCATGCGAATATTTAACATAATGATGATCATTTCCGAGTGACAAAAACTAGCCTATCACTGGGAATATTGGGATTTTGTTCCAGGCTGATGCCAGTAATGAAAGTGATGCTATGATAGGATTCTGTGACAGTGATTTTGTAGGGAGTATTGATACTAGAAAGTCTGAATCTGGATACATCTTCACCATGTATGGAGTAATGTTAATGTCTTTTCCCTTAACGGCGATTGGCGGCTGGCGCTCGGCGATCGAAATTGCTCCGTCGCCCTAGCACAGGGTCGGTGGAAATAATAGTTTTGAGTTGTGCGCGGGTTCTTCCCATCGGGCAACGCGATAACTAGGCGGCTGATAGAAGACTCCGGCGTCCAATTAGGATCGGCGGAGGGAATCCAAATTAGGATTGGAAAACACGTGTTATCTTTGGGAGAAATAATAATTCATTAATTGATTGAATGCATAAAATGATAACAAGCTCTCCTACTTATAGTACTATAATACTATCCTAACTTATTGAATAAGAAAACAAAGATATGGAAAGGATATGGTAAAATAATAGATACTAAATAATTGAAATATCTAAGGATCGTATCAAGTAGCTATAAGTTGTAAATCGGGTTTGAAAAATGTGGTGGCTCTTTCCACGTCTGAAGCCGAGTATATCGCCCAAACATCAGCGGTGAAAGAAAGCTTTTGGTTAAAGGGGATTGCTGCTGATTTTGGGGTGGAGCAAGAAGTCATTGCTATAGGCTGTGACAACAACAGTTCTTTGAGTCTAGTAAAGCAACAAGTTTTTCATGAACGGAGCAAGTACATTGATGTGCGGCTGCATTTCGTGAGAGATGAAGTGATCATCCAGCTCAATTCAGCTCAAGAAGCTCCAGTAGTCGTCGTATGCATTACTAAGAAGAGGTTAGATCCTGGCCGTCAGATTAGTTATATGATAGCCGATAGTTTGTTTCTTTTCAAACTACGTAAAAGGGGATAAAATCGTTTCATCTCCCTAGTCTTAGTTTTCTCCACAATTTGTAATCTCTGATCTCTCTCAAAATTCAATACAAGCTCTTCAGTTTCTGCTCATTTCTCAATTGTCATAGCAATCATTTGCTGCTAAAGCTAAAACTATCTATAAAAAAGTTAAACAAATACTTTAGATTATAGTTAAATTTGAGAGATTCACAAAAACCATTAATTTGGTTGAAATTATTCTACAGAACAAAAATTAGAAAATCTTTAAGTTCTTTAGATTAGAAAAAACAAAATTTAAGAAAAAAAATAAAAAAAATATTAAAAATTTGTGTAGTTTGTGTATTTACAGCCAAAAAATGTCTTTCCACTTTTTTGCCATGAAGATAGAAATGTAATACTCCCTCCGTCCTACAAGAATATGTACTTTTTTCTTTTTAGTTCGACCCATAAGAATACGAACTTTATAATTTTAGAAATCTTTTCTCTCTAATGAGGTGGGACTCATTCTCCACTAAAAATGTTTTATTTACTTTTTCACTCTACCTCTCTCTTATTTTACTAACTAGTGTTTACACCTGTGCTATGCACATGACAAAAGATTTTTAAATAATGAAGATATATTAATTTATAATAAATAGTATAGAGTAAATAAGTGTACAAATATATTTATAGATAAGAACTACTCCATCCGTCCCCGATTAAGAGTTACACTTTGACCGGACACAAGTTTTAAGAAATGTAAAGAAAAGTTGTTGAAAAAGTTAGTGGAATGTGACACCCATTTTTTTATATTGATTTTATAATAAAATGTGAGTGGATTGAGTTAGTGGAATGTGGGACCTACTTACTATTTATGGTAAAAATGAAGTGTAACTCTTAATTGGAGACGGAACGAAATGGAAAAGTGTGACTCTTAATAGGGGACGGAGGGAGTAATTAACATAAGTATTTGTAATATTATAAACAACGAGAAAAAATTATTTGTACAATTATACTTCTCTCGACCCACTCTCAATGAAACATTTTATATTTTAGTAGATGATTATATATTATTTTATTTTTTTATATGAATGTAGTATAAAATAAAAGAAATAACAAAAGAGGAGATGTGTGGATGAAATAGAATAAGACATACAAATATTGTTATTTGTTTGATAATGATATTAATTTAGTTTCACTTTATATAATTATTTATTGGTGTTTCATAATTATTTGGTTTAGCCATATTTGAATTCAGTATAAACATATTCCAAATTTTTGAGAAGTAAAAAGAATAGAAACATTTCATATTTTAGTAGATGATTATATACTATTTTAATATTGGGATATTGATATCTAATATCACTAAACTTTCAAAAAGTTGGGTTTTTCCACGAACTTTAAAATTGGCAAATAATATCATGAACTTTACCCCGAGTTTGTTTTTTTCCACGAATGAAAAACTTCATGTTATTTTAATAGATTGAAGAATAATTTTGGAGGGTGTGCTTCAAGAAAAACTATCTTCAAAGATTGAAAAACTTGAAGCTTTCAAAATTGTTGTCGAGAAATTACGAAAAAAAATCCGTATCATAATATTATTTTTGGGAATTTTTTCATTCGTGGGAAAAAACAAACACGGTGTAAAGTTCGTGATATTATTTGTCAATTTTAAAGTTCGTGGGAAAAACCCAACTTTTTGAAAGTTTCGTGATATTAGATGTCAATATCCCTTTAATATTTGATTCAAATAAAACCAACTATTTGAACGAATAAATAATAATAATACTTAGTAGTCAAATAAAACCAAACTTTTAAGACATAATAATATTATAGTCATGACACCCAAATTTAAAACTCAGATTATTCAATTAAAAAATAATTTAACTTATTAAAATATATATTATACAAAATACAATAATTTAGAAGTCTAAATTAGAACCATTTAAAGTATAATAATAATAATAATAGAGTTCAACATCCAAATTAAAATGCTATTTAAATAAATAAAAATATTAATTATAAAATCTATACTACTACTACACTACTACAGCTGAAATTATATCATATACTAAAAGCCCAAATTAGAGCCCAATTAGTAGATAACAGCCACATTTTATGAAACCCTAACTCATGATGCGCCACTCTCACTCTCTCTCACCGTCTCTCTCCATTAACCGCCGCCGCCTCACACACCTCGCGGGTGAGCAGCGCCAACTGCTTCCTTCATTCCCTCATTTCCTTCTCTATCTCTCCCTCTAATTGGTGGAAACCGCTAAACACTAACTTGCCGCCGCCGCCGGGCAACTCCTCTTGTCCGTCGGCCCACTGAAGGTTAGTACCAGATATCAATCACGGAGAAAACAGACACAGACTATCTATCCTCTACTAAAACTCAATTACTATTTGGGGAACCAAAAGATTTTTGATTTTTGAAAACAAATTTTGAAAGCAATAAACAACTAATTACAGATAAAACACAGAGATAGAAGTATAGAGATAAGGGAATTCCAGGGATGTGCGTTCACAGTTATGGTTGTACAAATTCCCACTATAATACCCTAGCACAGTTCTTACTTTCATAGAACGAGTCACCTAGTTTATGCTCATGCGATGCAAACGTTGGTTACAAACATTAGGGTTGTCAATCATAAATACGTATCTCCTAAAAGCTCCTAAGACCCTTGAAAAGTCCTCACTCTCAATTAATAGTGCCGTTTTTAAGGAAGCTAATTGTAGTGTCTATTAAGTGGATCTAACTCGCCAACCTCCTCTCACGATTATGTAGCAAGTTATATTAATTCATCACAGAGTGTGTCACTCAAACATGAAGCATTATCCATTAACTTGAGGAAGAAACAAAGTAAGAACAAAATGAATATTAAATAGAAAATGAATTGTATAACCAAAGTCGTTACTAACACATCCCTAGAATCCTTTTAATTTAGTTACACATGATGGAATAATCTATAAATATAGATTGGAGGGAAAACAATGGGAACATAAAACTAAAGCAAATAAAATCCAAAGGTTGAATCCTTGTAGCTTTGATGATCTTGAATCCTTCTTCAACTCCTTGCACAATGAAGTACTCTAACTTTTAAACTCTGGAAATATGTTGCAAAAAGAAGATCTCTAATGATGAAGCTTGAGGAGGGGAGAAATCGCCCCTTCTCAAATAAGGAAAAAGGGTTGCAAAATATGCTAAATCTTGGAGAGAAATTAGGGCAAATCTGCTCATCGCGTTTTGGCAGCGGACCGTTGCATCTTGGCCAGCGGTCACTATGGATTGGTCCGAGGCTTCTGACTCCTGGGTAGTGGTCGCCACGCATTGCCTAGCGGTCGCTGGGCGCGTCTTCATTCCATGCACAATTTTCCCGGAGCAGGCCGCTACTAACATTGTGGTCGCTGGGCGCCAGCGGTCGCTAGCAGTGTTGCAGCTGTTGCTAGGCGCTCCCAGAATCTCCAGATTTCCTACTTCGCGTTTTGACTCCCTGTTTAGGCTCAAATATGCACATTTCTTACAAAACACATCAAAATACTAAAATAGATAAAGCATACACAATATGGACATGAATTGTGATTTTTACATTAAAAACAGACCAAACAATGGCCTTAAAACTATGCAAAATCCGATCGTATCAAGTGGCGAGAAATTTTACAGTTCGCAAAAATAAGACCTTTTCGAAAATGTAACGAAAGTAGCATCTTGCATGAGTATTCCTAAGTTTAGAAGCAAAAGGAACTAAGTAAAAAGCTAAGGAAGATACAGTTTAAAAACAAGGATTTTCACCTAAAGAACACAAGAACTAGAGTAAATGTTTTAACACTAGATAAATAAATTCACCAAAGCTCTTAAAGATCAGCCTCCAACAACCATTAACTAAAGAGTTAATATGTTGGAAATAAGTTTCAACACCTACAAAGAAATTAAAGCATTAAAGAAACTAAAATCTACTACAAGCTTTAACCCATGGTGAATAAAAGATCTTGGCAGTCTTGAGCTTGAAATCTCACTTCTTAAGGAAGAGAAAAAAGGTTTCATAGAGAGAGGGTAAACTAAACTAAACTAAAGCTAAAGTGATAAGTGGTTGTTGGAAAGTTAAAGTATTTTTAATGCATATATCTAATAAAATATATTTCCTTCTTTTTACTTTTCAAGGGAAAAAGATATGGGCGTGTGTAGCAAGTCAGAGTTGTCCTTGATAAGTGTGTGGAGGTGGCTTTAATCATTTTTCCATCAGGTTCAAACTGGCCAGTCAAACAGCTTGGGCAGTTTAGGTCTTCTCTTCCTTCTTCCTTCACTTTCTTCCATTCCTTGTCATTTTGCCATCTTTCTTGCATGTTTTCCTCTTCGTGCCTTCATTAAACAACTTCTGAACTTAATGATCCATTCCCTGCCAAAAATCATCTTTTTCATGCGAATATTTAACATAATGATGATCATTTCCGAGTGACAAAAACTAGCCTATCACTGGGAATATTGGGATTTTGTTCCAGGCTGATGCCAGTAATGAAAGTGATGCTATGATAGGATTCTGTGACAGTGATTTTGCAGGGAGTATTGATACTAGAAAGTCTGAATCTGGGTACATCTTCACCATGTATGGAGTAATGTTAAGGTCTTTTCCCTTAACGGCGATTGGCGGCTGTCGCTCGGCGATCGAAATTGCTCCGTCGCCCTAGCACAGGGTCGGTGGAAATAATAGTTTTGAGTTGTGCGCGGGTTCTTCCCATCGGGCAACGCGATAACTAGGCGGCTGATAGAAGACTCCGGCGTCCAATTAGGATCGGCGGAGGGAATCCAAATTAGGATTGGAAAACACGTGTTATCTTTGGGAGAAATAATAATTCATTAATTGATTGAATGCATAAAATGATAACAAGCTCTCCTAGTTATAGTACTATAATACTATCCTAACTTATTGAATAGGAAAACAAAGATATAGAAAGGATATGGTAAAATAATAGATACTAAATAATTGAAATATCTAAGGATCGTATCAAGTAGCTATAAGTTGTAAATCGGGTTTGAAAAATGTGGTGGCTCTTTCCACGTCTGAAGCCGAGTATATCGCCCAAACATCAGCGGTGAAAGAAAGCTTTTGGTTAAAGGGGATTGCTGCTGATTTTGGGGTGGAGCAAGAAGTCATTGCTATAGGCTGTGACAACAACAGTTCTTTGAGTCTAGTAAAGCAACAAGTTTTTCATGAACGGAGCAAGTACATTGATGTGCGGCTGCATTTCGTGAGAGATGAAGTGATCATCCAGCTCAATTCAGCTCAAGAAGCTCCAGTAGTCGTCGTATACATTACTAAGAAGAGGTTAGATCCTGGCCGTCAGATTAGTTATATGATAGTCGATAGTTTCTTTGTTTTCAAACTACATCCTGGCCGTCAGATTAGTTATATGATAGCCGATAGTTTGTTTCTTTTCAAACTACGTAAAAGGGGATAAAATCGTTTCATCTCCCTAGTCTTAGTTTTCTCCACAATTTGTAATATCTGATCTCCCTCAAAATTCAATACAAGCTCTTCAGTTTCTGCTCATTTCTCAATTGTCATCGCAATCATTTGCTGCTAAAGCTAAAACTATCTATAAAAAAGTTAAACAAATACTTTAGATTATAGTTAAATTTGAGAGATTCACAAAAACCATTAATTTGGTTGAAATTATTCTACAGAACAAAAATTAGAAAATCTTTAAGTTCTTTAGATTAGAAAAAACAAAATTTAAGAAAAACTGTCCCTTTATATATTGATAGATTTTGCATTAAAATTCGTATCAAACCCAAAATGCATATTTAATTAGAGACGGAGGGAGTAATATACATATAGTCTATATCAATTTTAATTGACCAAAATTGTGCACCAAGAAAAAATAAATAAATCTTAAAGTTCATGCATTTAATTAAAGATTTAAAGTTTAAAACTGGCGGCGGCATATAGGCATAGCATTTAAATGTAATAAGTTGGGTAGCGTAAAATGCAAACTCATATATTGTACAAATTCCAAACTATGATCTGGACCGTTAGAAAATGTTAATAGATGACAAAATAATAGCAACAAAAAATGTCAACACAGTGTCAACACAATATCAATACAGCATCAACCGTTAACACTGTGTTGACATTTTCTGTTGCTACTATTTTACCATCTGTTGATATTTTCTAACGGTCAAGATCATAGTTTGGAGTTTGTACGATATTTAGAGTTTACATTTGATCACATCCCATAATAAGTTTGTATTGCTATTAACTGCTCCCTCCATCTCATTCAATATGTTCACATTTTTTTTTTCTTTGTTCCATTCAAAATGTCCATTTTTTATATTTGGAATAAAATTTCTTTCTCATTTCTCCTTATTAAAATATTCAATTACTTTTTCCACTCTACTTTATTAAAAACAACCAATTCACCTAAAACTCTGTGTCACTCAAGAATATGGTAATCTTAAATGGTACTGAGAGATACGAGATGATACGATTCATATCTTAGGGAAATCACAATTAATTAGTTATCTTTTTGTTTCATCATATCGTTTTCATATATTAGTTTTCCTATTCAATAAGTTTGGGTAGTATTCTAGTATTGTAAATAGGAGAGCTTGTTATCATATTTAATCATCCAATCAACGAAGCAATGATTATATTATTTTGGCCAAGTCCTTGTGTAATGCTTTGAATCCATAATTCCCTACGCTACATGCTGCCCGACGGAAGGTCTCCACGACAGCCGGAACGTATATCTGATCTGTAGTCGTTGCTCGATGGGTTGGAACCTGCGCACAACCGTCCAGATCCTTATCTCCGTCGACCCTTACAGGCGCCGAATTTATCTGTATTTGTTATTTTCTGTTTTATAGGATCGTTAGGGATTTAGGTCGTTAAGAACTGGTGCTTTCATTGCGTTGTTGTTGAAGCGTTTCATGAGTACACAAGATGAAAGCACCGGTTGTTAAGGACCTAAATCCCTAACGATCCGATAAAATAGAAAATAACGAATACAAATAAATCTGGCGCCTGTGAAGGTCGGCGGAGATAAGGATCTGGGCGGCTGTGCGCGGGTTCCAATCCGTCGGGCAACGGCTACAGATCAGATATACGTTCCGACTGTGTATGGAGACCTTCCGTCGGGCAGCAGGCAGCATAAAGAATTATGGATTCAAAGCATTACGCAATGACTTGGCCAAAATAATATAATCGTTGCTTCATTGATTGAATGCTTAAATATGATAACAAACTCTTTTATTTATAATACTAGAATACTACCCTAATTTATTGAATAAGAAAATTAAGATATGGAAAAGATATAATGAAACAAAAGATGACTAATTAATTGTGCTTTCCCTAAGATATGAATTGTATCAGGAGATTTCTACAAACATTTACATGGACGATTTAAATAGAAAGTTTGAAGATGTATTTTAGAAAGAATATTTTGTTTTTCTTTCTCAATCTAAAAGGTTAATTAGCGGTGTAATTAACATTTGAACTACAATGTTCATAGAAAACCCCTCGCTAAGAAAGAGGATCCAAGGAGTGAATGAATTCAACTGTTAAAAATAAGTAAATCAACTTCAACTGTGGAGAATAATTAATTAATCCACACTATATATTTCCATTGGTATAATCGACTCAAGTTTTACTAGCACGATCACTAATTCATCTTTAAGTTTAATACTCATCACGAAGTATGATATTACTTACTTTTATAAACATCATCTGATTCTGAGTAATTCTACCATGTATTCCTAATAGCTACTGAGTTTTTCGTCCTCATATTTAACCTCAATTTTTTTTATTTTATTTGATTAAGGTAATAATTAATCCCAATCATGTATCAATGTCTGCGTATTATTTCTCATGACCGATTCAATTTTACTATTCGTTGCAGATCATACGTTTAGAGCATCCACAATAATGTGGACATCCCAATAGTATAGTACTAGGACATCCCAACACCTCCTGCCACGTCACTAGGACATCCTACTACACTGCCACATCACTAGGACGTCTCACTATAGCATAACACTAGGACTAGCCGATGCCCTAGCCAATAAAACAAATTGAAAATTGCGATTAATTCATTTTAATTATTGGTGTTTTATCAAATATAAAAAAAATGAAGTGCAATGAGTTGTAAATATTAAATATAAAAAAAAAAGTAAAAAAAATAATAAAAATATCAGGACGTCCTACCTCTTGTCCATGCAATATATAGCGGACAAGAGCACGGACGTCAGGTAGGACGTCCGGTTTTGGGCGCGGACAAGAGCTCGTCCTACTTCGGGACCTCCTACCTATCGCCCTACCTGACGTCCGCTATTGCGGCGAACACCCCACGAACATCCCTCTAGTCCTACCTGAATTGGGGATGCTCTTAAGCAATATAAAGTTTTCACCAACGACTTTGGTTCATTATGAAGTCTAGAACAAAAGTCTTAAGCAACCGTGGCGCTTTTACCATATTTTGGTTCTACATCATTAGGGCTCGACCTTGTCTGTTAAATTCTCTCAATTCTGTCCCGCATCGACTTGGTGATGATCCAATCTAATCTATATAAGTGTGGATAATCCCCCCCCCCCCTTATGAGGCCTTTTAAGGGGTGAGTGGCCATTTCTAATATGGTATCAGAGCGGGCCCAAGTCGATGATGGATTTCTCTTTATTTCTTATCTACCTCACGAGTGGAAGACCGATGTCCTTTCCGGCCCACATCGATGATGGTTCTCTCTTATCTCTTGCATTGCCTACCCACGTGATGGAAGACCGATGTCCTTTCCGGCCCACACGTGAGGGGGCGTGTTAAATTCTCTCAATTCTGTCCCACATCGACTTGGTGATGATCCAATCTAATCTATATAAGTGTGGATAACCCTCCCCCTTATGAAGCCTTTTAAAGAGTGAGTGGCCCATTTCTAATATTGTCTTTCTTAACAAAATTAAAAAAATTAGAACTATTGGCTTCATCTTTTAACTCTTTCACTAGCGGTGTTCTTGCCTCTGACAACTGTGAATGCTCTGAGCACGTTTTTGGTAATCATTAAAAATTAATGATTGTTTTGCTTAAATATCTCTTTAGCCATCTAGATCATTCTACATTCACATTTATTAGAATGTACAAAATTCTATAGTGAAAAGCCAAATTTAAATTCTACAAGTTATTGTCCACTAACTAAAGGAATATAGTTATAATTTCATCTTGGTGTGGATAGGTACAATATACCTTACCGTATTCTTTATTGAAAATTTGGTATACGAAAAAATCATACATTTAACTTATCAAAAGGTCTATCGTATTTTCGGTACGACAAATTTCAATTTCGACACCGTACCTCATTATCGATATACCGTACTAAAATTCAGTATACCGTACTTTTGCGGTATACCTGAATTTTCAACATTAATGAAAATAGAATATTTGATTTTTTTATAATATTATTTATATCTAATAATTTAATTAATATATTAAATATATTTTATATATAATTATATTTATATTTCACAATAGATTTTATAATTTAAAAATATATATTTATATTTTACTGTACATACCTTAATTTACGGTATATACCGAATTTCGGTATGCTGCGGTATACCGTGATATATGAAAATTCATACCATTACCTTACTGAAATCTTTCGGTAAGGTATCATACCGTACCGAAAATTTGGTATTTTCGATATTTTTTCGGCATGATAATTGACGGTATTTAAGTATTTTTCTCTAGCCCTATTTTCAACGCCAAAAAATGGGCAAAGGATCGACACTCCAAAATCGGAAAGATCAATTTTATGAATTTTCTTTTAATACATCTAAATTACTTCCTCCTATATGTACACATGTATACTTGTTTTAATGTCGATTCGTGTATCCTTAATCAAGCCTTAAATTAAAATTATTTCAAACATCTAGTTGCTATAAAATAATATTCACCAAAACTAATAATTGATGATATTGAATTTATTATCAGATAATCTTAAATCGATCATTTTTCATCGAAATACAAGATTCAGTCTAACCCTGTAATTAATATACAAGTCAATGCAAGTATAATTATTCAAACCAAGCGTACAACGTGTTTAAATAGCACAACTTCTTATCAGTCATGAATTGATAAGACCTTTTTTCTTGTAATTCTCAACAGAATCGAAAAGAGTTTCTTTCAATGGCTTATATTTCCATCCAAGTCCTTGCAGTTTTTCCGAACTCAACTGCGGTGTGTCCTTACCTTCTTTGTACCTACAAAAATGGAACAGCTTCAAATTTTTATCATGCTTTACCATAATTTAAAAGTGATAAATGAAGTTTATTACCTCTTGGGATAGTCATAGTTAGGATAGATTTCCTTAACAGTTTGGACCAAATCCTCAATGCTGATCATGTGAGAAGTGCATATGTATCGACCTCGAGCTTGAGGTGTCTCGTATACTAGTTTGATTGCTTCAGCCACGTCACGCACATCTACTATTGCACGTACGCTGTTCTCAGTTACCTCGTACCCTTCTATTGAATCAAATTGTATTCATATCAGATTATGGTAAAATTAGAATAAGTTGGTTCGTAGTTGCCAACAATATTGATGTTGAATACACCTAAATATTGTGGCTCCCTTTTCATATCAAATCAACAAAATACATTCCTACATGAGTGCTGGTTTATTTAAATATTTACTACTACTACTACTACTACCTTTCAAAAAGTTTAGGAGGAATATACTGCTTAAATTTGGTGTAGGCTGCAGCATTGGGCCAAGGACAATGCTCGGGCACAAGGTGATTAAGTCGAGCCCGTTAGTCTCTGCATATTTTCGAGCCTCAGACTCGGCTAATGTTTTTGAGAAATGATACCAATTCTGCACACAAAAATTAATCCAAAAGCTAATTGAACATAATAAGATAGGATTATTAAATAATCATCGAAAGGGGAATGTTCGAACTTTTTCACTAAGTAGATCAAAATTTAATGAAATTCGGAAAAGAGGATTGCACAAATTGGGAGGCTTGAACATAGAAATTCTTGAAACAAAAAGTTTTTACATTAGTTCTCTTGCAGAATTCTGTATCGGACCAACAACTCTCATCCAAAACTTTATCCTTAGGCCAGTTGGGGTTCATCACGACCGCAACACACGACGACACAACCACGACACGACTCACGTTTGCCTCTGAGCATGCTTTTAGGACATTGAGAGTGCCCTTCACTGCCGGCTCAACAATTTCCACCTAATAACATGTAATGTACTACTTCAAAATCAATTTTTTAAATTTAAAATAAAAATAATCAAGATTTGTAGTAGCATTTGACTTGATTTACATAAGTTTTACTCGTACCTGAGGATTGGGTACCGATGCAGAAGAAGCAGGGCTGGCGACGTGGAAAAGACCATTACACCCTTTGACTGCAGCGAGAATGGAGTCAAAATCTAGTAAGTCTGCTTTGATGAGTCTCAGCTTTTCAGCTGCATTCTCAAAGCTCAGCAAATGAGCATTTTTGGCATCATCTGCATTAGATTCAAATGAGTTAATTTGTCTCTTACAACAAAATTATTGTTCGATTAAAAGTATTTGGAGAGAGAGAGAGAGAGAAGTAACCGGGATTTCTAACGGTGCCGTGAACGGTGTAGCCTTGAGAGAGAAGAAGATTGATGAGCCAAGATGCTACGTAACCTCCGGCGCCGGTTACACAAACACTCATACCATTCTTTGCCATATTATTTATGTATCTCAGATATTGCTACGGATCTATATATACTTGGAATTAATACTACTCCCTCCGTCCCACTGAAGATGACCCATTTTCCTTTGTAGTTTGTCCCAATCAAGATGACTCATTACTTAAAATGGAAATCTCTTTATCTCTACTTTATTCTCTCTCTCTTACTTTACTCTCTCCACTTAACACACAAAATAAAATTGCATAAAATCCCGTGCCGTCCAAGAAAGGGATCATCTTCCTTGGGACGGAGGAAGTATTATTTATTCATTTTGGTAGTTAGTAGTAGTGCAATAATTTAATCAAACTAATCTTCAAATTATATTTAAAATAGAAAATAATTCCAATTTCCAACTTCCATGATTCTCGTGGACATATAATATAGCACATCTATATATACTTGGAATTATTACTACATTTATTCATTTTGGTAGTTAGTAGTAGTGCAATAATTTAATCAAACGAATCTTCAAATTATATTTGAAATAAAAAATAATTCCAATTTTCAACTCCCATGATTCTCGTGTACATATAATATATAGCACATCACGTCAATACGTAACTTGGTTGCCTTTTTTTCATTGGCACTTTAAAGTGGACGACCGAAGCTCGAGCAATGAGACAGTTGGGCACAATCTTACTCTGCTTCTTCAAAACCCTCAACCCACAGTACTAAAAACTAGTATAAGAAAGTAAGGATCGAATCCCACAGAGATGGAGGCGTAAGAAAACATGCAAGAGAATTTGGAACTGGTTTTGGCTGCTGCCACGCACTTTTAGGGTTGAGTTTTAACTACTAGACTCTGGAAATGTAAATAATATATTCTAACAGCTAGACCTAGGCAAATATAACGGAAACATGCATCATGAAAAACAAGACGTAAGCAAGATAACCCTCCAGAGATAACAATTTACCAGACCTAGTGAACAAATTTTCCTAAAATTAGCCTAGACAGAGGAAAGACAGATCGTGGGGACCATTTCCCAAAATAGCAAGGTACGAATGAAAAGCTGCAAAATAACTAACTAAAGTTCAACTAACAACTAGCTTCATCTTCTCTAACGATCCTTATCACAAAATGCAGAGAAAAACAGAGTAAACTATAAAACAAAACAGAGCAAGCTGAATTAAACCATTTAACTACGATTAACTACGAAAATTAAACAGATCTAATATCACCATTGGACGCCCGATTAACTATGATCTCCACACAATTCAACTCAACAACTCAGATCAATCGCCAAAAACATCCAAAGTAAAACAGAAAAGCAACAATAACATGAAACAAAACCATAGCGAGAACTTTCATAGCTAAACAAGTGCAGATTCAACAGAAATTCAGCAAAATAAGGCCGAGCTTCGAACAACGAAGACTCGGGAAATTCAGAAACGGGAACTTAAAACATAAACTGTAAATTGTATCTTCGCCTCGCGTAGAGATGGTGTTGCACAAACTGATTCCCAAACTATGAACCGAACCCCCAAATTTTTACCCCCTAGATTGTGTGTAGAGTGTGAGAAAACGAGCTAAGAGCTAAAGGATGATGGATGATTCTTTAAAATGCTTCTCGCGTGCTCTTATTTATAAGGAGTTGAGCTTCTAGATCCTACCTTGAATTCTCCATTCTGCTCTTCGTCTAGGATGCTCCTCTGTCTGGTGAGTTTTCTTCTTTCTGCTCACTTTCTCTGTCAGACTCCTTCTCCAGGCAATCTCTCCTTCCTTCCTAGATCTGACATTTTACTCTACACACCTGACTTAAAATATGTGTTAGACCCAAGAAACTACAGAATTTAACCCTATAATCAATGCATGAAATTTGTCTTATCAACAACACATTATTTTGATTCAGTCCAAATTACTGTACTTCCCAACTAAAAACAAAAAAATCTTATCTTTTTATTTTCGTTTGTTCACCGTAATAGAAAGTCACGCCAAATTAATAATTCATTTTTTACTTTTGCTCTTTTTATTCACATTTTCTTTTTGTCTTTCTCTCTTCTATACTTAACAATGAAAAAATAAATAAAAATTACACAAAGTACTAGTGTGAGAAAATAAAAATACAATACATGAATAAATTCATTATAAAAATAAAAATGCTAATGAATTAACTACGAAAATCATAAAAAATAAATTAATTAATAGACAAATGAATTAGTATAAGAAAATTCAAAAAAGAAACTAATTATAAAAGTGAATTCATTTGTAGGTAAATGAATTACTAAGGCAAAATATATATATAAAAAAAAAAAAACAATTCCAAAACAAGGGTCCTAGTTCTCAGCCCAGCATTTTAACCAACTAAGCCAGTGAGCTAATCTGTAAGTGGTGTAACCATAGTATCTAATATAGCACGAATGGCTGGGGTCCAAGGAACCCCCATGCCCCTACGTAGGGTTTTCAATGATAATACTGTATTTCATTTATAAAAATAGTTTCATTTTTGTCATTTTTGGTGTCTAAAGAAAATAGTTTATTTTAAAAAATAAAAATTTTATCTCATACTTTATCCACTTTTTCTTCTTTTCTCTTTCTATATCCTACTTTATTTATTTTTTCTCTCAATCTCTCTTAATTTATCTAATTTTTTGAATAATTTATCTAATTTTTTGAAACCCATGTTCTCCTCAAATGAGACTATATTTTTAGACGGAAAGAGTGCTATATTTATGCTCATTAAATGCATTCACTATGGTGGCCGATGGCCACCGCCGAGCGATCGGTCACCCCATCGGCCCCCATTGTGGTGAGCGGGCCGACCATCATTGTTAACCGCCTCCGCCCCGAAGCGATCCAGCAGCCGAGGCGATATCCTTTTTTTATATTCATTTTTTATTCACATTCATCCCACTTCATTTTATCTCACTCTACGTTTTATTCACGTTCGTCCCACTTCATTTTATCTCACTCTACATTTAACTTTTTTCTAGTCACAATGTTTTTTGTATTTTTTTAAATATAGGATATTTTCTTTTTAATAAAAAATTATTTTTTTATTGAGTTGTCTTTAATTTATTTTTCTTATTTTATTTCACATTAACAATTAAAAGTGAAAAATATAAAATAGTGAGGGTGTGGCAGTGAAGGTCTCTGGAATGTGCTGCTGACGTAGCAGGACGAAATGAGATAGAATCTAAAATGAGCTCCAGATTTAAAGCCACACTACAGATGCTCTCTATCATCGTGAAAATGGGTAACACTAGCATGTGATATTAAAAAAATGGGCCGGCAGCTACACAGAGATATAACGTGATAGAGAAGCATACTACAATATTAATAAGGGCAAACTGCCTTAGAAGTCACAAACCTTTTTCATTTTCCGGTTTTTTCCTCAAACTAAAACATTGATGTAAAATGTAATGAACTTTACATTCAATTGTCGATTTCCCATGACTGATTTAATTCCGGCCATGAAGCAAGCTGACGTGTCTTTTTAAGTTGACGTGGCTGCTGAGTGTATAAGTTGATGTGGCTGCTGACGTGTCAAACTGCCCAAAAAGTCACAAACTGTTCCCATTTTCCGGTTTTTCCCACGAATTAAAAAATTTATCCTGCTAAGTGTGTACTGACGTGTTAAAGTTAAGCTTACTCGTATTTTAACCCACAAAATCCAAAATTTATCCTAATTCACACTCCATTTTTTACCCTAAATTCATCCACAAATTCCTTTCACTTCACTCTCAAATCGATGTCAACGACAATGAGCACGATGGCGGCGAGGGGCTTCTGTGTGGTGGCAGAGGAGTCACTTTCATGTTTTTCTAAAGCCGCCACATTGACTGACGCGACTTCTTCCTGCTCTGCTTCCTAGACAAGATAAATAATAGTAACAGCAAGAGAAATCACCGTAAAACAGATCCAATTCATTTCCCGCAATGGCGCCGCCGGAGAGCTTCTTCTTTCCTTCGCCACCGCCACTCGTGGCAATAGCCAGAGTTTTGGGGCACACAGTGTCAAGAGGCTTCCCACACAGAGAAGTGTCGAGAAGTTATTCCTTCGATTTTACTACAAGGCATTTTGGAATGGAGTCGTTTAATTTGTTAAAAGATACGTTGAATTGGTCAAGATTTGGGAGCTAGAGTGATTAATCTAAAAAAACAAAATTGAGATTGAAACCATACATGCAAAACAAAAAATTGTCTAATTTTGAACTAATAAAAAATCGCACATTCAATCAAAATTGACCAAAAATTGATTGTTTGAAGTGGAAAAAATTGAAATTGGATTACGATTGAAATCCGGGGAGAATGAGACAAGTTTGTGGGGAAACCGGAAAATAGGAAAAGTTTGTGACTTTTAGGATTAATGAATTTCTGCTATTTTCCACGTCAGATTTCAGGCTTGCCACGTGCGCAAGATTTTGACCGGAAAACTCTAGGGTGGGTCAAATGGGAAATTCCAACAACTCGGTAAAGTTCATGACACTATAAGACAATTTCTTAGTTCGTGGAAAAAACCGGAAAATGGAAAAAGCTTATGACTTTTAGGGTAGTTTGCCATAATAATAATAATAATAATAATAATAATAATAATAATAATAATAATAATAATAATAATAAGATATTATCTTTCTAAGGATTTATTTAGATATCCTACTTCCTCCGTCACCTAATAATTATCCATTTTGATTTGAGCACAAATTTTATGAAATATAAAAAAAATTGGATTGACAAAGTTAGTAGAATATCGGTTCTACTATTGTATATTCTTTCCGTCCTAACAAAGTTGAGTCAAAACTTTTGAACACAAAGATTAAGAAATTGTGTCAAAAAGTATGAGAGAGGAATAAAGTAAAGTAGGCCATGTAATAAAATAAAAGTGATTAGATGTTTTGTTTATTGTCAAAAAAGAAAATGACACGATTTAGTTGGGACATCATAAAAATGATTACGACTCAACTTAGTTGGGACGAATGAAGTACTCCGTCCGTCCTGAATAATTGTCACATTTCATTTACTGCACTCATTTTGAAAAAATGATACTCCCTCCGTCTCAGCTCAAATGATTGATCTCTTTTTGGCCGTTGTTTTGCGAAGATGATAATAAATAGTTAAAGTAGAGAGAAAGTAAAGTAAAAGAGAGAATAATATAGAATAGAGTCGTATCTACATTATTCTCTTACTTACTTTATTTTCTCTCCACTTTAACTATTTATTATAATTTTCCCTAAACACGTGCCGAAAAGCAGTCAATCACTTGAGATGGGACGGAGGGAGTGATAAATAGTTAAAGTGAAAAGAATAAAGTAAGAAAGAGAATAATGTAGAGAAAAGTCTTATATAAATTATTGATAAGTTGTATTCTAAGCCTTGGTTACTGGTTAGTATGTCGTGATTTACATGTATTATCCACAAGGAAGTTGCTTAAGTGTGCAGGAAAAAGGGGTCCAAGTCAGTAAGAGACGGTTCGGACAACTCTGGTGGAAAAGGACGCTAGAAGGGTGCAATACTGATCAGGATGCATGCCAGAGAAAAGGCTCGAAATGGAGAAGAAGGATCGCTGGGATGATCAACCATAAACAAGGGGCAAGAGAGTCATTTCGCTAAGGAAGTCTACCCTAAAAGCAAGGGCAAGCCTCCCTATAAAAGAAGCCACTTGGAGAGAGTTAGTTCGAAGTCCAACCACCACACTTAGTTAGAATTCTCTCTCGAAGATCAGTTCCTTCAGCATTGCCCACATTTTTCTCGTTCCTCGCCACAGCCATGGTCATTTGAAGTTTCAGATGTCCACCGGAGAGTCATCATCCACCGTTCCAGCCAGTTTGTCTAGTAGTAGTAGCAGTTTCATCGCCCGGAGTGGCATAAACAATCTTTAATCGCTTTCTTAGTTTAAACTTTACTTTCTTTCTTCGTTGGATTTGTTGCAAACTTAATTCTTGTTGCCTTTTGAAGTATTCCGTTAAGATCCAAATGTTTTAGTTATTAAATTTGTTTTTCGCATCTCTCTTTGGTTTGAATCTGCTTCATTCTGCCTAGGAAAGTTAGATCTAGTTATCGCAATTGTCTTCTAAGTGTTTATGCATGTCTTCGCTTGAGTAGCCTAAATCTGGAGTTGTTAATTGAAATTTCAAAGTTCATGTTTCAGTTTATGTTTTCATGCATGAGTTTCTTATTTTGCGTTGTCATGACCACGTTGCATGTTAGCCAGTAGGAGTAATCTGGAGTTATTAGCCGTTAATCTTCAAGTTTAAGCTTTTTAATTAATGCATCTTGTGTTTGAAGTTGAGAATCTAAGTTTATCCATGGAGTTTGTGTTCATATAATTTCTGTTAATACTTGTTGAAGAAGAAAACATCACAATCTACTTTTGCTTTGGACCACTTGCTTTTTAGTTACTTTTTACTTTTGTCCTTTAATTTAAGTTTGTACCTTCCAGACCTGTCAGAGTTACCACCCATCCACCACATATCCCGTGTTGTTCTATATTTCCTTATTTAGTAACTGTCTACTTTTCACACGTCCCTGAGATACCTTGTCCCTTATTTTTACGTACACAACCACATGTCGGTCATTTTCACGCCCACTAGTCAGTAGAGTACCATCTTTAATTTCTGTCTAGATAGAATCTCAACCCAAAAGCGTGGTAGCTAACCAAAACCTCCCAAATTATCACCACAATTATCCGAACGTGTCCATCTCTATGGGATTCGACCCTTACCTCCATTATACTAGCCAGTAGAAGTGGGTTGAGGAATTTATTTGATACCAGGTTCCGGTCGTCGTGCCAACGACTCAGCTAGGTTGGGATTTTCATCCTGATCATTTGGACGCACCCTTAATTTAACACAACACGGACAACCTGCACTTTCAATTATTCTCTCTCTCACTTTACTCTATCTACACTTTAACTATTCATTATCATTGTTTTAATTTACTAAACACAACTTTTTTAAATCTTGTACCGAAAAAAAATGCTTCAAGTAATGTAGAATGGAGGAAGTAAAAAAGAGTGGACAATTAGTGAGTGATAGAACTTAATTTGTAATTTATCAGATTAATAATATACGTTCACTTTTCCTCCATATGTGAATGTCAAGGCTAACTGTAAAGACTAATTTTATAGATCCATAAATTTTATTACTTCCTCCGTCCTATAATAATATTCACTCTTATTGAGGGCACAGATTTTAAGAAATATAAGAAAAAATTAGTTAGAAAAGTTAGTGCAATGTGAGATCCATCTTTTTATATTAATTTTATAATAAAATATGAATGAAGTGAGTTAGTGAGATGTGAAACCTACTTACCAAGTATGGTGAATTGAAATGTGACAATTATTATGAAAACTAGTATATCCCCCGCGCGTTGCGCAGCTGAGAAAATTTGTAGTAAATCATATAATTTGTGCGAGATATGAATAAAGAAAATTATTTAACACACTCTATGCCTAAATGTTTTGTACCAACTTAATTGGGACAAAGGGAGTACAATATTTAAGAATACATATTTTCTTATAAATTTATAAGAAAAACATACTCTCTCCAGTTAAGACTAAGGAGATTATTTTAAGATATCCCCAGCGCGTTGCGCAGCTGACGAAATTCGTAGTAAATCATATAATTCTTGTGAGATATGAATAAAGGAAATTATTTTAACACACTCAGTGCCCAAAAGTTTTGTACCAACTTAATTGGGACAAAGGGAGTACAATATTTATGAATACAATATTTAAGAATATATATTTTCTTATAAATTTATAAGAAAAACATACTCTCTCTAGTTAAGACTAAGGAGATTATTTTAAGATTTCATATCAAAAAGTTATGTACCAACTAAGTTAGTACAAACAGAGTACAAAACTTAAGAATAATATTCACCTACAAATCTATAAAAGCAATAACTACTACAATTACACAAAATCAATTACTACCTCAAATCTTCTCTCAAGTCTTACAGCAATTACATTTTCCAAACTTTCTCTTTGGCAACGGATGATTAAATCAACAAAAGATGTATATTTCGACGTTGATATGCGAAAATTCTTCAGAATATTTCCCCTAGAAGAACAATAAAAAATGGTATGCATTTGTTAATCATAAACATATGATAAAAAATTTATTTCGAAATAGATTATCATTTCTATTGCAATTTGTTTAGCATAGTAATATTTTTGCATATATCATATTATGACATTGACATTCACTGCAACACAAAACTACTACGATAATACATCAATGATACAATTTTATTAATCTCTACCCATTCTTCCGTTTTTTTTTTAATTTTCTTAATGACACTTTTCCACAATATTTCTTCCAAATTTAGAGTAGTACTATTCTTTAAATATTAATGATATCTCTTCACGATAAGTTTTATAAAATATTATGAGTAGTACTACTATTACTTTTTGTCATAAAAATAAATGATTTAGTCACTTTGAAACTTTACAATATAGGAAAATTACTATTAATATACAAAGTACAACGAATTGAATATAAGTAATTAACGATTAATATTACTTTGATATATCACGATGAAATATGTAATATAAATGTATGACTACAATCGAATCCCGTTAAAATATGTAATTTTGATTTTGATTCTTTAATTTTTAAAATTTCAATTTCTTTAATTTCTTTTATGTTTGGAATGCTACAGTCGAATCTCGTTAAAATAATTCTTGTATTCTTAAATCATCTATTTCCCATTTTAAAACTATATGATTGATGTTTTCTCCGTTTCTTTATAAAATACACTTTGCAACAAAATCAATTGTTTATACTGAATATGTCATATTAATATTAATTTAGTTTACCGTTGTGATTTTAATAATTTCATAATTTTAATTCTCCATTATATTTATATCTTTTAAGCTCTCTAATCAAAATCAATAGAAACATAATCAAATCTTGCAATATATAATAAAGTGATTTGAATTTCATGAAATTTTAATTTTTGAACATTACAATCGAACATCGCTTGTAAAATCACATGTTCTTAACTCATCTATTTAATATTTTAAATCTATATAGTTAATATTTTATATTTTATATAGAATATTGCATAGCAAAAAGTACATTACACAATGTTGTTAACTTGTAAACTATGTTGCTAAGTCAAGACTACAACCTAGCCCTATGGATTACTAAACCCTTTGGGGGTGGATTTAACTTCGATCACCAGTGAACACTATGTCATTGAGTCGGTGCTACACCCTAGCCTCATGGTGCTACACCCTAGCCTCATGGACTAAACTCTTGGAGTGTTGTGCCCAAATCACATTTAATTGTCAATCAAATGACATTCATATGATTAGTAAATTTGTACTTCAGCTCAGCGCGATGCGCATATGACGATATTTATAGTAATCAAATAAGTACGTAATCATGTATTATTGATACATGTGAACTTTAGTACTGTTAT
Source organism: Salvia hispanica (assembly GCF_023119035.1). Lineage (NCBI taxonomy): Eukaryota > Viridiplantae > Streptophyta > Magnoliopsida > Lamiales > Lamiaceae > Salvia > Salvia hispanica. Next base: position 45,495,360 of record NC_062965.1, read on the forward strand.
ATAGTACTATCAAATTGTTATACCTGTGAACTTTTTGATTGCACATTGGAACTTTCGTAAATTCATGTTCACAGTAAAAAAGTCTTTAATTACTAATATACTCAACTTTATTGCGCATAATTACAAAAGACATAAAACTTTTTTCACCAACAACATTTGGTACACTTATTACATTCTTTTAAATCAAAAGGTTAAATTAATCATAGTTTCAACTTTCAACTCACCGTAGAATTGTTACATATTAAATTAAATCATAGTTTCAACTTTCAACTCACCGTAGAGTTGTTACAGATTGTATAACCAAAAATTAAATATTATAATGTCGTACACATTTTTCTACTTTTCATATTATTATATCATACTTTAGTGACACATATAAACTTCGTGTATATATATATATATATATATATAAAGGGTCTTGTTAGGTTGAGATTTTTGAGCCTAATTGAGAATTGAGATGCAACCACAATCACTCATTTGCGCGATGTCAACAGCCTGTAGTTTATGTCAACAGGGGGTATTTTTGTCATTTCAGTTCTAAAATGTTTAAACTGTATTCTAAATACGCTGTAAAACTTTGAACGGTTTCTCAAAGTTCTCTCCCAAGTTTCAGTCGCGATTCATCGCGATTCTAAATACAATTTTGCATCTTCTCTCCTTTTCGTCGCGATTCATCTCCTAATCTTAGATTTCGATCAGTTTTCTACATCAATTAATTTCGAAAAATGAGGATCAAAGAAATAGTTGAAGCTGAAGCGGCGATTGCATCCAGAAAAAGGCATTCCAAATCGGCGGTCGTTGAATCGACTTCTTCAGGTTAAGAAATTGATTCAAATTTTAAGTATATTGCTTCGATTTTAGTGTATTACAACACATCTGGATTTGTTTTCTTATGAAATCGATTTCTGCTGATTTTTTTTTTGTTGATTAGCGATGGTAGAATCGGAAGAGATGGAAAGGAACAATGCTTCTGGAAAAAACGGAAGAGGACAAGCATCACCTTCCAGTTAAGGATTTGTTTAAATTTTTAAGATTATTGACATTTTATACAATAGCTACTGACCTAGCTATAATAATATATTGTTGACATAGTGTACGATTGTTTGAATGACTGTTGACATAATTATATTGACATAGTGTATGCTTGTTTGACGAAGTGTATGTTTGTTTGAATGGTTGTTAGGATGGTTGTAAAAAACATATGTATGGCTGTAGTAGCATGTCAATAGCTATTGACATAGTGTATGCTTGTTTGAATAGGTGTTGACATAATGATATTGACATAGTGTATGCTTGTTTGACATATTGTATGCTTGTTTGAATGGCTGTTAGGATGGCTGTAGAAAACATATGTATGATTGTAGTAGTATATCAATAGCTATTGACATATTGCGTGTTTGTTTGAATAGTTGTTGACATAGTCATATTTATGTGAACAGAGTATGCTTGCCATAAACTTTATAAGATAATCAACCGGGTATGTCAACATTATAAACTTAACTATTGACATAATAGTAATAAGATAATTGTTCTTGTTATATATGGGATACCCCTGTTAATGACAGAGTATACTTAATGCTTAAACTTTTGTTAATTGTGCTTGGTATATCTATTGACATAATTTTAGTAATATACATGCACTTGCTGTCAACAGAGTATACTTGTTATTGTCATGATATTGTGTATAATTGATATAGATTTATTATATTTGATGTTAAACCAATAACAGAAAAATATCAAAGCGAAAAAGGAGTACCTTAGTATCTCAGAAAGAGTTGATGATTATTGAGAAAAAACAAAAGAAAAGTGTAGAGGATGAAAAACAGATTGAGATTGCTGAAAATTTATTTCAAAGGCTTCTAGTGAAAAGGAAACCATTATTTTTTGTTGATGCAATAAGCAAACTGAATTAGGAACAAATTAATGATGTGAAGGAGTTGGGTTTTGAGAGTATCCTACATTTCAACATTGATTACATTCCTAGTAGATTAGCATTCTCATTATTAAAAAGTTTTGATGAAAAAAAGTGCAAGATAAAGCTTTATAATGGGAAAAAAAATCATATCATTGAAGAGAATCTGTTCACTTATGTTCACAGATATTCAAGGAGGAACACAGTTCAAGAGAATGTTCTTGGTCCTGTTAGAATCAGCATTGATTGAGCAATCAACATGTGGAATGATAAAATCTAAGATTGGAGAGATAATTGATGATCTGGATAGCGTGAGAAATATCAACTGTTGTTCATATACAATGTTTGTGCTCAAGTTTGCAATGGAAAATTGGTCGAAGACAGAGAAGAACGCCTTTGCAGGACCACTTCCCTTCCTTATGGTTTGTTTTACATTTTGCATTACACATTATTAACCGTTAACATGATTACATTAGGTTGTATGTGTAAGTGATATAGCTTGTACTATAGTTGTAATAAGTTGTATTAGTTATTTAAGTGGCTTGTGAATTGAGTTGACACTACACACTAGTAATTGACATGCATTTTTTAACATATGCAGCTCTGCTACTTAGACAGAGTTACACAAGATAAGCGTTCTGTTCCTCGGACATTTCCATTAATGAAAGGATGGAAAAGTGAGCATGTTTAGGCTAGAGAAGATAGAGAGACCAGTGCAGAAGTTTTTGGTTTAGGACGTATAAAGAAGAGATACATTCGTAATGAGGAGTAGCAGCAAGGGAATGAAGAACAAAGTCTTGATGTAGATGACAGATGACAGTGGAGTTGGGTCTTCTTCTCAGAACCTACTCCCATCAGATATGGTGACAAATGTATTGCTTCACGATGATTGCATCAATTTACAATAACCAGAGGTTGCCGATGTTACAACTGACTCATGATTGGATAGAAGCAAACATGGACAAATTGTTTGAGCTAAACAACAAGTACAAAGAGTTGTTTAGTTGTAGAAACAAGAATTGAACAAAATGTGATTTTAATGTTTGATGTTAACTTATTTTTTGGATGAGTTTTAAAACTATTATTGTGGATTATGACTTTTGAACTTATCAGTTATATCAAATGTTAATCAGTTCAACAAATTATAATGAAATGTCAACAACCTATAACCAAATGTCAACAGCTTGTATAAAGTGTCAACAACTCGGAAAACAAATATTATACTCCCTCCGTCCCATCGTATTCCTTTTTGGGTTGTCCCAAGTTACTTGAGTCATTTCTCTTTTTGGCTAAAAACAAAACATCTAATCACACTTACTTTTTTCTTTTTTTACTTTACTCTCTCTTCTTTCTCTTACTCCATCCGTCCGCGATTAGGAGTCCCGGTCATTTTTGCACACCCGTTTTATAAAAATCATAAAAAATAGTTAAAGTGTAGAAATGGTAAAGTAAGAGAGAGAATAATGTTGACATCTTGTCAACATTATTCTCTCTCTTACTTTACCATTTTTCCACTTTAACTATTTTTTATCATTTTTATAAAATGGGTGCGCAAAAGTGACCGGGACTCCTAATCACGGACGGAGGGAGTACTTTATTCCCTTCTCTACTTTATTTAACTCATTAAATATAACTTTCTTAAATCCCGTGCCGAAAAGAAACGCCTCAAGTAATTTGGGACGGAAGGAGTAATTAAAAAAGAAAATCATACGATAGATGTCAATAGAGAGCAAAATCAAATATCACAAACTAATAAGAAAATGTCAATAACTTGTAGTATATGTTAACAACAAAAAAACAACTCTGATTGTTGTTGACATGGCTTGTACGTGTAGTTGACATGACTTATAATTGTTGTTGACATGTTTTCTATGAGTAGTTGACATGGCTTGTACGTGTAGTTGACATAGTATGTAACATAGTTGACATGACTTGTATGTGTAG
>NC_062965.1:45499315-45564315 GCF_023119035.1 Salvia hispanica
CAATAGAGAGCAAAATCAAATATTAACAACTAATAAGAAAATGTCAATAACTTGTAGTATATGTTAACAACTATAAAACAACTCTGATTGTTGTTGACATGACTTGTACGTATAGTTGACATGACTTATAATTGTTGTTGACATGTTTTCTGTGTGTAGTTGACATGGCTTGTACGTATAGTTGACATAGTATGTAACATAGTTGACATGACTTGTACGTATAGACATTATTTATGTCAACTACGATGTCAACAACGTTATTTATGCCAATTATTATGTCAACAACAACATTCTACAAATAATTAATGTCAACAACATATATTTTCATGTCAACGACCTATATTATTTATGTCAACAACAACATTTTACATATAATTCATGTCAACAACAATGTTTTACATATAATTTATTTCAACAACATTTTTCATAAAATTTATGTCAACGACCTATATAATTCATGTCAACAACACACGTAATTATGTCAACGAGCTATATAATTCATGTCAAGAATAAATATTTTCATCTCAACAAACTATATAATTAATGTCAACTGCAACGTTTTACATATAATTAATGTCAACAACAACATTAAAAAAGGGAGATGGCTAATTCCCAATTGAGGAATATCACCAAACACCTAGAGTGCATTATGATTAAGCTTATTCCCCAATCCAATCCAATCCAATCCAATTCCTCCAGACTATCATCAGCAAATCACAGATCAAAAGAGGCGGTTGGAGATGTAGGAGAATGGAGTTAGTGCCGACGCGGTGGAGGATTTCGCCAGCGACGGCGGATGCGGCGAGAAGTCAGGGTACTTGACGGCGGGGACGGCGGCGGAGCATAGAGAGATGTAAAAATCTGAACATATAATCTGCAAATATACAACAATTCTAACTAATTAAATAATTGCAACAACACTAAATTAGTAAATTAAAAATTGATTTCATCTGAACTGAGGATTCGCGATTTCATCTGAATTGAGGATTTCATCTAACTAATTAAATAATTGCAACAACACTGTCGTCCGCCGACGCCTCAGAGGCGGCAGAGGTAGATGGGGCCGATGTCGTCGCTCCTGATCGAGCTTATCAGACTCCGATCCTCTCTCCACACCTTCGAATTTGTACTCCGCCGCCAAACTCGTCGGAAATTCAGTTTCACCATCTCGATAGGTAGTTGCTGCACAATCTCTGTACGGCGTTCAGATTCTACCTAGAGTTTCAATTTTCATCTTCTTTCTCGATTTTCTGTATTTTCTAATCTCCAGTTCTCTCTCCGATGGAGGAATACAATCATGAGATGAACGAAGCTCGAATTCGAGGTGCAATTTTGTGTAAGGAGATTCCTCAGTGTATGGAAGGAACACCTCAGAGATGGAGAAAGAGAGATCGAGAAGCAGAGAGCAAAAGATGGGAGTTGCTGAATTTTAATTACCATAAAATTACCATTATACCCTTTTGTTATAAATTAATCTAAAAATATTTTTTATGTGGCAAAATCTGGACCACTCATTTAATAAAAATGAGTGGCTGATATTACATCTCATTTCTCAATTACTCTAAAAAATCTCAATTGATCATGGACCTATATATAAATATAAACTTTAAGTTTTGTATATAAATTCAATTTATTAAAAAATAAAAATTTTTACAAATTTGTTAGTAAAACATTAAATGGGATACATAATTAAGTAAATTGACTTAATCATGGAATATGCGTATAATTATGTGTACAGATATGGGTATTATGTGGATTATGTGTGTAGTTCTATATTAAAAACAAATTTTTCAAATTTATTAATAAAAGATTAAATGTAGTACATAATAAAATTAAGTAAATTGACTTTATAGTGGAATGTGTATAATATGAAATATGGAGATATGGAATAATTATGTTGATTACAACAAATAAAAGAATATGGAATGCATATGGTGTGGTTGATATAAAATTGAAATTTGGTATAATGCAAATTATGACTGATTTAATGTAAAATATTGAAGGCATATAATACAAATAGTGACTTATTTAATTTGCCATGAATCAATTATAAACAAAATGCTATATTTTTCTTTTATTAATTCCATCAACCCCAAAAGATGAAAAACTCAACTAAATATTGAACACTATTTCCTTTTTATATAATTTGAAAATTAAATTAAATAGAAAGACTATTTTGTCATATCTTTTAATGCTAGTAATGCTAGTAATGCTAATTAGTAATAAATTGATAAAACAGTCATATCTTACGAACCACATTTGACCTTTACCTTATAAAATATGTAAAATTGAAAGTGTGATTTATACACACCTGAATTAAAAAAATAATCTATCCAAATATCTGATTCTGCTTCTCGTTTCAGGACATTCGATCTTTCTCATTTTCTTCTTGTGTTTTCGTTCTCTACTAAATATGTCGGTAACTAAAAGAATCAAAGTACTTGTTGTTCATATATATCCACCGACTCTCCATATATATATACAGAGAGAGAGACATTTTGTTCATAAAATAAATTAAACAATTGACATACATGCCTACTAAGTAGATTAGTGGCACTTCTAAATAGGAATATGTGTGCAACACAATTATATAAATTACATTATATTTATTATAATAAAATATTCATCTAGATTTACTACGTGGAACTTATTTCATTTTTAGAACTCCACGTGTATGTGTATATGTTAAAATGGCTTATGTATAGAATACAAAGAAATCACATCATATATGTTTATACGTACCCTACGACATTTTAATTAACAACTAATTAAATATTCAAAATTATTATTAACATATACAACTGATTTATTATATTAATCTCTTAAAATATATTAAATGTTCTCTATGTGGCTATCAAATGGTGTATTTATATATGTTGAGGTAGGGATGTTACAAATATATTAAATGTTCTCTCTATAGTTATCGAATAATGTATTTATATATGTTGGGTTAGGGATGTTGCACAGGTTTCCCTTTTTTTTAGTTCCAAGAAATCCCTCCATTTTAGAGGGGGAAAACCACATTATTTTTGGGAAGGAAAACCCACGTTCTTTTTTTTGAGGGAAATTTACTTTTTAATTGAATGGGAGAAGCCTTGTATGCCATGGGTTTCATATGCATACAAAATGTATTGTATATATATAAATGATGTGATGTTTAGTCAGCTTTACAACTAAAAATGATAGTACTATTATTTGCTGGTTTTAATGTATGAAGATGGTGGAGTTATTTTAACTATTGGTCAAAGAATGGAAGCGTGGTGAGAGTAACTATTAATATTATACTATCACATATTGCAATCCATGTTAACAATGATAATATTAATTGCTATTATTATTAGATTATATCAACCTTCTAATTGGAAAAATATATTACTTTTACAAAATGTTATTTATAATTAATGTTATAATTTGATTTTTCTAAGAGAGTGGGAGATGGCGGCGATGAAATAGAAATTGCATGTTTTTTTCAAAAAAATTATTCTATTTTAAGATTTTACTGTATAATTTTTATAATAAAATATAAGTTGAAATTAATTATCATACCGTGTTTAAATTGTTGTACACGCTACTATAGTTCAAAAAACAATAATTGGTAAAACTGATTTATGAAATTATATTAAAATACACTTTATATTTTTAATGTAAATTGATAATATTAAAATATAATATGAAAATATATAGTATCACAACTGTAAGTTATTATTGACTTCAACTTTAGTATCATATAACAGTAAAAGATTTTTTAAAAAATTAAAGTTTAATCATAAATCAGTTTAAAATAATTACTGAAAAAAATTAATAAAAGAATAACTCTGGAAAAGAAATGTTAGGATTATAAAAGAGAAATTTAAAAAAAAACAATGATTAAATAGAAAGGGTAATATTGTGAAGTTATTAGCGCATCGAATGAGATATTTGATTTATTAATATGTATGGTATCCAAATTTACTAAGCATTTCCTTCTTAAAATTTAGTCATGCTAAATATACATAAGGAGATGGAAATATAATAATAAAACGGTACCATATTTCTAGTTAAAAGTAAGAGATCTAAAATTTAAACGAATATAAATGTTTACTTATTTTTCACTGTTAACTTTTTAATTATTTTTATTATATTATGATGGGAAAACTAATAATCTAATTTTTAACCTAAAAGTTTGTAATTTAGTTGGTAGTTTGTTTTATACTCCCTCCGTTCCATTGAAGATGACTCACTTTCCTTTTTAGTTTGTTCCAACTAAGATGACTCATTACTTAAAATGGAAACACCTTTATCTCCACTTTATTCTTTGTCTCTTACTTTCCTCTCACCTCTTAACACACAAAATATAATTTAACTCGATTGATATTAAATTTAATTAAACAACTGGGAGTTTCAATTTATCCTGGTTTCAACTATACTATTGTTAATTTGAATTTGATCTTAAATCCAATTGAAGATTTAATATTTCTGACTCAATTTAACTCTAAAACAAATGCCCAATATGGAAATATCTACTGTAATATTTATGGATTTTTATACAATAAAATAATATCATCCTAAGATACTTATGTTAATAAACCAACATTGAAAATAATATTATCCTAGGATATACCTTGAGATTATGTTAATAAACCAAGAATACAAATTTAGTAAACATAAATATGTAGTCTTTTATTAGACTACATCCACATTGATGGGACACATCACATCACATTATATTGATGAGATTACTTTTCTTAAGATTGAAAATTTGGCTAGTATCATAATTGTTGCTAGAGAGAGTGGAAGAGGACAATATAATGACAACTATGAATTAATGCTATTGGTTTCAAGTTTTAAATTTCTTTTAATCAAAATATATTTCCAAAATTTCAGTTTGTGGTTTCAATAAATAATTATTTTCATGTTCTTTTCTATGATTTAAGTTTAGGATTTCAATAAATATAATTATTTTCATTTGTTTAATTTCTTTTTCAAGATTTATGTGTTTGTTTCATTGGATTAATTAGATTGCCATATACTACTACAATATATATATATATATATGTATACACACACGTATATTGATATCATAATATGATAATATTTACACATAAAAAATCTGATCATATTGCATTACTTTTCATTTTTCAAGTCAAGGAAAAAAATTATACTATAACAATTCTTTAATAGTGTATATCGATTTTATGGATAAGACTTCTTTTTTCTTGTTTTATAGTTATATATATACAAAAAATTTACCCATAAATGTATGACGTATAACTTCTTTTGTTAGCATAATAAATTATGGTAGTAAATTTTATTATTTTTAACCGTGTATAAATGAGATTAATAAACACAAAGAGTTCATTCAAATTAGAGCGCCGTTGTACTGTGATTGCCCCTTGATTTTCAATTCTGATTGAATTAAAAAAAATTGTCATTCCCAAGAGCTGTCATATAAACCCTAAATTAATATTTCATGTAATATTACTATTATAAAAATAAATATATAATGGTGAGAAATAAAATGCAAATATATTGAGCCGATTGGTCATTATAGACTCTGCAATGTAAAATGGGAATAGGAAAATGCATTGAGAATAGAGAAAACTTTTTGAAATATGCATCATTGATATACGTGTGATATGCCATTAGGAATATGACATTAGTTTTGTTGACTTTTTTATACACCATCTTTGATAAGTAGTATTTGTTGATGTATATGGAAAAAATGTTTTGATAATTCTGAAATATAATAATATTATATTATTTACATTTGTTTTGAAAACCATTCTTGGTGTATTTTTTTTAGACTATACATATCTTTTAGACTATATGTACAGTATATATCGTTGTTGGTGTATTTTTTACTGTACGTACGGTAATATGTCTTTTATGTTCCTCTCGATGGACTCATGAACTGATTTACTAATTAAAATGTTATTCTTAAATTATTTTCTTAAACATTAACTTGCATATCCAATTTTTTCATAACCGATTGGATTATCTATTGATTTATGTTAGTTTATTGCTTGATTATTCCACCATATGTTGCAGATTTATTTGTTCATTCAACTCTATTCCTAAACACTTTTCTTCCCTTTTACTCCTATGTAGGAACACCGCAATTAAAGTATTATTCATATTCTTACTTGTTCAAATTATAAGGAAGGTGAATGAGATGCATGATGGTACTTGTGTTTATCTTTTTTGTCCCATCAATTTTCAATCTCTTTTTTTACACATGTCAACTTTATGTCTTTTTTTTTATCTTTTTGTCATTTTATCACACACTTCAACTTTCTTTATGCAGTAATCAACTACTACTATTGTCATACAATATTAAAGTATAATCATACTAATTTATCTTTAATGTTAGTTTTTAAAATAAATATTTATAAATATATGTTAATAATTCTTTCAAAGGTTTAATTATTTAAATATTAAAAACAAATATAACTAATGGAAACCTGAATCTAAATGAATTTGTTATTTTTGGATTTATTTATGAACTGCCATTGATCTAGATCCTAATTATTTTTCATATAGTACATTTTCACTTAATTTTTAAAATTCGGAAAAATATTCACTATCCTTGATTCTAAAATTGAGAAATGTTTATTATTGGAATGAATATTTATAGAGCAACTTCTAGTTGAGTTTTGGCTCTTAAAATTCAAATTTTAAATTTTTAGCTTCGGAAAATGATCATATTTTCCTCCCATTGCTTGGGAGGGAAAACTTGCTCCTTTTTTTAGGAAGAAAATTCCTCCCATTATTTTGGAGGGAAAAAATTGTTCCTTTTTTTTGGGGGAAAACATGCTCTTTTTTTAGGAGGGAAATCTTGTTATATAAAAGTCACGCTCATTTTTTGGGGGGAAAACCTTGTTAGGTATAGTTAGTTTTGTCTCTATATTTAAAAGTTGATATGTAGCAATAGTTATGAGAAATAAGTGAATGAAAATGCATGATGATACTTCTGTTTGTCTTTTTTGTCACATCAACTTTCAATATCTTTTCTGGCACATGTCAACTTTATATCTTTTTTTTTTTTATCTATATGTCAATCTTTTTGTCATTTTATTATAAACTTAAACTTTGTTTACATAGTAATCAACTACTATTGTCATGCTCCTAAAACAAAATAAATACTCCACATAATAACAGAAAATGATACATTTATGATTAATTAATTAGCCTATCACAAGTCTAAAAACAAATACATATATTAGTATTTAATTAGCCTAGCCCACTAATTATATTCTACTACTAATTCAAACCTAATTTTCTCTCTCTGCAACACTACTATCTTCTTTCCCTTCTCTGTTTAATAAATTTATTTTGTTTCATATTTAATAAAAATTAACATTAACTTAAGAATTAAAATATATTTAAAATATTGCAATAATATAATATCACATATCATACAAAATAAATATCACAAATAGTACAAAATAAAATAAATATCAATATACGTTTTAACTAAATAATTGATAAAACTTCTATCTCCTAAAAAAAATTAAATTAATCCCATGCACTATTCCATCACTCCAAATCCACTCAAATCAAAATAATAATAAAATGTTGCAATATCTAATAAAGTGATTTGAATTTCATTAAATTTTAATTTTTGAAATATTACAATACAACATCGCTAAAAAAGTCACAGGTTCTTATCTCATCTATTTAATATTTTAAATCTTTATAGTTAATATTTTATATTTCATATACAATATTGCATAGCAAAAAATATATATTACACAATGTTGTTAAATTGTAAACTATGTTACTAAGTCGCAACTACAACCTTGCATTATGGATTACTAAATCATTTGGAGATGAAATTAACTTTGATCACTTAGTGAACGCTATTTTATTGAGTCGGTACTATACCCTAACCTCATGGATTACTAAACCCTTGGAGTGTTGGATTTGCACTTCAACCCGCCGCGATGCGCAACTGACGATATTTATAGTAATCACATAATCTTGTATTATTGATACCTCTGAACTTTAGAATCGATTTGTTATACACTCCATCCGTCAAATGAAATATTGTTCATATTTTCAATCCTAGGCCCAACACGATGCACTATTTTATTAATTGAATAAGTATATAATTAAGTATTGTTAATAACATTAAATTTTGATATCACTATGTAGTATTAAGATTGATTTTTATTCCATAAAAATAAACAATTAACATGATTATAATATTATTAGGAAGATGAATTTTAGTATTCTTATATAAAATTTAAATTGATTTATATTATTTAAAGCAAAGTTGTATTTTTTTCGTATTGCTATGTAACATTTGACTTCATTTATATTGTTTCACATTTGCTATAAGTTCACTGCATAGAGGGTTTGATAAAGTTAAGACGTAATGAAAAAATTAAAGTCGCTGAAATTTGCACCATTTTCTAAAATTTATTCATTTTGGGAATATGCTGTTAAAACATTTCATTATTCACCTTTTAGTCGTGTATAAAGAGAAAAACACAACAAAATTAGACAAAACATTATGAAATCAAATACTCAATTTAGATTTAATTGAATATGATAACCAAAGAGTTTATCTAATGTTATGTTAAAGAAATTGATATTCAATTCATCTTTACATTCGAATAAAAAATCAATTTGAATTTATATCAATCCAATTCCTAATAATTAATCACATTAGAATATAATATTATATTGATTATATTATATTTATAAATTAATATAATTTTTGATAAAAATGTTATGACATATAACAATTAATACTATTGTTATTGTCCTCTAATAAAGTACAAGCTATATCATAGTATCACAATTAATATGTATAACAATTAATATCTTTTATATGTAGTAATCTTTGGTGGAAACTTTTTTGGAGTAATTTTGGAAACCTTTTATTAAGAATACTACGTCAGAAGTATAGATTTTAAGAATATGTATACGATAAAAATCTGTCAAAAAAAGGTTAGAAGAGAAAATATAAAATAATCCATCAAAACAATTTTTAGATTGTGGAGTAATAGTGATTCCAACAGCTAGCCTGGAAATGTCACATATTACATGTAATTTGCTACATATATAATCTTTTCAATATTCGTTTTTTTATATTATTTTTATTAAAGTAAATTTGACTAATTTGATAATCTATTCAGCTTTTGTGTTGTAGAGCACAAGGATTGTGATGCAGTGCTTAAAGTTTTACTAAATCAATCACCTGTAACGAATTTAAATAGGTCTTCGACAAATTTCGCTGCAATTTTTAACTTTTAAATGCAAAAATATAAAAATTAGTCACATCTTAGATAAATTCCAACTTTTGTCTATACCAAATTAGTCATTTTCAAATCTTGGGACAATTAAACATTTAAACATGAGATTATTCGTCATTTCCAAAATCTTGAAACAATCTTGGAACAATTAAACATGAGATTATTTATTGTTCTTTTTTTAAGAACATTATGTGAAAAATCAACGAAAATAACTTAAATATACACACATATTTAATGAATTAACTATATATGTATCATATTTACTTGTATAAAAGAAGATTAAATTGATACATTAGATTCTACAAAATTATTATGTGGTGAAGTATAAGATGAGTAAATATGTACTACTAAAACATAACAAAGAAATAAAAGAGGAGCATAACAATAAAAGGAGTTTACCATCAAATCTCAATCTCAATGGCAGTAAATTAAGATTTTTTTTAATTGATGTGAAAATGATTGATGAATCAAATACATAGAAAATTATGAAGCTTGCCATATACTCCATATATGTGTTTGAATATATGGTAATATATACTATCATATATGGGTGTGTAAAAATTTAATAAAATATATTATAATTGGGGCAATCATGTATGCTTCAGTTAGAGGTGGGGCCCTTTCGTATTTCCACTTGGCAAAATAATGTTGGTGGGACACATCATATCATATCATATTACTATGATAGTATCAATACGACAACTATGAATTAATGCTACTTGTTTCAAGTTTAAAATTTCTTTTAAGCAAATTCATTTTTCAAGATTTAAGTTTGTGATTTCAATAAATATAGTTATTTTGATGTCCTTTTCCAAGATTTAAGTTTAAGATTTCAATAAAATTTTACTTTTTAAAATTGTAATAGTAATTCTAATAGCCTTGGAATGTCATATAATACGTGTAAAAAGGTTATTAAATCTGACCTTTTATTTTGCCTTCATATAATTCTAAAATAGTACATCGTACTTCTATTATGGAAAATTCTTTTATAAGGTTATTAAATTTAACCTTTTATTTTGTCTTCATGTAATTCTAAAAGACTATACTATTATGGAAAATTCTTTTATTGAAAAAATTAAAATCATAAATAATCACTTTAAATGTATATTGCTATAAATATTTTCTTTATCTTTTTCATTTTTAAAGAAAGAAAAGCATAATAAAAAATTTAAGCTTTTAAAATATAACCTTTCTAGTGTAGAAAATATTAAAAATAAAATAGTTTCATCACACAATGAAAATGTAATCCAGTAAAAAAGTTTAAAAATTTCAATGAACCTTTTAAATATATAGAAAGTATTACGAATAAAATAGTCAGCTAAATAAGTATCCTAATATTGGTGTGTCAAAGCTATTACTATAAAGATAGCCTTCCTATTTAAATAATAGTACTCCTACTCTTGCCTTCCTATTTAAATAATAGTATTACTCTAACTTTTTGGAAGAAAGTATATCACTATGAAAATAAAAAAAAAAAACCGGAAGAATGGAAAGGGACTAATAAATGCAAAGAGATAAATTCCTGTTGTGAATCTAACAAATTAAAATTTTGAATTAAATATTAGAAATAGTAATAAGCCTCATTTCTTTTATGGTTGTATTCAACTACTTGTGACCCTATAAGATGTGTCTTCTTCCAATGAGAGTACTAATCTGCAGTTAATTCTAATTAAAGAGCCGTTGTGCATTAATTCGCAGTAATTGCCCCTTCGATTTTCAATTCTGATTAATCATAAAATTTTGTCATTCCCAATTTAAACCCTAATTCCCAATAAAAGAGCCCATTCATGAAAGGAGCGGCGACTTCCTCTGAACCAACAACCTATATAAGTACACCTCTTACATCTTCTTACAAAACATCACGCGCCTACTACTCTCAATCCTCCACAAAATTTTTATTTTTCAATCTTTTATTTTTTCTTCCAAAATATCATCTGCCTCCTCAATCCTCCACAAAATCTTTATTTTTCAGAACAATGGTTGGACCATAATCATTTGATGGAGGAGTCTATATACCACTGGTTATTTGCTTTCTCGAAAAGGTAAAAATATTGCTTTTCTAGAAATATTATTGTGAGGGTTTTATCCTTAATCAGTGATGGTTGCTGTAGTCATTTTTCTTGTGCAATTTTTGCATGGAAAAATATTTACTTTATGAAATGACCAATTTCCTTTATTGTCTTTTCATTTTGATTTCATATTGTCATATTGATGGATTATACATCACTTATTGCTTATTATCAATCCTTGTAATTTAAATTCATGAAATTTTGAAATACCAACAAACTAATGGTTTTTCTCCCAACTATTATTACTCAAAACTTCTTTCGGAAAACTCACGGATCTGCCTATGTATCATTACTTTTAAGAATTCTAAAGTATTCGATTATGTGATTTTATCTAAATTTATTTTTGTTGTATGCGTAGGGCTGATATTGTGTTCTGTGTTTGTTGTGGAGATATGGTAGCAGAGTTTGTGAGGTGAGTTGGGGCATATCTATTTACCAATTTATTTCACACGTGGTATGTATGTCACCTATATTTTCTGCAACGTAACTTTTATTTTCTCGACTAATAAAATTTTACTTTGAATGTACCTTTGTCTACTCTCCATGTTTCGGGTGAAACTTTTTCTAAAGTACGTTTCATTCTTTATAAACCTAATGATGTATTTAAGATTTTAAGTGCAGTATGATGAAACCCTTAATTTTTAAAGTTGTCCTTCTTCTTTTGTTTTTACTTTCTTATAAATTTTTATCTAGATTTCTACTCCCTCCGTCCCGCTCAAGATGACACGTTTTCCTTTTTAGTTTGTCCCAACTAAGATGACACATTTCTTTTTTTGGTAACTTTCTCTCTCCAATTAATATACTCAACCACTTTTTCTCACTCCTATTAAAATATTCATCTTTCTTTATCTCTCTACTTTAATACTTATACCCACCTTCTCTCTCTCCAATTAAACACTTTAACCAATAACTTCTAAAATCCCGTGCCGGCTAAGCAATGTGTCATCTTAGCCGGGACAGAGGGAGTATTACATACCAATTTTACTATTTATCCACGTAAGTGTAGTGAGGTTTGCAATTTCTCTCTCTAATTGATGTCTTTGCTTTCAGACTTGAGTGATGTGATTGATTAAACACAACAGTCAGTTTATATTATTAGAGGTTTTGTTGCTTTCAGAATAGTAATGGAGTTCATGTCATGATAAAATTTCTTCAAAGAATGGTAATCTTTATTGATAAAATCTCATTAAATTGAGATGTATTAAAACGCGAAATTCATTTTTTACATTTGATACGTCTCTTCTTCATCTACTCTTTAGTCTAAAGCCTTTTGTTTTGTGGATCTTCATTGTCTTTCTTCATCTTCTCTTCTCCTATCTTTTTGAGTTGATCTTCTTTTGCAGTTCTTGTTAGTAGCTGCAATGCACAGAAAATACATCTCATCTTCATCTTCTCTCCTGTTTAATGCCTTTCCTTTTGTGGATCTTCATTGTCTTTCTTCATCTTTTCTTCTCCTATCTTTTTGGGTTTGCTCTTCTTTTGCAGTTCTTGTCAGTAGCTGCAATGCACAGTAAATATTTCTTAAAATTTACAAAGTAATGTATTACGGTAATAATAAATAACCTGTAATGATGTTGTCTTCTTCCCATTCTTCATCTATTATTATTTATTTGCATTTCCTAAAATAAGTCTTCACCTTTTGTCTTTCGTTTATGTTTATTCATAAGGTTTCTGCATTCGGAAGTTGATATTGCAGAAATAATTAACTGTGTTATTCTCTCTTTGAGCAGCTGTCCTTTTTGATACAGGTTGGACCGTCCTGCTATTTGGATAATCTGCATTTAGAAAGAACAAAAAACTATCAGAAGGTATCGATTAAAGGTATTAATATTTTGTTAAAACAACCACATAAAATGTACTTGTATTGCTGCTGCTTTCTTCTCATTTTGAATTTTCCCTTGTTTTTTCTTTGTGCAGTGTGAGAAGAAGATGCAAGAGGATTGCATCTATTCTGTATTGTGCTATGTACTGTGCTATGTATGTGCAATAATATATAAATACATCGGAAATAACAAACAAAAAAATAATAAAAGGAATGCTATGCAAATTAAAGTAGGAGTTAAGCTATGTACAAAAGAAAAATATTAGATAATATTCACATACCTTAATTATCTGCAAAATATAAATAAAAAATGTTAGATAATATTATCATACCTTAAATATCTGCAAAATATAAATGGTGAAAATAAGCAGTGAAATATTAAAATAAAAAAAATAAAAAGAAGAAGAAAGATATGAAAGCAAATGTAGAGAGAGAGAGAAGAACCTACAATTTATGAATATGTGTTGTTGTCATTGATATTTATTGAGCAACTTTCTAAATACTCATGGGTTTTAAATTTTAAATTACATTTTTTTTATTCTAAAATGAACTGATTTCCTCCCATTTTTTTGCCTCCAAGAAATCCCTCCATTTTAGAGGAGGGAAAACTCACATTATTTTTGGGAGGGAAAACCTACTTTTTATTTATGTGGGAAAACGTTCTCATGCTATGGGTTTCATATGCATACAAACTGTAAATTGTATATATATAAATGATGTGATGTTTAGTCAGCTTTACAATTAAAAATGATCCTATTAACTATTGGTTTTAATGCATGATGTTGGTGGAGTTATTTTAACTTTTGGTGAAAGAATGGAAGTGTGAGTTGGCGCCTAACACTTGGAAAATTCCCCCCAAATCGAAAATTTGAAAACAGGGGAGAATTCCCTTTGATTTCCCCCCAAAAAAAACCGAGCTTTTAATGATAGTATAGATGACTGAAATAAAAAAAGTGACAATTATTGTGACACGGAGGAAGAACTACTGTAGAAATGTCATTAATTCCATTGACTTCAATAATCAGTCGTAAGCATCCATTTGATTAAAACTTTTTTATTGACTGTACGTAAACGTGGGTAGATGGCATATGTTCTCAATTTTGATATTGCCAGCTATACTACATAAAAAACTATTTCAATGTAGCATTTAAAGTGGAAAGAATTTTATATTATTCTTACGTTTATAAATTTTTGTCGGTGCTGCGCAACTTCATTAAAATAAGGAAAATTCATTTGAATTTTTCTAAAACATTCCAACGTATGCAAATTATTGCTTTTATGAGTCAAAAATTAAACCCACTTCAAATAATGCTGCTCTAACCATTTGCCGAAACTCTGAAACGTGTTCACACATGATAACTTGAGGATTTCCTAAAAAAAAAATAATAAATCCAACGTATAGAAATATAACAAATAATACCTAAAATTTCAAATGAATACACAAAAAATACAAACTAACAATAAAATAATATTCATATATGGATAAAAGTGATGCCAAGTGTAGTAGGTCAGACTAATTTATTTTAGCAATTTTTTTAATACAAAAATAGGAGTTCTAACTTTAGAATTTTTTAAAAAAATAAGTTTTAAAATTGAATTTCATTTTTGCCTTTTTTGG
This sequence comes from Salvia hispanica, assembly GCF_023119035.1. NCBI lineage: Eukaryota > Viridiplantae > Streptophyta > Magnoliopsida > Lamiales > Lamiaceae > Salvia > Salvia hispanica. Next base: position 45,514,064 of record NC_062965.1, read on the forward strand.
CTAAACAAATATTCATTGGAATTTCCAATACTAATTGATCTTGTTGTGACTTTTTGATTTATAACGGAACAGTTAATAAATTGTTCACAAATATGTTAAAATTGTATGTTAAATGAATTGTTACATAAATTTGTTATAGAGTTAAATTTCTATCATATGAAATAATATTGTACTTGTATTAGTTCTTTTGGAAATTAAAAATAAACTTAAGGGACCAAGTTGCTCCCTAAGCCGATTTTCAGCACTAGGATCGTTGATCCGCCCAACTAGTGGGCCACTTCAAGTCAAGCCAATGACTTAAAACAAAGGCGCTTGTTGGGAGGCAACCCAATTTTTATTTTTACTCTTTTCGTTTCGTTTTTATCTTTCTAAAAAAAATTAACGAGTGGCGGTCGCCGCACTTAACACGGCGGTCGCCACACGTGTGTTCACATGTGCAGGATAGGTCGGGTTTAGGGCGGGCCGGAGTAACCGCTAAGCGGGCCGCGGCGGCCCGCCAGACGCGCGCCGTTTCTGAAAGCCCGTGTGGCAGCCCGCCACGCTTTACGCGGCGGTCGCCACGGGAGAACATACGCGAATTCATGCCTTCTAAAGGTAAGTTTCCATTCCTTTTCTCATTCCTTCTCTAATTCCTTCCTTGTACACACCCCCACTATTATAAATCACCAAATTCACACACCCACATTCTCATTCTCTCAATTCTCTCCAAGTGTAGAGTTCTTCTTCTCTCCAACACAAGATATGAATCCTACACTAAATTTCTGAGTTTTGCTTTAATTCTTTCATGGATTTTGGTATTTCTTGGATGAATTGTTCGGTAGAAACTCTTATTTTATGATGAGGGATGATTGTGTGTGCTTATTCTTGATTTTCCATGGTTGAATTTTGATATAGGGCGGTGAATTGTTGTTTTGTGAATAGTGATTCCCTCTTGTTCTTAAATGCTTATATGTTGCAATCATGTTCATAGCATTGTGAAGCTATTATTATTTCCATGAATTGTAATACTTGTGAATTTTTAGAGAATGTTGATCTGTATTGATTTATTGTTGATACGTCTCTGCATGGGGGACGAATTTACGTGGGGGGTGGATTGTGGTGTCCTATTTTTGTTGTTTATGCTCTACATGTCAACATGCTACAATTTAGGATGCTATGATACACAAACTTGCACATGATTGTTATTTCTTGATTTTTGCTTGGTTACGTGCAAGTTTAGGGGAACTTTTGATTGCCTATTTGTTGGTGCTCTTTTTGTGAGTGTGAATTTTCTTTTGTAGGACAATGGGATCAAAGAGAAAGCCCGAGAATGCGAAGAACTATGGCATTAGCCTTGCCACGAAGGAGCAAAAGGCTATGTGGAAGAAGGTTTCGGCAAGAGAGACGGAACCCTCGAGATATCCCCACGATTTCCCTCTCCAAACTTTGGAGATCATGGAGGATTTTTTGGAGGTTGTGCGACGTGGGCGATGGGAATGGCCTCGTCTACATGTTCCAAAGAAAGTGACCGTCTTTTAGGAAGCTCACTCTTGAGTTTCATAGCTCGCTAAAGGTCGCCAAAGATCACCGCCACAATGTCCCGCTAAGCATCGACTTCCGCCTAGGCAACCGTTGGCACTCTCTCACCATGGAAGAGCTAAGTGGGGTGTTCCATTGTTTTGACCCCAACCCCGAGGAGGACAATGACTACGATTTCTCCGAGGTTTGGGGCGCGATGACCAATGAGCAGGAGCACGCCGCGGGCTATGCCAAGTCTTCATGCATTCGCAACTCCGTCTTGAGATATCTCCATCGAGCTATGACCCAACTCATGTTTGCTAGGGTCGATGGGGGAAGTGTCTCCTAAACGGAGCTAAATGTGATGTGGTGACTCCTAAACAAGAAGGGATTCGACTATGGAACCCTCTTTACTCTCTATGTGGACCGGATCAAGAAGAAAGACAGAGGTGTTATATGTTGTAGGGGCATTTCTCTCGCCGGTATGACGGAAGAGGGCGGGGAGAGGTTCATCACCTATGAAGTGCTATTTTCGGTGGGGTTATTGAAGACCAATTATTGGGGTCAAGGTTACTTTTTGCAAGTGGCGGGGGATCACTTTCCCTTTCCTATCCCGCAGTTGACCAAGGTCGATATTTGGGTCAACCAAGCCAATTGGAAGCTCAACACTCGGGCCCACCGAAGAGCCATTGAGGCCAACCCCATCAATGGGGAGTTTAGAAAGAAGAACACCCCTTCTCGCATTCCTATTTTTGAACCCGAGGATGACTCCGCCTTCGATGCTATTGATCACTATAATGAGGAAGGGGAGCATTTGCATGCCCAAGGAAGTGGAGTGCCGCCACCACCGCCGCCCCAACATCGCCAAGAAGAAGAAGAAGAGGAAGTGGAGGTCCATCGCCGCCGAACTAGAGCGAACCGCCGCCGCGGGAGGCCAAATCCCTATGAGGAGTTCCAATCGAACACCTCTGCCCAACTAGGAGATATTTACTCCTATATGCAAAACATGTCCATGATGGGGTTTAGTGCCCCTTGCACAGTGGAAGATTTGTACAAAACAAATAAATCAGACATATGATCTATTTGACCGATTATGCGATTAATCAATTCACATGTTAAACCGATAATTGCATGCTAGAACGCAAATAATTCATGCTCAAAGAAAGTAAATCCTAACCATGAATACTACGGTTTAGAGTTACCGATTTGATTCTCCAAAGAATCGTCGATTGCTCGCGCCTTCTGCACGTGATGATCTTCAATACTAGACCACGGATCTTCTCTCTGGTTCCCGAACTGTATCTCGATATCAGGGTGGGCTGATCTTATCAAAATACTAGGACTCGAATAAAGAAGACAGAAGAAATCCTTTTGGGAAAAGGAGTAGAAATCGAAATCTCCTTCAGCTGGGGGGGCCAAAAATTTCAAAAATTTCAAGTATGAAAATTGTGTTTCTTCTGTCTCCTTTATTCTCCTATTTATATTAAGTTCCTTATGGGCCCAGACAAGGATCTATGGAAGGTTTTGGATATGGGCTCGCCCAATTAGCTTTTTACTAATTAAATTGAACCCACAATTTAATACAAGCTTATATTGGAATATTACGAGCAGCCACTACAGAAGTAATATTGAACTCTCCCCATCCAAATCCGAAATTACAAGTAATCCGGGTTTCCGTTATTTATTATTTATTTCCCGTGCTTAAGATATAAATGTCCATTAATTAATGTCTGCTATGGACTTAATTAATTAATATCTTATTAATTCCAAGAGTGGACTTAGCAAGAAACACTTATTTATTATTCATAGAGTAATAAAACTCCAACTGACCAGTTTTCCGAATAATAAAACCTTGTTCGAGCTCCTCTTGAAGACATTATCAAACGAGACTCACCTCGTGCACGTTTCAACATAATAGCAATCCTAGCACCGCTAGATATTAATCACCACTACCCAATATATCAGGATTATTGGGTTGCGAAAAACCCGCACCATTTGATAAGTCAAAGTAGTGCATAATCAATACCGTATGCTCAATGCTAACATATGTAGATTAAGAAATAGTGTTTTATCAAGACCTAGTCTTTTAGTAGATAGCATAAATGCACGTCTTGCTGTTAGATCCGTTCAGTGCTATACCACACCAATGTCATCTTATTTCAGTAAGGCTTAGAAATATGCGGACTGACATTGCAACCTTTCACGATAGGTAGCCAAAGCCTATCTAGGTTGTGAAATTCTTCTTTTTCTTTTGCAAAGCATTGCATAGATCTGACCGTGTTACCTTAAAGTGGACGACGCCCACAACCGGTCTACTAAGCAAAAGACTTAGACTTTGTTTGCTTCTTATACATTTAAATGTTTATAAAACATCTTATAAATGGACAAGCAAACACAATGTAATAATAATAGTGATTCTATTCGTGCGAGACTGCTCGAATAATACTGAATCGGGTTAAAAGTGGATTGTAGAGTTTTACGTATACAAGCAAGATTCTATTCGCGCGAAACTTGCTCGAAACATGCTTTTCAGTATACCAAACCTAACAGTCTCCCACTTATACTCAAAACATGACTTTAAATGGGCATTTATATCATTATTTTGGATGTTTTTGAGACAATTTTTTTTATGTTTAGACAATTTTTGCTTCAATTTTTAAGTACCTTTTGGTTTTGGTTTAATTTTGTGCTTTGAAAAATTTTTCGCAGGTTTTGACCTCTACGTGGCGACCGCCGCACGTGCTGCGGCAGTCCGCCACCTGCTCGCTGGAAGAATCTGTTGACGTGCGGCGACCAACAAACGGCCGCGGCGGACCGCCACCTGAGCACAGTCTCCAGCGCGAATTTTTCGAAATTCTTTTTCGAATTTTCGCCCCGTCAAGCCTCTACGAAAATTTTTTCAAGGTATGTTTTCTTTTTAGTAATTTTCTCACGTACCAACCGACTCTATAAACTTATTTTACACTTTGTTGTAAATAAGTTTGAGGGGATGAAGTGGTGGACTGTGAGTTTAGGTTTTTGTTTTAGGGTTTTCATTTTTGTTTTAAGTTTTTACTTTTGTTTTTCAAAACCCTGTAAGAGAATTTTGTTTTCTAAAAATGTTTTCTTGAATCCATGTCGTGAACTTAACATGAAGAACTTAGAAACATGCATGCTTAGGGACACACTTTAGACTGAGTTGTCGATGATATTACATTCCATCTATGTTTAAGTATGACTTGACGTTTTGATTTGATGGTTTGGTGAAAAGGTGCATAATTAGTGAATTGCTTGTTCGCCTTGATTCATGCTTATACCTTGTGAGATTTGAGCCATAATTTCTTTCTTGTGTGATTTATCTGTATTCATGTATATGTTTCTAGAACTTGCTCTTAGTCTTGCCTTTAGGTTTACATAGTGTTTAAGTTGATTTAGGAGGATGATTGGCCATCTTTTCTAGCCTACTTTTATCCAAAATTTTCGACCCTCTCAAAATTTCAAATTTTTTCTCTTTGGAGCCAATTTTGAGCCTTTAAACCTATTCTTTGGAAGCCAAAATAATGAGGAAAATTCCTTGGGTTAGTATAGTTTTTGTTATCTTTTGTAAAAGAATTGGAGAGATAAGGAGGAAAGTATAAAAAGTAGTGTGCTTAATGTAAAAAAAAAATAGAAAAATTAAAAACATGTGCTTGATTCTAGAAAGGATGCTTATGAAAAAGAAAGAAAAGAAAAAGAAAAAGTATGAAAGGTTGTGAAAAGAAAAGAAAAATATCGAAGGATTGAAAAGTGAGTTGAAGGAGAAAAATAAAGTGTAAAAAGTGTCTTGGGGTTTAGAAAAGTGGAGTCAATTTAACTCTACTTGGGATTTTTATTCTTAGTCACTTTTTATCCAAGTATTCCTCACCTACCAAAGAGCCTACGTTACAACAAAAAAAAGACCTTTCGGACTTTTGATGCTTAATCACATCTAGTAGAGGAGGGATTAGACTTTGAGCAAACATATGGTAAACTTTGCATGATGCATGATTTGAGTGCTATACACTTAACCTTTATACACTTTGAGAGTGAGAGAAAGAACACTTACCATCTTTGGAAGTTTGCCACATGTGAGTGCTTGAATTCAAGGTGTTCCACAAGTTAGTAATGAAAGTGCACTAATAAGCCTTGCTTGATTTGATTGTGTTAATTCATGCTTAATCTGCTCTTTGATCTTTTGAGGCAATTATGACGTCTAGTCTTTGTACATTCCGTGCGTATATTCTTGTGTCTTTATTGTTTTGTTTGAGGACAAACAAAAATGTAATTTTGGGGGAGTTGATACGCTCGGATTTTGCACAGTTTTAAGACCATTATTTGGTCCGTTTTTTTATGTCAAAATCAGTATACATGTCCAATAATTTTATATTTTATACATTTTGGTATTTTGACGTGTTTTGTGAGAATTGTGCATATTTGAGCCGAAAAAGGGAGTCAAAATGCAAAGTTTGGAAAGCTGGAGTTCAGACGGCGACCGGCGACCGCCGGCGCCCGATGGTCAGTGTTATGTAGCGGCCCGCCTCGGAAATTTACGCTTGTAAACGATTCACGCTCGGAGACCACCGGAGGTCATGCGGCGGCCCGCTGCCGAAGGTACCGGGACTCCGGCCAAGGTGCGGTGGCCCGCCGGAGAAAGGCGGCGAATCCGAATTTCTCTAGATCTGCTCCAAGATTTACCATATTTTGAAGATTTTTTCCTTCTACAATGAGGATTGACTTTCCCCTATAAATAGGATCTCAAGCTTCATCAAATTAGAGCTTCTTTTTGCAACATAAATTCCCAGAGATCAAAAGATAGAGTACGTCATGGTGCAAGGAGTTGAAGAATGATTTCAAGAACATCAAGAACGACAAAGATTGTGAAAATTTCGAAAATTTCAAGTATGAAAATTGTGATTCTTCTCGTCTCCTTTATTCTCCTATTTATATTAAGTTCCTTATGGGCCCAGACAGGGATCTATGGAAGGTTTTGGATATGGGCTCGCCCAATTAGCTTTTTACTAATTAAATTGAACTCACAATTTAATACAAGCTTATATTGGAATATTACGAGCAGCCACTACAGAAGTAATATTGAACTCTCCCCATCCAAATCCGAAATTACAAGTAATCCGGGTTTCCGTTATTTATTATTTATTTCCTGTGCTTAAGATATAAATATTCATTAATTAATTAATGTCTGCTATGGACTTAATTAATTAATATCTTATTAATTCCAAGAGTGGACTTAGCAAGAAACACTTATTTATTATTTATAGAGTAATAAAACTCCAACTGGCCAGTTTTCCGAATAATAAAACCTTGTTCGAGCTCCTCTTGAGGACATTATCAAACGAGACTCACCTCGTGCACGTTTCAACATAATAGCAATCCTAGCACCGCTAGATATTAATCACCACTACCCAATATATCAGGATTATTGGGTTGCGAAAAACCCGCACCATTTGATAAGTCAAAGTAGTGCATAATCAATACCGTATGCTCAATGCTAACATATGTAGATTAAGAAATAACATTTTATCAAGACCTAGTCTTTCAGTAGATAGCATAAAGACACGTCTTGCTGTTAGATCCGTTCGGTGCTATACCACACCAATGTCAAATTATTTCAGTAAGGCTTAGAAATATGCGGACTGACATTGCAACCTTTCACGATAGGTAGCCAAAGCCTATCTAGGTTGTGAAATTCTTCTTTTTCTTTTGCAAAGCATTGCATAGATCTGACCGTGTTACCTTAAAGTGAACGACGCCCACAACCGGTCTATTAAGCACAAGACTTAGACTTTGTTTACTTCTTATGCATTTAAATGTTTGTAAAACATCTTATAAATGCACAAGCAAACACAATGTAATAATAATAGTGATTCTATTCGTGCGAGACTGCTCGAATAATACTGAATCGGGTTAAAGTGGATTGTAGAGTTTTACGTATACAAGCAAGATTCTATTCGCGCGAAACTTGCTCGAAACATACTTTTCAGTATACCAAACCTAACAATCTCCCACTTATACTCAAAACATGATTTCGAGTATACCCACTTACACATATGACGCCCCGGGTTGCTCGTCATCTGGTGGCACGCCTGCGCCATCCAATATCCGAGGTGCACCTTAACACCCTCCGCCATGCACCATGTGAAGTAGAGATCGGTAGTAGTGAGAGCTGAATTCGCACTGCCCATCAAATTGTAACTGATAAATGTTTGAGCAAAACGGAGGATCCGGTCTTCAATGTGGGAAGCCTTGGAGTAGCTGGATTTAAACGCCCCTGATTTAGAGTGCGTGACCAGTTCCCATGCTGTCTGGACTTTGAAACCAGGCGTGTTATTTGGCATCCCCACCATCCTATCGTTCCATGCCCCTTCTTCATCTTCTTCCTTGGTGAACTCTCCCATTTCCATATCTAGTCTTTTGTTCAAATGAACTGAGGACTTAAGAAAAATGCAGCCTTTATGAATTTGTCATCTATCATGTTACTTTCCTCTAATAGTAACACAACGACTATTATTCTGAAGATTTTCTACTTTTCAGTTAAACCTTCTTATAGTCATTTCTTGTTACTTTAGGCGATGACTTGTGTCAGAAACTATTTGAGTGATCAAAAGATCCTCAAAACATTCTGTCACTCTAGGATATTCCAATCGAATCATCTTGACAGATTCTATTGATATCCATCTTTCATCGTCATTAACCAAGACTTGTCGAACCACTTAAAGGAAAATAGCTTGACCTTATTCCTCAAAGAGCTTGTCAAGTACATGCATAATGCATTCTCGAACATTCTTCGTGGAATTATGTCGAGGAAATGGAGGACATGAATCATTGAGTATAAACTCCAAGCTTTCAGCGATGAGAATTTTATCCATTTTCGTTTCCGGTCTACATAATTTAGGCATTCGAGTTTTCTTTCTTTAAGGATCGCAGACAAATATTAAATGACATAATGAAGATTTGACAAAGAAACTTATTATCACATACTCATGCTCAATACATAATCACAAATAACCACAAAACAATTATGTATCTTACAACTGCAAAATTAATAAATTGTATCCTCCTCTGGAGGTTAATACGCATTAAAATTTTGACAATTTTACTGGTCACAACACCGACGCATCAATTGCTTCCTCCTCTGGAGGTTGATACGCCTAATGTTGCCTAAGCACGACCATCAGATTTAGCATTACAGAATTTTATTTCTACAACACACTCCCATAACAATGTTCATGTGCTGACAACAAAACCAAGCTATCTCATAAATTCTGATTGAACCCTGAAACTCGCAGTTCCTTAGGATTATTGTCCCCACTCTGCAGGTGGCAATAATATTGGGAACCACTTTCTAGTTCATTCTATTTATTATGTGAGAAGTTCGCCCTTATGAACTTGTTGTTTTCGTAGGATTATTGTCCCTACTCTGTAGGTGGCGATAATATTAGAAAATCAGCTTCACAAAATTTGGCAGACCAACCGATGGAGACCGTATACAACACACTTGTTGTAATCATCACTTAGACATTTTGTATGGTTTTTGCATAATTATCACATAAGCAGATAAATCAGATAATCCACTTAAAATAGATAAACACCAAATAAACAGATAAATCTATTTAATGCATGGCATTTTAAACACTCAGGATAATTAACGACAATTATTTAATCTAGTCAAGGGAGAATCAATTAAATAATTAAGTTTTATATTGGATAATAATTATCCAAATTTATTTAGGATTTATCAAGATAGAGTTGACTATCTAAATCCATTTAGGATTATTCAAGATTTTATTTCGATAAAATCAAATCCTACAATTCAAGATAACGTTGATCTAGGATTATCATTATTTAAATCGTACTAGGATATTACTAGATAGAAACATTTCCATCATAATCCATAAGATAAAAATAAAATCCTATCAACCAAGATTTATACAAATCTTAATTCTATTTAGAATAGACATCCAGAATATATCAAACATTTCTTAGGATTTCTTAGATAAATAAATTTATCTAAATCCAATTAAATAAGGATTTCTTATATATCATCTTTATCCTAATCTATCTAGGATATAAATTCATAAGATAAGGATAAATTGGATTAATACTTATTTTAATCCATCTAAGATTTGTCTTAATAGAATTAAATCTATTCAAATCTATAGGAATAAATAAATTAATATAAATGTTTATCCTAATTCATCTAGGATTTATCTTTGAATAAATCCATATAAATCCATAGAATTAGATAATATTATATTATCATTATTCAAATCTATCCAAGATTTATCTAGGAATAAATCCATATAAATCTATAAGATGAGAATAAAATATTATATTATCACTATCCAAATCCATCTAGAATTTATCTATGAATAAATTCATATAAACTAATAGGATAAGAATAAAATAATATTATCATTATTTAAATCCAACTAGGATTTGTCAAGGGATATATCCACATTAATCCATAAGATATAAATAAAAATTAAATTCTCATTATCCAAATTTAACTAGGATTCATCTAGGAATTAAATCCCTACAAATCCATAAAATAAGGATAAAATCTATAATTAATCCATGATTTAATACAAAATCAAATCTTATATAATATATAAAATCCACAAGATATATTCAAATCTTATTTCCAAATTAATCTCGAATACTTTCCAAAATTAATGCAAGGGTTAGGAAACCCTAATCAAATTTGGAAAGCGAAGTCACGGAACGAGGTAATGCGACGTCAAACTCGAGTCCGGGAAACTGCCCGTGAAGAGCTCCCACTCGAATCACAGCCACTGCGCTACGTAGCCGCTTAACCTGATGCCTCTGACGCTTCTGACGCTGCTGCGTCAGACGTCGCTCTGCCTGCGCTGCTGCGACGTCGCCTTCGCAGCGGCTACAACAACAACTTCCTCCGAGCCCGGAAACTGCCCAAGAAGGGCTCCCACTCGAAAAGCCGTCGCCACCGGCATTCTGCTGTCTTAATAGCTGCTCCTGCCTTCCCGTGAACATCACCGGCAGCCCGCTGAATCATCTCCGGCGTCGCTCTTCTAGCCTCCAAACTTGGGCAGACGACGCCTAGATTTCAGTCCGCATGCTTGGACTGCCGACAAAGTGATCAATTCGCATGGAGTAAAATCCCACGTTGCAAGCGATTTTACTCCAAATTGAAAACAAAAACAATCAATTTGATTCTTGATGGAATAACTAAGAATTGAGAATTCTCTTCCACCGATAGTAGAAGTCAAAAATTGCGGCCCAAGAAATTGACTCCACCAATAAAATTAGATTGTAAGAATTGAGTCTGGAGAATTAGTTCTCCCAATTCGTCTTCTTCGCACACACGTTATGATCATATATACAAAAATAATGACAACCACGTATTCGAAGAAAATCATGCATTCAATCAATTCACGTAACATGAAATTAATCCACATAATCAGAGCCAAAAATTGGCTCTGATACCAATTGATGGGGTTTGGCGCCCCTTGCATAGTGGAAGACTTATACAAAACAAATAAATCAGATACGGATCTATTTGACCGATTATGCGATTAATCAATTCACATGTTAAACAGGTAATTGCATGCTAGAACGCAAATAATTCATGCTCAAGGAAAGTAAATCCTAAAACATGAATTCTACGGTTTAGGGTTACCGATTTTGATTCTCCAAAGAATCGTCGATTGCTCGCGCCTTCTCCACGTGATGATCTTCAATACTAGACCACGGATCTTCTCTCTGGTTCTCGAACTGTATCTCGATATCAGGGTGGGCTGATCTTATCAAAATACTAGGACTCGAATAAAGAAGACGAGAAGAAATCCTTTTGGGAAAAGAAGTAGAAATCGAAATCTCCTTCAGCTGGGGGGGCCGAAAATTTCGAAAATTTCAAGTATGAAAATTGTGATTCTTCTGTCTCATTTATTCTCCTATTTATATTAAGTTCCTTATGGGCCCAGACAGGGATCTATGGAAGGTTTTGGATATGGGCTCGCCCAATTAGCTTTTTACTAATTAAATTGAACCCACAATTTAATACAAGCTTATATTGGAATATTACGAGCAGCCACTACAGAAGTAATATTGAACTCTCCCCATCCAAATCCGAAATTACAAGTAATCCGGGTTTCCGTTATTTATTATTTATTTCCCGTGCTTAAGATATAAATGTCCATTAATTAATTAATGTCTGCTATGGACTTAATTAATTAATATCTTATTAATTCCAAGAGTGGACTTAGCAAGAAACACTTATTTATTATTCATAGAGTAATAAAACTTCAACTGACCAGTTTTCCGAATAATAAAACTTTGTTCGAGCTCCTCTTGAGGACATTATCAAACGAGACTCACCTCGTGCACGTTTCAACATAATAGCAATCCTAGCACCGCTAAATATTAATCACCACTACCCAATATATCGGGATTATTGGGTTGCGAAAAACCGCACCATTTGATAAGTCAAAGTAGTGCATAATCAATACCGTATGCTCAATGCTAACATATGTAGATTAAGAAATAACATTTTATCAAGACCTAGTCTTTCAGTAGATAGCATAAAGACACGTCTTGCTGTTAGATCCGTTCAGTGCTATACCACACCAATGTCAAATTATTTCAGTAAGGCTTAGAAATATGCGGACTGACATTGCAACCTTTCACGATAGGTAGCCAAAGCCTATCTAGGTTGTGAAATTCTTCTTTTTCTTTTGCAAAGCATTGCATAGATCTGACCATGTTACCTTAAAATGAACGACGCCCACAACCGGTCTACTAAGCAAAAGACTTAGACTTTGTTTACTTCTTATGCATTTAAATGTTTGTAAAACATCTTATAAATGCACAAGCAAACACAATGTAATAATAATAGTGATTCTATTCGTGCGAGACTGCTCGAATAATACTGAATCGGGTTAAAAGTGGATTGTAGAGTTTTACGTATACAAGCAAGATTCTATTCGCGTGAAACTTTCTCGAAACATGCTTTTCAGTATACCAAACCTAACACCCATATACATTCGACAAGTCATTATTCGAGAAGCATCGCTTCACAGTCACAATATTTCCAATACTTAAGGCATGCTTTTCACAAAAAGACATTTTCCACCAAAACTTCCAAGAGCATAAAGTTTCAATCATAGAAATATTCCGTACCTCTTTTTTCGTGGTTGAACGAGACGAGTTGCGGTGTTGAGCCTTCCATATTCAGTTTATTATAAAATGATTACAAGGACAACTTAAATTTTTGAAAAGACTCTTGGGTCCAGAGCGGAAAGAACTGAGGCTCTGATACCAACTGTAACAGCCCGCCCTCCTAGGGTACAATAAATGCGGCAACTGCTACCAAACGGACTCGAAGAAATGAACAAAGGCTAGGGTTTCATTTAAAGAGTGTTGACCAAAAGATTAGAAAGAACTATCAGAGTATTTAAAACAACAACTTCACCTAGAAACTTGAATAAGAAAAAGGAAGGTATAATAAATGACGTTCAAGAATCTCAAGAGTATGACATAGTTTCCAAGATAAAAACCACAAGATCGTCTAAGGCCTCTAAACCGAAAGGAGAGTGCAAAATATTCAAAATAAACATAAGTGTATCAAAAATTCAGCGGAAAGCGACCAAGAGAAAGAGTAGCTATGTATGAAGACACAACTACGCTTGAAGTTCAAAACAACCATCTTAATTAATTATCATGCTCAACACCCGCCACCGCTCGTCATCGTTCAACCTGCACATAAGAAAAACACATGCAGGGCTGAGTATTTTGAAATACTCAGTGAGCTCGTCGCCAAAACATTTTATAAGTTATGCCACCCTTACCAAGTGAACTCGAGTTTTAAGCAGTTATAAGAGAATATCACGAGTATCACAAAATATATTTTCCATACACTGGCCAGTCAAAATAATTCCCCACTTTTCTCATCAAATTCCACAATCACAATCCTTCCATGGTGCGATGAAAGTGTGGCCACACTTTTTACCCACGAGACCGGCCGACTAGCAAGGACGGCTCCCGATCCCCTCGTGTACACAGCTTGGTAGGGTTTGCGGCCCATACTCAGACCCGAATTCGTTAAACATATCCATAGCCCTATAGCCCAATGGAGCGAACTCTCAAACTGGGCATCAGGCGCACAATATCACAACAAAACAGACATAGGCATGGCATAACAGTTAAACCACCCTTATTTCTCCACATTCATATATTTGCACATTAAAGAGTTTAAGAGTAAAGCCCACCTCGACTGCTTAGGTTTCAAGTATGTTCTTTCCTTTGTTATCCGGCTTCGCAACTGAGGTTTCACCTTTTTAATCACATAGGCACATATCACAAATCAGATTCAATACAACTCCTAATTCATGCATGTCCCAACGCTTTTTCCCTTTTCCCATCGATTCATCTTATTATCACTAATCAAGCTTAAGTCATGATCATCATATAAATTCCATTCGCATCTCAACTCTAGATCTAACACCAACATAAGTTACACAAGAGTATTTAGCCATCAAGCACACACCACACAACACAACACACACACACACGACACGCGCACACACACGCATACACTCACTACGCACACGCCACACACACACCACATGCATACATATTTACATATTCCTTTTATCCCACTTTCACTCAAACAAGATGCATGAGGGTTCAAGAATACCGATTAATCGGTTAGAAAGAAGAGGAATCGTGTAGAAAGAAGAAGATTAACATAAGAATACCTTTTGGAGAAAAACGAACGGTAGAAACGAAGTAAAGACTTGGTTCTTCAAGATTCTTGAGGTTCAAACTCTATTTCTTCACAAAGGAGGGAGGATTATTGGAGAAAAGTAGAAGAAAATTGAGAGAGAGTGGAGAGATGAGAGGGGGCGAAAATTTGGGTAGGGGCGAAAATTATGTGATGGCTATGGTTAGGTTTTTGGCTCCTTATTTATAGAGTTCAATAAAATCTTTAGGTAAATAAATAGAATATTTCGTACGATCTTATTCTCCACAATTAAATAAATAAATATTGTGAAGTAGGGAAGAAGAATTAACAAAAATAGACTCTAGGGCAAATCCCATGATTTTTGAAAATTAGGCTCTTAATTAGCCAAGATTTTGTTTTGAATATTTTACATAGTAGAATAAAATATCACGGAGCAAAATAAAATAAAATCCTCCAAGTATATTGGGTAGTAGGCGTGTATTTTGGGGTTCTCCCATAAGGAACATATTTTGAATATTAACTAAAATAAGATAAGGCAAAATCTCTTGAGGTAAGGAAAGATTTGGTAGAATATTTAAATTCTAGGTATGGAAGGAATCACGTCTCCACATCATCAAAATAAATTCTAGGGCTCTAAAATTAGGGTTTGGGAAATCTCGATGTTACAACTTATTTGCTCTCAAGTTAAATTTTCCTTATACAAGGCCATATACATGAAATATGGCAGCAATTTGGGGTCCAATTTTTGATAAAACGGTTCCAATAACTCCAATGTTGAACCAAAATCAATAGACTCAAGAAGTTGTTCCCATTCACTTCCAGTAGAGGCTTTCCTTTGAGCTAGCTGATTTGCCACCTCTTTAATAGCTAATGGCAGACCACCATATTTTCTCAACATTAGTTTTACTTGATACTCCAACTCCTTTGGGAATTTCTGCTCACTCCTCAATTTATTCCCACTGTTTATTGTTGTATAAAACGATTGCTAACTCATAATAGGATCCCACGGTTCCATCTTATGAACATCATGGGAATTTGTCTTTAAATCCTTATGCGTCATGTGACTTGTGACCACCAATTTACTCTTGCCATAACCTTCATGAGATAAGAACAAACACAAAAGGAAATTTCAGAAGGGAAATTTTATCTGTTGCATTAAAATTTTTAAAGATATAAAAAGTCCTACTAATTAATGTTTGTAGTTTATTAAAAGTCTGATTAGTTTCTCAACCTATTTAGAGACTTTGAAAAAATTGCCAAACAAAGTTTAACATAATTAAATAAACTAGCGAAATATTCATTGAAATCTAAGTTGGCGTAACAAGATTAATAACAAAAATAAGACACATAACTCTCATAAGCATTAAGCATTAATAAATAATAATATATATATGCATACCTTGTGCTTTAAGTGCTAACAAGAAAGATCTCAACTGAATGTGTTTGGGCAGGTCGTCAAGAACTATGAAATAGCGCAGTTCTTCCAGATGATCGCCAAGGAAACCTTGGAGGAGTTGGTTGTTCACTCTCTCAAAATATGAAGATGATTGCATACTCTTACCATTAACTGATGATAGTCGATCCAATAGTTTGATAACTATCTCTTTCATTGTTAAGACATTAGAAACACACACCCAAGCACGATACTCGAATCGCTTAACGACGTTTGGGTGGTTGTATATCTCTCTAGCCAGAGTCGTCTTTCCAATACCAAACATGCCTTTGATAACAACCACTGAAGGTTGTTCGTCCGAATAAAAAATCATCGTGCGGATCACCATTTCTATGTCTTTATCCAAGCCGACCACAACATGATCTTGATCAACATTTTATGAGTTGGGCTGTGTCTCCGGCCCATCAACTTCCAGTTTAACTATCCGCATTTTGATCTCTCCAATCCAACTTAGGATGGACCGCATCTCACTAGATTGGCGCTCTTCGTAGATGTCGAGGGCCTCGTCAGCCATATGGGCCAGATCAGATACCAAAAAGTTGAGTCTTCTTCCCTCTCTAAATTCCTTATCTCTTACTATATCCACAATCTCTTTATCTCTTTAATTATCCTTTCCATTTCTTCATTCTTATATGGTTTTCCCTCTCGATATTTTTCCAACTTCTGTATCAGCGATAAAATATCTGCCTCCGCCATGCCTTAATTGGCAAACTGCATAAGAAAAAATTATTTTGAATTTAACATCATAATCACGTGAATTTAAAAACCTTTCAATCTTGCCTGCGTGTGTGATTTGATCAGACAACTATGATATCAAACTCAAAGCAGATGTAATTAAAAAACCTTCAATATAAGACAATAAACTTGCCAAAATTTAGATGAGGAAGTTGGCGTTTATATCATGATTCCCATAAGAATATTAAAACCTTTTGTAGCTACTAGCTAGTAAAACCAATACACTTTGTGTAGCTGTCAATAATATGCTCGTATTGATTTGGCCTCCCCTGTCTATAAAATACTCCCTCCGTTTTCAATTAAGAGTCACACTTTGACCGGACATGGGTTTTTAAGAAAGTATTTGAATGTGTAAAATAAATGGAATTAAATAGTGGAATGTGGGACCTCTTTGACTTTTTGTGTGTAACAAATATACTCCACCCGTCCCGCTTAAGATGACACGTTTTCCTTTTTAGTTTGTCCCAACTAAGATGACACGTTTCCTTTTATGGTAACTTTCTCTCTCCAATTAATACACTCAACCACTTTTTCTCACTCTTATTAAAATATCCATATTTCTTTATCTCTCTACTTTAATGCTTATACCCATCTTTTCTCTCTCCAATTAAACACTTTAACCAATAACTCCTAAAATCTCGTGCCGGCTAAGCAATGTGTCATCTTAGCCGGAACGGAGGGAGTAGTAAGTAGGAAGTGTGACTTTTAATGGGGGACGGATCGAAATGGAAAAGTGTGACTCTTAATGGGGGACGGACCGAAATAGAAAAGTGTGACTCTTAATCGGAGACGGATGGAGTATAAATCAATTCGTAAACAGTACGTGTTTTAATGCGCAACTAATAAAATAAGAATAAGATGGAAAAGAAGTGGTAGAATTAGTAGTGTTACAGAATTATGAGGTCTATATTATTTGGAATGTTTAGCTGTGTTTGTTTTTATTTAAATTACATAAGTTATAAATAAAATGATGTGTAGAAATAATATGTTGTCTAAAATTTTTTATATTTAAAATTGGTCTAATTTTGGTGGACGGCTCAAAACCCTAAAACTAGTCTATTTTCTGTGCATGAAATTGTTGAAAGTAGACTAGAAAAGTTAGTGTAAGATATGTGAAGATTTAGCAAGGGCGTATAGTAGGGGCATTTGCCTCAAAATATCAATATACAAAGAAGCCAAAAATGGTAAATATGGTAAACCCCAGATATCTAATACTTTCTCCGTCTCCTAAAAATAGAAACTTTTGAAATGACAAAGGTTTTAATGTAAAATTGGTAAAGTAAGAGAGATAGAAAGAAAAGTGTGTTAGTGGAAAATGAGTCTCATCTCAATAGAGGGAAATAAATTTCCTAAAATAGAAAGTTTCTATTCCCTTTGTTCCTAAAGAGTATGCACTATTTCCTTTTTCATCCGTCCCCAAAGAGTATAAACTTTCAATTTTGGAAACTCTCTTCTATCTAATGAGGTGAGACTCATTCTCCACTAACAATACTTAAAAAACTTTACCAATAATGCATTAAAACCCGTGCCGAACCCAAAGTTTATACTCTTTGGGGACGGAGAGAGTATTTTTTAGGGGACGAATAAAAATAAAAAATAGTCCCTCCGTCCCCCAAATTTTGTCACAGTTTGACTGGCACGAGTTTTAAAAAATGTAATTGAAAGTGAGTTGAAAAAGTTGGTAGGATGTTAGTCCTACTTTTAAAATATTAGTTTTATAATAAAATGTGAGTAAGAATAAGTGGAATGAGGGGACCACTACGAAATATAGTAAAAAGTTAAATGTGACAAATTTTGTGGTGCGGACGGTAGGGAAAAAATGTGACAAAATTTCAGGGACGGAGAGAGTATTTAATTTTTAGGGGACGGTGGGAGTAGAATATTATCGTAAGGAGGCTCGAAATCTCGAATCATAAACATATACTCTCTCCGTCCACAAAAAATAGAGTACATTTACCATTTTTAACCGTCTACAAAAAATAGATCACATTTATTTATGGAATGTTTTCAACAAATAATAACCTCACACATCATTCAACTAATACTTTTTCTCACTTACCTTTTCTCCTTCTGTCTTACTTTTTTCCCTTCTTTCTTACTTTACCAATTTTATATTAAAACTCGTGCCATAGACCAATTGCTCTATTTTTTTTTGACGGAGGGCGTATATTTGTGAAAATAATCGATCAAAATAAACATTTATTACAAAGTTAGACGTTAAAGAAATTAACTATCATAATATGTCCACTCCAATAATTTATACTGGTAATTAGTATTATTAAAGTTCAAATTAAAATTTTTGACTAGTAATTTATTTAGTCTCTGAAATGATTTTAGACTTGCAAAGTTATGAAGGCAAAAAGATACAAAAAAATTTGAATTTTCGATTTAAAAAACAAACATATAACCATGCGAGTTTTCACAGTATTATTGAAAATGAAATCTAAGGAAAAGAAAAGATACATTTAGTTTTATGAATTTTCTTCCTATCTTTCTTTTGGTTGACTTTCCACCAGTTCAATTCCCCTATGCTGCTATGCATGCTACACTTATAGTGAAATTCAAAAAGAGGAAAATTCGAAAACAAAAGATAAACATATATTCATGGATCAACGGATCTTGAAAATCAACTTTCTGATAATAACCTGACAGTAGCATGAATTAAATTTATTTAACATGAAAATACCTTTTTTTGCTGTTTTGCTGTTTGTCTTGGGCGATCTGATGATTTAATTCAATTCTCGGCAGGCTCAAACATGAAACATCAGTATACAAAGAAAGAAGCCAAAAATGGTGATGAAGTTGGCCTTCATTAAATTAGTTTTTCATTGTTCAGATCTTGCAATCCTTTCTCTACCACTATGTTTTATTTAATATTCTAAATCTGTTGACTTATTTCTATTCTATGTGGTTGGATCCTCTGCAACCCACATAGCATAGGCTGCCGCGTCGCTTTACTTCATATTCCATACTCTTAAGTTCTTAATTAATTATTTTACTTAGTTAGTTTATCTCTCATTTCTTTGATGTATAGTAAATATGATATGGATAGTCTAGCCAAGTGAGTGCCAGCAGGATAGCTCCACAAATCTAGCTGATTGGTTACTTTGTTCAAGCTAACTGATGGAGAAGATACGAGGAGAAGAAATAGGCAATCTTGTTAAGCTTGTTATTTTTGATTTGTTTAGCTGCATTAATCTTCTATAAATATTCAGATTCTTAGGAGATAGAAATTATCTTGGGAAGAAGATCAGTTTAGCCGTAGGCCTCTGCGGAGGATTTATATTTCAGTACTTGTTCTCTTTCTCTTCAATAAAAGTGCCGAGAGTTATTTCCCATTTTAAATTGACAGTTCATTTGAGTAAGTTATTTTCTCCAAGCACCTCTCGTGCTTATATATTTTCGAGGGCTAGCCTTTTACTCCTATCAAAATATTATTCTTTTTTTCTCTCTTTTGCTTTCCTCCTCAATTTTATTTCTTGTTCTCGTCAGTCGTCGCACATCATTTAATCAATTTGGCGCAACAAATTAAATTTATTACCCTCTTTTCTTACATAGATGCAACGTACAAACTCACACTCAACAATTTTTAAAACGCATACTAGTGTATTACGAATCTTGTAACATGTGATCAAATCATTTTATATACTCCATAATTAATAATTCACTTGCATGTAAATCATATAAATTCACCAGAAAAATCAATTTGTTTTGATTTATAATTTATAGTACCATTGTTTTTTTATTGTCATGGAGTATGAAAGTCTTTATGCATCTGAATGTCAAAAGTTTAATGTGATGTTTAAAACTCTATATTATAAATCACAATGTAAAATAATTTTCCATCAAATTACAGTTACATACTAGTAAATTATTAAATATATAAAAAAAATAGAGATTCCGGCTTGAACGTGTTAATTCGGAGGGGAAGAATTACCAAGACAATCTTGTCTAATAAAAATAGTACTCCCTCCGTCTCACAAAAGATGTTACACTTCTCTTTTTAGTTTGTCACATTTTCCTGTTCGGAAAAAGTTCTCTCTCACATGAATATAAAAATTATATTTTCTCTCTCCATTTAACGCACAAAACAAAACCTCCTAAAATCCTATGCCGTCCCACAAATGTGACATCTTTTGTGGCACGGAGGAAGTACTATTTTTTTATTTTGATTGAGACAAATTTATCTATGTGGCTGTGTTTCTGACTTTATGTATGATTGTTGTATTTGCTTTATCGCTTTACAATGTTCTGTCACTGATATATCGATTTATACATGATTTTTCGCCATGATTGTATTCAGATATTCATCTAGCTATTAGCATATTACTACTGCATGGAGAATCCGATGACTATATAACCGTGATGGTCTCATGAAAGAAATTTTAGGAGATTATATATATAGAATTCTAAACTAATTAACTGTCTTAATAACAAATACTAGCATATAGCAAGTTACGAAATTAAACAAGCTAATAAACCTAGCACCACAACATTTTATGCTCGGAAAATGTTTAATTAGTTATTCTGTTTCACCTAGCAAATTCTCCAAAATTTTTGTTAATCGGCGTTTTTTAGTGTTTTACATAAAAATATGTCCCATGTTGTACTTTATAAACAATCTTAATTATCGTGACGTGATTAAAGAATAATCTTGAATTATTTATCAATTATCCTTCTAACATTATTATGGTAGCTGGGTAATGTGACACTAATCCGCTTGCTTTCATAATCAATTTACCTTGTGGACTGGATAAAGGGAGTTCATGACAAATTAATGCCCAAAGCAGGTAAAACTAGCAAGCATGGAGGAGGGAGAATAAGTTGGCTGGTTTGAATATGATGAAAATGCAATTCAAGATAAACACCATTTGCAGCTACAAAATTACGTGATACTACACAACAAGAATAGAGCCAACTATTATGGATTGATATTCACAAAGCTTATAACCGGAGATGGAGTATGAATTCCTGATGTTGGTTGAAATGGCTTTGGTTGTCACCATCTTTAACTCCTTCAGAAAATACTTTGAACAGAGATTTTCTGGGAGGGTGTCCAGATATGGACAATTGCGAATTTCTAATTTCCTAAGAAATTGTAGTGCACCTTTTCTAATTTGTAGATTCCTCAGATTCAATAAATTTTCGATGCACAAGACTTTAAGACCTTTAAAACCGAATTTACAAATACCCATTTGTTGACCTGTGTAGGCATTCTGCAATATGAGCTTATGTAGCTGAGTTAGCTTCCCTAGTAGTGGCATGGGATCTTCATTAAGACAGCTGTTAGCCAACATCAAGGAAGTAAGCCAGAAAGGGAAACTATTTGGCAACCTATCTAGGCATCCATCCAATTTGAGTGTTTTGACATATTCTAGAGTACCAAGCTCATCCAAACAAGGCATGCTTCTATAACGGTACCCTCTTAAGACTAGGTGGTGAAAATATTTTAAGTTGGACAATAACCCAAAGAGCTTGCTTAAATGTGTTTTTCCATCCAAATATTGTACAACCAATTTCTCCAGCGAAGTCAACTTTTTCAATCCTAAGAGCTCATCATATATCAGATCATCAAATGAGACCGAGGTTAAGGTCTTCAGCCATGGTAGCTGAAAGGAAGGGTTTTTTGCACGCGTGTCGTAGGCGCGTGGTCCTTCCTATTCAACAAGATTTATAAGTTCCCACTTTCCAAAATACTAGTATTAATTAACATATGGTAAGTTAGGTGTCGAACCCACGAGGAACGGTAGCATCCGTTATGCATTTCCACACTTAGAAAGGTTTTGGCGATGCAGCCACGCTCTTAATTGGGGGTGAGAACTGAACTACAAAATATAAACAAGAATTAAACTAATGTGGGAACTAGAATGCAAATAAAACAAAAGTAAGCAAGCAATTAAACTGGAACGCAGACTGGGCAAGTTGATAAAGTGGGTAATTTAGCGGGAAAATAAAAGCAGTAGCGAGAAATTTTTGCACTTGGCGAAAATAATAAATTGTCGAAAATAAAAACAAAGCAACAACTTGCATGTACATTCCTAAGATTAAGGAAGATAAACTAAGTGTTAACTACTAAAGAAATCTAGAAACTAGGATAGTGACATGCTAAAGGTTTTCTAAAGCTAGCTAAACTAAACTAGATGTAAATGGAAGGTGGAGTGCAGAACTTAACTAAGCTAAAAGGGCTGCCAAAAGTGAAAAGGAATCATGTACTTGTTGTCTCCTAAACCTTATTACTCAAGGTGTAAAACTATTGGATAAAAGATTACAACTAATGGTTATTTCACTTACTTCTAAAAGCTGATTTTAACTACTAATCCTACACTAAAGGCACATAAATTAAGGAGGAGAAAGAGAGTAGATGACTGCTAGATAATTAAAAATGCTAGAGGAATACAATATCAACAATTAAACTACCTAAACATGCATTGAAAACACCAAGCTAAAAGCTGAAACATAAAGACTCATTGAAGAAGATAAAGACAGCTTAAGAACACTTAAACATGGTGGAAGAACACTCAAGAACCGAGCTCATCAAACTCATGCCAAATCATACTAAAATGACACTCGACGGGGCGCCAAAAACACACAACACCATGACTGATTTTTTTGGGGGACTTTTCTAACTCCTTCTCCACGTTTTTTTAACCACAAACTAACTAAGAAAATGCTTGAGAAACTGATTTTAAAAGCTTGAAAGAAGTTTTAACTAAACAAGAAAGGGCAAACACTAGAGCTAAACAACAAGCTAAATCGAAAATTAAAAAGAGCTAAACTTAAAGCATATTAAATACACAAATACTTAGAGAAATTAGTACTTGAAATAAGCTTTAAAAGCAAGAACTATAACAACAACTAAGATTAAGAAAGGTGCAAAAGAACTCCACAAGTTAAGAACAAGCAACTAGAGAAAATAAACACTACTACTAAATTACTACTACTTCAACCCATGATGAACAAAGATCTTGGCGGCCTTGAAGGTGAAATCTCTCCTCTTAAGGAAGAGAGAAAAGTTTCCTAGAGTGAGAAATAAACTAAAACTAAAGTAAAGTAAAGTGATAAAGTGGCCAAGTTGATCTTGGAAAGTTGAGTACTTTTAATACATATATCCAATAAAAGATACTTTTTCTTCTTTTTTACTCTCCAAGGGCTGATATGGGCGTGTGTACCAAGTGGGAGTTGTCCTTGATAAGTGTGTGGAAGTGGCTTTAATCATTTTCCCGTTAGGTTCAAACTGGCCAGTCCAACAGTTTGGGAAGTTTGGGTCTTCTTTGCCTTAGCTTCTTCTTTCACTTTCTTCCATTTCTTGTCATTTTGCCCTCTTTCTTGCATGTATTTCCTTTTCGTGCCTTCATTAAGCAGCTTCCGAACATAATGATCCATTCCCTGCCACAAAGCATCTTTTTTCATGCAAATATTCAACAAATAATGCCAATAGTGACCAATTCCGAGTGACGAAAACTAGCCTATCAGTAGCACATGTATTTTGTAAGGCTTCTTAGAAATAACATCAGACATGTAGAAGTGGCGAAGGCTACCCATTTCCCATATAATATCTGGTACTATGTCAAGAACCTTAAGCTTTTCCAAGCACCTTAAGCTTTTCCAAGCACCCCACCGATTTTGGAAGCTCTTTTATATATGTAATTATTTCTCAATCCCAAGTATCTTAGTTTCGTCAATGTGCTGATCGTTTCAGGCAAAATCTTCAGCCCAAAATCTTCCAAGTCAAGTATCTTTAAGTTTTTCAAAGCCTTTCCAATAAGATGGACTAACATTGAAATAACCACCTCCATGGAAGAAGAGAGAAACAAGATATTTATCTTGATTCGTTGAGTAGCTAAATTGTCTCTGCTACACATGATAACACGATGACATGGATTTCCATTGAGTCGAGTACTTCCAAGGATCTCAAATCCAATTCCCTCCTCTGCTTTTTAATGGATAGTCCGTGTAGCACTGGATTCATGAGAAACCGTGTGCTCTTATCGTTGACTTCATCAATAAACTAAATCATCTACATTCCAGTAACTCGTTTCTCCTGCTGCATTCCAAATCTGCAACAACTTATTTGCCCTCAAAGTTGTATTTTCTTTAAAAAAGGCCATATACATGAAATATGGCAGCAATTCGGGGTCCAAGTTTTGATAAGGTTCCAATAACTCCAGTGTTGAACCAAAATCAACAGTTTCAAGAAGTTGTTCCCATTCATTTCCAGTAGAGGCTTTCCTTTGAGCTAGCTATTTGCCACCTCTTTAATAGCTAATGGCGAACCGCCGCATTTTCTCAACATTAGTTTTCCATGGTACTCTAACTATTTTGGGAATTTCTGCCCACTCCTCAATTTATTCCCACTGTTTATTGCTTTATAAAACAACCGCCAGCTCATAATAGGGTCCAAAGGTTTATAAAACAATTGCCAGCTCACAATAGGGTCCAAAGATTCCATTTTATGAACATCATGCCATTCTGTTTTCATAAATTGAGGCGTCATGTGACTTGTGACCACCAATTTACTTCCATAGTATTCTTACATGAGAACAAACACAAAAAGAAAAATCAGGAGGGAAATTCTAATTGTTACATGATGTGGCTATGTATATCTTTTAAAGTAATACTACTAACTATGTAGTGTTTGTAATTTATTAAAAATCCGAATACTTTTTAAACCTCTTTATAAACTTTAAAAATTTAATAACAAATTTCACATTTAAAAAAGATTACCAAATAAATCATGAAGTCCATTTAAATTTTAGTCTATTCCAGCCTTTTTAAAAAATGTAAATATTAACAAATTGAAAAAAAAAAATTAATCATTTGCGGTAGGACATTGGAATTCTATACTAGAAAATTGATCATTGCAATGAGATGGGAAAGTACTTATTTATGGGAGAGAAGCACGTGGTGGCCAACGAGGGCAACTCTCAAATCAGCTCTTCTCTCTACTCTCAAACTAGTATAGGCATCGGTGATAGAGGATTAAAGAGGTATTTTAGTAACGGATGATGATGTAATTGAGAAGCAGATGAAGTTAGGTTAGGATGGAGTTGAAACCTGCACCTGGATTAGTATTGGGAATTGGATTAGTGGACATATTTAATTTGGTCCTCTGAAAAGGTTGAGGATTTTAATGTCGTTTCATGCTTAGTCCGATTTTTGTTTTTTATTTATTTTTGTTAAAAAAAATAAAAACATCATTTAGTGAAGAGTGAGCTTAACAAAAATTTGAGAAAAGTAATACTTTCTCCGTTCTTTAATAGTTGAATCATTTTTTCATTTCGGGAAGTTCCCCTATAGTTGAGGCATTTCCATATATAGCAACTTTTTCCTCTTTCTTACTTTATTCTCTCTTACTTTATGCTCTCTATTTTATTCACTTTTTACTTTATTCTCTCTACCTTTTTCTCTTTCTTACTTTTTTATCTATTTATTTAACACACTCAACATTCATTTCTTAAACTCCGTACCGAAAAGTTCCGCCTCAACTATGAGGAAACGGAGGGAGTATTTGTTTGGCAATTTGCTTCATTTAGAATTATCACAATATTCATTTATATATGCTAAAACCTAAGTTACCATCATAATAAGAATATGCATACCTTGTTTTTCAAGAGCTTCCCAGAGAGGTTCTAAGGGCATTTGTTTGGGCAAGTCGTCGAGAACTATCAAATATGGCAGTCCTTGCAGGGGCTAGCGAAGCATATCTAGGAGGCTTTGGTTGTTCATTTCCTCCAATGATGAAGATGTATGAAGATTTTCACCATCCATAATGGGGCGGACGATGCCGCGGACGATATGGTTTCGTGGACGATGGCTTAACCATCGTCCGCGCTCGATCGATCGTCCGCCACTGTGGCATCGCGGATGATGCGACGGACGATGGCGACACGTTTTCGGTTTCTAATTTAATTTTATTTAATTTCAAAACCTATATATACCTCTCACTTTTCACTTCATTTTTCACTCCTTTCACTCTCAAATTCACACTACATTTTCTACATTTCAAATAAAATGAATTCCGGAGATTACCCAAGTCCGAATAGTCCGATGATCGGTGGTGCACGATGGCCGGGTACAGAACCCGATAAATACCGGCCATTCGACACCAACACGCAGTACAATCCCGATTTCAGCACGGACTCGTACGGGCTATCCGACATGGAGCCTTCTCCCACCCGCACACCTGCCCAATCTCGCGGTCGCGCCTCTGCCGCCGCCGACGCCTCGGGTTCCGCGACCAAGAAGAGGCTGCCCAAGGCAAGGAAATTGCCGCTTACAACGGTGAATGAAGAGTACGCCCCGGGTACGACGAACTACCAGCCGGAAGAATCCATCGTCTTGACGAGGTGTTGGATTGAAATTTCAGAGGATCCGGTGTTTGCCAACAACCAGAAGGTTACTGTGTATTGGGAGCGCATCGCCGAAAAATACAACATGGCCAAGCCACCGACCGCCTACAAGCGCCAACAGGAGCCGTTCCGCAAGCACTGGAACCAAATAAAGAAGCATATCAATTTGTTCGCGGGGGAGTAAGATAAGTGCGAGTGGGAGCAGACCAGCAGCGAGTGTCTCGCAGATGTTCGCGACAAAGCAATCCAGTCGTATACGTCATTGTACGACGATTTCAAGCACTACCAGTCCTGGGCGCTCTTGAAGGAGAAGCAGAAATTCGTTGGAGGTATGCTGCCCGAGTCGACGACGGCGAAGAAGAGGGCGTCGAAGCGCACCTTCACTGATTATACAAGCAGCGGAGGCGGCGCATCTCCAATGGACCTCAACAATCCGGTGTTTGAGGATGAGAGTTTCGGCACACCGATGTCCTGGCGTCCCCTTGGCATCAAGGCTGCCAAGGCGACCTCCTCCGCCGCGGCGCCGCCTAACCAGCCCCAAGCCCGACCCCGAGCGCGACTTCGGCTGCGTCACATGCCTACCTGGATTTGGTGGCCTCCTCCAACTACTCCAACTACAGGTCGTTGTTGGACGCGCACAACGCCCTGATGCAGGCGACCAACCCGGCTAAAATCGAAGGCATCCAGCGGATGATCGATGGCCTCAGCCGCAGGTTGGTGCAGCTTGGGACTACTCTAGACTAG
Organism: Salvia hispanica; assembly: GCF_023119035.1. Lineage (NCBI taxonomy): Eukaryota > Viridiplantae > Streptophyta > Magnoliopsida > Lamiales > Lamiaceae > Salvia > Salvia hispanica. The sequence continues at coordinate 45,541,575 of NC_062965.1, forward strand.
CCGGGGTTTTTTTATATGTAGTGCACTTTTTTTTTAATTTCATATTTTTTAACTTTTTTTTATTTCTTATTTTGTAATTTTTTTTTAATTAAGTAAATGTAGGATTTGCCATAATTGTGTTGTTTTTATTTTTTTATTTTGCTTGATATATTTGCATAAATTATATAAATACAAAATAGAAGTAAAATGCTAAGGGCGGGCTATAGTCCGCCCCATTGCAGGTGGAAGGGGTGGAGGATAAAATGCTGACGTGGCGGTGCATAGGGCGGGGCTTAGTTCGCCCCATTTTGGATGCTCTAAGGGCATCCACAATGGGACGCCCTATGCGACGCCTTATGCACCGCCACGTTAGCATTTTATCCTCCTCCTATTCCACCTGCAGTGGGGCGGACTATAGCCCGCCCTAAGCATTTTATCTATTATTTGAATATTTAAATACTTTAAAATTTGGAAAAATAACATCATTTCATTAAAATTCAAACATTACAATACGAAATAAAAAAAACTATAATTTCTCAACGGCGGCAGTTGCGGTTTCAAACTTCTTCAATCATGTCGGTCATGAGCTGAGTATGGTCTTGTTTAGGGGTGGTTCGGTACGGTATACCGTACCGGGAGTGTCATACCGTATACCGTACCGAAAGTTACGGTATGACAAAAACCATACCGATACCGTATCGTAAGTTTCGGTATACCGGAGTTCGGTATACCGGAAATTCGGTATGACAGTTTTCCATACCGTTACCATACCGTATTATCGGTATACCGTACCGCATTTCGGTATACCGTACTTTTGCGGTATACCGAACTGCGATATGGCATTCCGATATACCGTTATACCGTGTTTTGCGGTACGGCATACCGTTATACCATGATACCGTGAAAAAATCTATTATATCCATAATATAAAAAAAAAAATCTAGTTTTCAACTACTTCAAAAAATAGGGTTCCCAATTTTGATTCTTTTATTTTTTGTATAATAAAAATTCTTATTTTTAAAATTTAGTTTAAATATAACATATATATTTATATATTATATATATCAATCGGTATACCGGTATACCGCGGTATGGAAAATCTTATACCGTTACCGTACCGATCTCTATCGGTAAGGTATCATACCGTACCGAAAACTACGGTATACCGAAAAAACGGTATTTTCGGTATTTTTTCGGTACGGTAAGTCCGGTATTCCGGTATAATTCCCCAGCCCTAGTCTTGTTGGTTGCGCTTTGAGGCCTGTCGCAGTAGAACCGCACCGAAGCCAATCAAGTAATCCTCGAGGGCCGGTCGAGGTCGCCGTGCTGGAGCTAGATCCGGCTTCATCATCCACCCAATTGGTGACATGTCCACGTTCTTGTTCAACTATCATGTTATGCATGATGATGCAGGCATACATGACGTCGACGATGACTTCTTTGTACCAGAAACGCGCCAGACCTTTCACGATTGCCACTGCGATTGGAGCACCCCAAAAGCCCGCTCCACATCCTTCCGTGCGGACTCCTGCTTTGCCGCAAACAAGACTCTCCTCTCACCTATTGGGCAGCTGATCGTCTTCAAAAAAATAGGCCACCTTGGGTATATGCCATCGGCCAAGAAGTACCCCATATGATGTGTGCGGCCGTTGGCAGTGAACTGAATGGCCGGACCGCGACCCCTGCATTGATCGGCGAATAGGATGGACGAGTTGAGGACGTTGATTTCGTTGTTCGACCCAACTACACCAAAGTAGGCATGCCAGATCCAGAGGCGGTGGTCAGTGACGGCTTCTAGGATCATCGTCGGGTGGCTGCCCTTGTAGCCGCTAGTAAATTGGCCTCTCCAGGCCGTCGGGCAGTTCTTCCACTGCCGGTGCATACAGTCGATGCTCCCTAGCATCCCAGGGGAGCCGTGCACCATCTCGTGCATCCGCATCAGCTCTGGCAATCATCAGCAGTCGGGCGTCGCAAATATGTGTCGCCAAAAGCCTCCACAACTAACTTACAAAATTTCTTGAGACATTCGCGGCCAGTTGTATCCCCGACGTGAAGGTACTCGTCGAACATATCCGTTGTTGTGCCATAGGCCAACTGGCGGATCGCAACCATGCACTTCTACAACGGTGTAAGTCTGGGTCTGCCGATCCCGTCTTCCCGATACTGGAAGTACTCATCACGTCCCTCCAACGTGTGCACAATGCGGAGAAAGAGATCTCAGCTCATTCTAAAACACTGGTGAAAAACATTCGGGCCCCACCTTAGATTCTCGACAAAATAATCTGCGACATAAGTCTGACGTCGTATCGGGCGAGCGACCCGCGCCTCCGCCGCCGCCGCCTGCTCCCGCTGCATTTGTGCCAAGCATTCCGCCTTGGCTTCATTAACGACATCGAACAAGACTCGAGTCAAGGCCGGTCTGCGCCTTCCGATGTACTCAAATCGTAGTCGCCGAGATTCATTTTTGAGACGATGAGAGAGAATAATTGAAGAGAAATTGAAGAGATGTGAAATTGGAGTGTGTGAAATGGTAGAGAATTGTAGTGTTTATGTAACATCCCACTTTTTCGAACCCTAATTTTTGAAACGTGAAAATTTTTGCATTAAATGCTTTTAATGCTATGATATATGTGGATTAAATGATGAGTGATTTATTGCAATATTATTTGTGACCTAATTGCGATATGGAGTTGAGTTTGAGTTGAATAGTCAAACTTGTTGAATATGTGACGTGGCTATTGAATAGTCAATATTGTGGACAAATATGACGTGGCCGTGGAATGGTCAAGGTCGTTGGAAAATGTGAAGTGGAGGTGAAATTCGAATATGTGAATATTTTGATGCGGGGGAAATAATATCGTGGTTAATTATTTTCCTAAGGGATGAGTGAGAATTTAATAGGAGCATTATTTAATTAAGTGGGATTTTCCACCCCTCCTATTTATTGGAAGGAAATCCTATTTTTCTTGGATTTAATTATTGCTTGGGATAATTATCCAAATTAAATCCAAAGTCCGATCATCCCTTATATAATTGATGAAATTTTCGGCCCTTATGTTGTTTCTAAAGGAGATTTTCGAAATCTCCTATATTATGGGAGAGGGGATTATTTTATTTTATTACTTGATCCCTTGTTTATTCTTTTCCATAAATAAATTAAAATATCCTAGCATATCTTGCCAAATCTAAGAAGATATCGCCATATCCTATTTAAACTAGGATTTTAATTAATTCCTTGTAGAGGGAATTGAAATTCACGCCTATTTCATGTAATTGGGGAGATTTATTATTTTTATTCTACTCCATGATATTTTATTCTATTCCGTAAAATATCAAATTAAATCATAGGCTAATTAAATAGCCTAGAAATTCGAAACCCCCTTTTTTCTCCCCTAATTCACGCCACTTCAACCACCAAACCTTTTCAAAATCCTTATTTATTTAATTATTGGATTATATCACGCACTCTATAAATATAAGAGTGAAAACCTAACCCTAGATCACAGCAGAAATCGACCCCCCTACTTCACGTCGCTCTCTCCCTCTCCCCACCCTCTCAAATTTTTCTTCTACTTTTCTCCATTTATTCATCATCTTTTGGAGAAGAATTGAAGTTGCAATTCAAGAAAACTTGAAGAACCAAGGCTACTACTTGTTTCCTACCGATTGTTCTATTGAAAAGGTATTTTTATTTTGATCTTTTCTTCTTCTACCGATCAATCGGTGTTCTTCAGTCCACATGCATTTAGAATGTGTGAAGGGGAAATTAATTGATGAATTTGGGATGCATATGTGTGTGTGTGTGTGTGACCGTGTATGTGTGTGCACGCCTCGGTATGCGTGCACATGTGTTGTGTGCGTGTGCGTGTGTTGTGTGTGGGAAACACTCACGCGTGACACAATTTGATGATAAATCTGGAGTAGTTGTGCGAATAAAAACGATATGTTAATCGTACTTTGATTTTGGATGATGATATTGAAAATAATTGATGGGAAGAAGGGAAACGTTGGGAACATGCATGATTTTGATCAATGATTGAGACTTACTTGTGATATACATAAATTAAAGGTGATAGCTCGCGTTCTCGGTCTGATAACAAGAAGAAGAATGTGCTTGAAATCTAGGAATCGAGGTGGATTAAACTGTTATGCCATGCCTATGATTATTTTGGTTATTGTGTGTGCCTGATACCTAGTTTGCGAGTTCGCTTCATTAGGCCATAGAGCTATATAAACGAATTCGGGCTGAGTAGGGCCGCAAACCCTATCAGGCTAGTGTACACGGGAGATCGGGAGCCGTCCTTGCTTAGTCGGCCGGTCTCGTGGGCGACCATGATATTGTTGATTGATGAGAAAATAGGAGGTACTGTTTGACTGGCCAGTCCATGAAATATTTTGTGATACTCGATGCTATCTTTTAAATTAAATGCTAAACCTCGAGTTCACTATGGTAAGGGTGGCATAACTAATAAAACGTTTTGGCATGAGTCTACTGGGTATGTTTAAAATACTCAGCCCTGCATGTGTTTTCCCTATGTGCAGGTTGAGCGGCGACGGGCGGTCGGTGGTGTTGAGATAGTTGAACCGAATAAAATGGATGTTTGGAACGTTAAGTGTAGTCGTGTCTTCATACATGGCTCCGCTTTCTCTTGGATTGCTTCCGCTGAATATTTTTTTGAAACTTATTATCTTTGGTTGATTCAAACTTATTTCTTTGAATTGGAACACAGTGAAATATTGCGTTTTGTTGAATTTACAATAAACCTTTGACTTTTGAGCTTAGCCTATGATTATATTAAATCTTGATTTTCGTGATTAAGTCGTTGACTTATTGCCTTGATACTTCATTAAACACTTGGTCAAATCTCTCTAAATGAAACCCTAGTCTACGTTCTTGTTGCTTTTTAAGTTCGCCTAAGTAGCAGTTGTTGTATTTATTATACCCTAGAAATCCGGGCTGTTGCAGTTGGTATCAGAGCCTCAGTTCTTTCCGCTCTGGACCTAAGAGTCTTGATGAATTAAAATCTGAAATTGTGTAAATTGATTAAGTTATAATCGTCGAAGGCTCAACACCACGACTCGTCTACGCTCAACCACGAAGAATGAGGTAACCCATATCTTTGAATATTGAGTTGAATTATGAAATGTTGGAAATTGAAGCGAATGGAAATTGTTGTGATATTTTGAGATTTGTGTTGGAGTATGAAATGACGATTATGCATGCATGTGAAATTTGCTAATTGCGACTATGCAAAAATGATGAATGATGTTATGCAAGTGATTTTGCAATTAAGATATCTACGAATCGAATAAATGAAATTCTATATGATTGTGATTGCTTGATTGAGTGATGAACGACACTTATGAGAATGAATATGAGCATACTGCTATACATAGTTGTAAATCGTGTTGTGAATAAAAATTTGTATTACAATATCGAAATTGGAGGCATAAAAACGCCGAATGCGAGGCGAACGAGGAACGAGGAACCTTACGAGGACCCCGAGGAGGCATAACCCCTCTGCCCCTGGATGTTGGTGGATGAAGCGAGGACGAGGAACCTTACGAGGAAGGACACGATTTGGACATGAGAAATGTTGATGAGGATGAGGACCCCGAGGAGGATATGAATGATATTGACTAGGAGTGTTGGTCGTGGAAAACGTTGTTTTGCTTCTCCCATATTTTTGATTGTTTTGCTAAACTCTTGCCGTACCTTTCTACTTTGCTCTTTTGATTTCCGTTGATACTAAGACCTCATTGAGGCAATGTTTTTGATTAATATGCTATGGGGAGAATTTTTTTATTACTCACTAACTTATGATGCAATGGATTTCCACATTGTTTTCCCATGCCATTGTGGAAAATTATCTATCACTATGTTATCATCACACCACTATCTCTGAATACCTTATTGCGCCCTATACTTGCCACTTAAATTGCATAATTGCCTCTTGATTACAATTACCTTGATGATAAGGACCAATGATTCTTTTGATACCATATGGCGTAACCGATGTTGTGATAATAATGCTTTGACACTACATGTGAAATCCATCTATGTGACGAACTTTTGATATCTTATGCTTGGCCATATACACCAAAACAATTGTCCCATGCACCTTGTTATACCACGCGACTGTTGCTAAAATTTTGAGAATAATCCGTGTATTGATAAATCAGAATGCCGTCGAGACGCAATAATCGTCAGCCGACAACTCAGCCTTCGAGCGAGGAGAGTGTGACGCAAGTCAATTCCGACACCGCCGCCTCCCCCACCCCCGATTAATCGGGAAATAGTGAAACTGTTCTTGGAGCAGAAACCACTTGTGTTTGATGGACTCGGAGAACCGGCCTTGGCCGAATCATGGATCCGCGCGATAGAGCGTATCTTCACAATTTTGGGATGCAATGATAGGGAACGAATGAGTTTTGTTACCCACCAACTAACTGAGGCAGCCGACTTTTGGTGGGATACTAGAACAAAGACCCTGACACGAGACAAACTAGAAGCAATGACATGGGAAGGTTTCAAGACAGAATTGTACAACAAGTATGTGCCGAAGAGCTACCGGAAAGCGAAGGCATCTGAGTTCCACAATCTGACTCAAGGACGCATGACTGTGACCGAATATGATCGAGCGCTCAATAGTATGACCCGATACGCCCTTGATCAAGTCGATACTGACGAGAAGCTGTCCGACAAGTTCCGTGAGGGACTAAGTCCGAGATAAAGATGTCGTTGGCCAGTCGAGAGAGACTCTCCTACGCTAAGGCATTGGCACTCGCGTTGGATATTGAAGCCGCAATGCCTAGAGAGAGAGCCAAGGAGAACTCTACACCGTCCCTGCCCCCATCGCATCACTCCCGGGAGAAGAGGAAGTGGGAGGATACTAGGACTTCCTGCGATGGGAAACGGTACCAAGGAAATCAACATCGGTCCCAACATGGAGGAGGACAACATGCATCTAGCCAGAAAGGAGACTACCGGACTAGGGCACCACAATGCAACGTGTGCTCTAAGTATCATTTCGGAGAATGCCGGCAACAGAATGTTGTCAAGTGCTACACATGTGGAGGGAACGGTCACTACTCTAGGGAGTGCCCAAGTAAAGTAGGAGGATCGGGATCGAGGCGGAATGACCAGGGATTCCGTCAGCATTCAAGGGGACCGCAAAGTGAATCCCGAGGGAATCACGAACCACCGTCGCGACAGCAACAACCTCCTCGCCAAAGAATTCCTCCACAAGCGAGAGCTTATGCGTTGGAGCAGAAGAAACCGAAGACTGAGGAAGATGAGCGCGAAAAGAGAAATTTGACAGGTCTGGGCGAAATTCTCAACACCCCTGTTGTTGTGTTGTTTGATACAGGCGCGTCGCATTCGTTTATATCTGAATTATGTGTCCACTCTTTGAGCTTGCCTGTTAGAAAATCTGAACGTAAGATGATAGTGTCTTCACCAGTGGGTTGGACAGTAGAAATATCTCGAATATGCTCGAACATAGAACTTGTGTTAGGAGAACTTAAGTTAGTCGCTCACGACCTGCAAGTTATGGTGATGAGAGATACCGACGTAATCCAAGGAATGGACTGGTTGGCCGCAAATTTCGCGACGATTCGTTCTAAGGAGAGGCAAATATCCCTACAAGCTCCGGGAAAAGAACCTATCGTGTATCATGGAATCCCGATGAACCGGCGAACCGCGATAATCTCTGCACTGCAAGCTACCGCGATGATGAGAAAGGGGCGACCTGCCTATCTCGTCTATCTTCACGGCAATGAGAATGATGAAAGAAAAGTGGAAGATGTCGCTGTTGTACGGGAATTTCTAGACGTTTTTCCCGAAGTGTTACCTGGACCGCCGCTGGATCGAAATTGGAGTTCACCATCGATCTCGAGCCGGGAGCCGCACCCGTATCTAAAGCACCATATTGAATGGCGCCTAAGGAGTTGTAGGAACTCAAGATACAACTCCAAGAGCTCATGGATCTAGGTTTCGTTAGGCCTAGTGTCTCGCCGTGGGGCGCACCGGTACTTTTCGTGAAGAAGAAGGATGGGTCGATGAGAATGTGCATCGACTATAGGGAATTGAACAAATTGACCCTTAAGAACAAGTATCCACTGCCGAGAATAGATGACTTGTTCGATCAACTTAGAGGAGCCGACGTCTTTTCAAAGATGGACTTGAGGTCCGGATATCACCAGCTAAGAGTTCTAAGGGAGGACATCCCGAAAACTGCGTTTCACACAAGATATGGACACTACGAGTTTGTTGTGATGCCGTTCGGTCTAACGAATGCCCCAGCGGTATTCATGGATTTGATGAATCGAATATTCCACCCGTACTTGGATAAATTCGTCCTAGTATTCATTGATGACGTTTTAGTCTACTCGAGGAACGAGAAGGAGCACGAGGAGCATCTGCGAATCGCTTTGGAGACATTGAGGACCGAGAAGCTATATGCCAAATTCAGCAAGTGTGAATTTTGGCTGAAAGAAGTAAACTTTCTTGGACACATTGTATCGGCGGAAGGAATCAGAGTAGACCCCGCCAAAGTAGAAGTCGTGCAACAATGGAAATCACCATCAACCCCAAATGAGATTCGGAGTTTCCTAGGCTTGATAGGATACTACCGAAGGTTTATAGAAGGGTTCTCTAAGATAGCGAGACCAAATGACGCAACAACTTAAGAAGGGAGTCAAGGTGAATTGGACCCCAGAGTGTGAAGTAAGCTTTCAACTCCTAAAGGAGAAATTGACCACCGCGCCAGTTTTAGCTGTGCCAGAGTCTGGAGTGAACTACGTAGTGATTCGAAGGTTGGACTAGGATGCGTGATGATGCAAAACAACAAGGTGATCGCCTACGCGTCACGACAGTTGAGACCACACGAGTTGAACTACCCAACACACGATTTGGAGTTAGTAGCAGTAGTTCATGCCCTAAAGATTTGGAGGCATCATCTCTACGGAGTTCGATGTGAAATCTTTACGGACCACAAGAGCTTGAAATATTTCTTCGAGCAGAAGGACTTGAACATGAGACAACGAAGATGGCTCGAACTAGTGAAGGACTACGATTGTGGTATCAATTACCATCCCGGCAAAACAAATGTGGTGGCAGATGCTTTGAGCCGAAAGGACCATTCGCAACTAGCTTTCCTGACGGAAGAGGAAAGTTTGATACGAGAGTTTAGTAAATTGCGATTGGAAGTGATAAGGGCACCTGAAACGGTGGAAGGACGAATCGCCACCTTAGTGGTGGAGCCAGACTTGAAAACAAGAATCGTTGCAGCGCAACGAGTGGATGCAAAACTCGAAGAGATTCGAGTGGAAGTGAGAACGGGCAAATCAGGAAATTTTAGCGAGGAGTCCGATAATGCCCTCATCTTTGAAGGAAAACTGTGCGTGCCGAATAACGAGGGACTCAAGAATGAGATCATGAGCGAAGCTCATGAGACTCCATACACTGCTCACCCTGGAAGTACAAAGATGTACCAAGACTTTAAGAAGTCATTTTGGTGGAATGGCATGAAGAGGGATATTGCGACATTTGTGGAGCGTTGCTTAGCCTGCCAACAGGTGAAGGCCTTACCTCAACGACCGTACGAAAAATTACAACCGTTGGAAGTACCAGAGTGGAAGTGGGAGCACATCACCATGGATTTCGTGACGGCCTTGCCGAAGACCCTCAAAGGAAACACCGCCATCTCGGTGATTGTAGACCGACTCACCAAATGTGCGCACTTCAAACCGATTCCAATAACTCATAGATCGGACATACTAGCTCGTATCTACATAAAAGAAACTGTGCGGTTGCATGGAGTCCCAGTGACGATTACGTTTGATCGTGACCCGAAGTTCACTTCAAAATTTTGGATTAGTCTACAGCGCGAGCTTGGAACACGATTGAACTTTAGCACGGCGTTTCACCCGCAGTCTGATGGGCAAACTCTCGAGGATATGCTAAGAGCCGTGGTGCTCGACCAAGGCGGAAGTTGGGAGACCGCACTACCGTTGATCGAATTCGCTTACAACAACAGTTTCCAAGCAACGATTAACATGGCACCGTATGAGGCACTATACGGAAGAAAATGTAGATCACCGCTCTACTGGGATGAAGTTGGCGAACGAAGGGTACTCGGACCCGATGCAGTCGAGAAGATGATTGAAATTGTTCGACGAATTCGTGTGAGAATGAAGGAAGCCCAGGACAGACAAAAGTCATACGCTGACGTCCGACGGACTGACTTACAATTTCAAGTCGGTGATAAAGTATTTCTCAAGGTATCCCCGTCGAAAGGGATAATGCGTTTTATTGGACCTTATGAAATTCTCGAAGGAGTAGGACCCGTAGCCTATCGATTAGCGATACCGCCAAACCTTGGGAACGTACATAACGTCTTTCACGTGTCGCAGTTGCAAAAGTATGTGTTCGACCCGAAACACGTGATTAACTACGAAGAAGTTGCTTTGAATCCGGATTTGAGTTACGAGGAGCGACCTCAGATGATCTTGGACCGTAAAGTTCAAACCTTGAGGAAAAAATCTATTGCTAGTGTAAAAGTGCTTTGGAGAAACCACTGAATACGAGGAAGCCACGTGGGAGCTCGAGGATAAGATGATGGAACTGTACCCGGAACTTTTCCCATGAAGGTACCAAATTTCGGGACGAAATTTCTTTTAAGAGTGGTAGGATGTAACATCCCACTTTTTCGAACCCTAATTTTTGAGACGTGAAAATTTTTGCATTAAATGCTTTTAATGCTATGATATATGTGGATTAAATGATGAGTGATTTATTGCAATATTATTTGTGACCTAATTGCGATATGGAGTTGAGTTTGAGTTGAATAGTCAAACTTGTTGAATATGTGACGTGGCTATTGAATAGTCAATATTGTGAAAAATATGACGTGGCCGTGGAATGGTCAAAGTCGTTGGAAAATGTGAAGTGGAGGTGAAATTCGAATATGTGAATATTTTGATGCGGGGGAAATAATATTGTGGTGAATTATTTTCCTAAGGGATGAGTGAGAATTTAATAGGAGCATTATTTAATTAAGTGGAATTTTCGACCCCTCCTATTTATTGGAAAGAAATCCTATCTTTCTTGGATTTAATTATTGCTTGGGATAATTATCCAAATTAAATCCAAAGTCCGATCATCCCTTATATAATTGATGAAATTTTCGGCCCTTATGTTGTTTATAAAGGAGATTTTCGAAATCTCCTATATTATGGGAAAAGGGATTATTTTATTTTATTACTTGATCCCTTGTTTTTTCTCTTCCATAAATAAATTAAAATATCCTAGCATATCTTGCCAAATCTAAGAAGATCTTGCCATATCCTATTTAAACTAGGATTTTAATTAATTCCTTGTAGAGGGAATTGAAATTCACGCCTATTTCATGTAATTGGGGAGATTTATTATTTTTATTCTACTCCGTGATATTTTATTCTACTCCGTAAAATATCAAATTAAATCATAGGCTAATTAAATAGCCTAAAAATTCAAAATCCCCTTATTTCTCCCCTAATTCACGCCACTTCAACCACCAAATCTTTTCCAAATCTTTATTTATTTAATTATTGGATTATATCTTTGATATGTCGTATTCTAAGCCTTGGTTACTGGTCAGTATGTCGTGAAATGCATGTATTATCTGCAAAACAGTTGCTTAAGTGTGCAGGATTAAAGGATCCAAGTCAGTAGGAGACGATTCAGGTGGCGCAAGTGAAAAGGGCGCCAGAAGGGTGCGATACTGACCAGGATGCATGCCAGAGAAAAGGCTCGAGATGGAGAAGGAGGATAGGCTGGGATGATCATTGACAAGGGCAAAAAGGTTAAAACGCTGGAGAAGTCTACCCTAAAAGCAAGGGCAAGCCTCCCTATAAAAGAAGCCACTTGGAGAGAGAAAAAGGCGGACAATCACACTTAGAGTTGGTTCCTTAGAGTTCGGTTAGAAGTTCTCGGTTCTCAACACACTTAGTAGAATTCTCTCTAGAAGATCAGTCCTTCAAAGCATTATCCTACCTCTCGTTCCTCGCCACAGCCCATGGTCACTTGACGTCCAAGAGTTTGCCGGAGAAGTCATCAGTCCGCCGTTGTCAGCCAGTTATCGTAGCAGTGTAGTAGTATGATCGCCCGGAGTGGCACAAACAATCTTAATCGCTTTCTTAGTTTAAAGTTTACTTGTTTTCGTCGTTAGTTATTTGCAAACACTCATCGCTGTTGCTCTTTTGAAGTACTTTGTTATTTTCCAACATTTACATTATGAAGTTTCTATTTCGCATGTCACTTTGGTTCGAGTTTGCTTCATTCTGCCTAGGGAAGTTAGATTTAGTTATTGCTTTCAATTTCTAAATGTTTTCTTATCGGGAGTTGTTGATTCAAAGTGGTAGCTATGTTTAGTCAAGTTTTCGTGCATGAGTTTCTTTTCTGCGCCGTGATTACCACCTTGCATGTCAGTCAGTAGAAGTAAAGTTGCAGTTTCACTGTTTTTTTAAGTTTGAGCATTTAAATCGATGGATCTTGAGTTTGAATTTGTGAATCTGAAGTTCAGTCATGGTGTCTTTGTTTATTTGAATTCTGTTAATACTTGGTGAAGAAGAAAACGTCAAAATCAACTTTAGTTTGAACCACTTTACTTTTAAGTTACTTTTGCTTTTATTCCTTACTTTTCAGATGTACTGCCCAAACCTGTCAGAGAACCACCCAGCCACCAAATATGCCTTATAGTCTAAATTTCCCCTTTTAGTAACTGTCTACTTTTCATATGCCACTGAGACACATTGTCCCCTATTTTCACGAACACTCCCACATGTCTGTTATTTTCACGCCTACTAGTCAGTAGAGTACCACCTTTATTTCCTGTCTAGGTAAAATCTCAACCCAAGCGTGGTAGCTAACCAAAACACCCAGGAAAGTCACCGCAGTTATCAAAACGTGTCCATCCTCGTGGGAATCGACCCTTACCTCCATTATACTAATCAGTAGAAGTGGGTTGAGGAAACTTGTTTGAAGCCAGGTCTCGGTTATCATACCAACGACTCAGTTGGGTCAGGAATCTCTTCCTGATCAGTTAGATACACTCCAAATTACATACGAAAACCATCACAACACTCGAGAGAGTGAAGGGAGACCTCCGGGCTGTCAATCTTGCACTCTATATATACAAGAGTGAAAACCTAACCTTAGATCACAGCGAAATCCGCCCCCCCCCTCCACCACACGTCGCTCTCTCCCTCTCCCCACCCTCTCATTTATTCATCATCTTTTTGAGAAGAATTGAAGTTGCAATTCAAGAAAACTTGAAGAACCAAGGCTACTACTTGTTTCCTACCGATTGTTCTATTGAAAAGGTATTTTTATTTTGATCTTTTCTTCTTCTACCGATCAATCGGTGTTCTTGAGTCCACATGCATTTAGAATGAGTGAAGGGAAAATTAATTGATGAATTTGGGATGCATGTGTGTGTGTGTGTGTGTGTGTGTGTGTGACCGTGTATGTGTGTGCACGCCTCGGTATGCATGCACATGTGTTGTGTGTGTGCGTGTGTTGTGTGTGGGAAACACTCATGCGTGTCACGATTTGATGATAAATCTGGAGTAGTTGTGCGAATAAAAACGATATGTTAATCGTACTTTGATTTTGGATGATGATATTGAAAATAATCGATGGGAAGAAGGGAAACGTTGGGAACATGCATGATTTTGATCAATGATTGAGACTTACTTGTGATATTCATAAATTAAAGGTGATAGCTTGCGTTCTCGGTCTGATACGGACCGACTTACAATTTCAAGTCGGAGATAAAGTATTTCTCAAGGTATCCCCGTCAAAAGGGATAACGCGTTTTGGTGTCAAAGGAAAGTTGAAACCGCGTTTTACTGGACCTTATGAAATTCTCGAAGGAGTAGGACCCGTAGCCTATCGATTAGCGCTACCGCCAAACCTTGGGAACGTACACAACGTCTTTCATGTGTCGCAGTTGCGAAAGTACGTGTTCGACCCGAAACACGTGATTCACTACGAAGAAGTTGCTTTGAATCCGGATTTAACTTACGAGGAGCGACCTCAGATGATTTTGGACTGTAAAGTTCAAACCTTGAGGAACAAATCTATTGCTAGTGTAAAAGTGCTTTGGAGAAACCACGAATACGATGAAGTCACGTGGGAGCTCGAGGATAAGATGATGGAACTGTACCCGGAACTTTTCCCATGAAGGAACCAAATTTCGGGACGAAATTTCTCTAAGAGTGGTAGGATGTAACATCCCACTTTTTCGAACCCTAATTTTTGAGACGTGAAAATTTTTGCATTAAATGCTTTTAATGCTATGATATATGTGGATTAAATGATGAGTGATTTATTGCAATATTATTTGTGACCTAAATGCGATATGGAGTTGAGTTTGAGTTGAAGAGTCAAACTTGTTGAATATGTGACGTGGCTATTGAATAGTCAATATTGTGGAAAATATGACGTGGCCGTGGAATGGTCAAAGTCGTTGGAAAATGTGAAGTGGAGGTGAAATTCGAATATGTGAATATTTTGATGCGGGGGAAATAATATTGTGGTGAATTATTTTCCTAAGGGATGAGTGAGAATTTAATAGGAGCCTTATTTAATTAAGTGGGATTTTCCACCCCTCCTATTTATTGGAAGGAAATCCTATTTTTCTTGGATTTAATTATTGCTTGGGATAATTATCCAAATTAAATCCAAAGTCCGATCATCCCTTATATAATTGATGAAATTTTCGGCCCTTATGTTGTTTATAAAGGAGATTTTCGAAATCTCCTATATTATGGGATCTTTTGGAGAAGAATTGAAGTTGCAATTCAAGAAAACTTGAAGAACCAAGGCTACTACTTGTTTCCTACCGATTGTTCTATTGAAAAGGTATTTTTATTTTGATCTTTTCTTCTTCTACCGATCAATCGTGTTCTTCAGTCCACATGCATTTAGAATGAGTGAAGGGGAAATTAATTGATGAATTTGGGATGCATATGTGTGTGTGTGTGTGACTGTGTATGTGTGTGCACGGCTCGGTATGCATGCACATCTGTTGTGTGTGTGCGTGTGTTGTGTGTGGGAAACACTCATGCGTGACACGATTTGATGATAAATCTGGAGTAGTTGTGCGAATAAAAACGATATGTTAATCGTACTTTGATTTTGGATGATAATATTGAAAATAATCGATGGGAAGAAGGGAAACGTTGGGAACATGCATGATTTTGATCAATGATTGAGACTTACTTGTGATATACATAAATTAAAGGTGATAGCTCGCGTTCTCGGTCTGATAACAAGAAAAAGAACGTGCTTGAAATGTAGGAATCGAGGTGGGCTTTATTCTTAACTCTCTCTTATGTTGCAAAATATATGAAAGTGGAGCGATAAGGGTGGATTAAACTGTTATGTCATGCCTATGATTATTTTGGTTATTGTGTGTGCCTGATGCCTAGTTTGCGACTGCGCTCCATTAGGCTATAGGGCTATATATCGTCCTTGCTAGTCGGCCGGTCTCGTGGGCGAAAGTGTGGCCACACTTCGTCGCACCATGATATTGTTGATTGATGAGAAAATGGGAGGTATTGTTTGACTGGCCAGTCCATGAAATATTTTGTGATACTCGATGCTATCTTTTAAATTAAATGCTAAACCTCGAGTTCGCTATGGTAAGGGTGGCATAACTACTAAAACGTTTTGGCATGAGTCCACTGAGTATGTTTAAAATATTCAGCCCTGCATGTGTTTTCCCTATGTGCAGGTTGAGCGGCGACGGGCGGTCGGTGGTGTTGAGACAGTTGAATCGAATAAAATGGATGTTTGGAACGTTAAGTGTAGTCGTGTCTTCATACATGGCTCCGCTTTCTCTTGGATTGCTTCCGCTGAATATTTTTTTAAAACTTATTATCTTTGGTTGATTCAAACTTATTTCTTTGAATTGGAATACGGTGAAATATTGCGTTTTGTTGGATTTACAATAAACCCTTGACTTTTGAGCTTAGCCTATGATTCTATTAAATCTTGATTTTCGTGATTAAGCCGTTGACTTATTGCCTTGATACTTCATTAAACACTTGGCCAGATCTCTTTAAATGAAACCGTAGTCTACGTTCTTGTTGCCTTTAAGTTCTCCTAAGTAGCAGTGGCTATATTTATTATACCCTAGAAATTCGGGCTGTTACAGTTTAAATAAGAAAAAAATTTAGAAAAAAATCAAAAAAGAAAAACAAAACTCGTGAGCATAGTCCGCGTCGTCCACAGTGGCGGACGATGGGTATCCTCCGCGCATCGTCCGCGGACGATGTATCGGGCGCGAATGATGGTTAACCCATCGTTCGCGATGCTGCAGTGGTGGACGATGAGACGAACGATGCGTCGTCCGCACCATTGCGGATGCCCTAAGAGTTAAGACATTAGATACACATACCCAAGCACGATACTCAAATCGATCAATGACATTTGCATGGTTGTATATCTCTCTAGCTAGATTCGTCTTTCCAATACCAGACATGCCTTTGATAACTACCCATGAACGATATTTTATTTTATGAAAAATCATTGCGCGGGGCACCATTTCTATGTGTTTATCCAAGCCTACAACCACATGATCTTCATCAACATTTTCTAAGTTGGACTCTGTCTCAGCCCCATCAGCTCCCAGTTTCAGCATCCGCATTTTGATCTCTCGAATCCAACTTAGTACTAATAAGACACATGACCATCATATGCATTATCATACGTACCATGTTTTTCAAGAGGTTTGTAGATAGGTCTGAAGTGTATTTGTTTGGGCAAGTCGTCAATAACTATGAAATATGGCAGTCCTTGCAGGTGCTGGTGAAGCATATCTAGGAGGCTTCGATTGTCCATTTCCTCCAATGCACAAATATTCTCACCATCCACATCCACTACTACATGTTGCAGTAGTTTGATAACTATCTATTTAATTGTTAAGACATTAGAAACACAGACCCAAGCACAATACTTGAATCGATCAATGACATCCGCATGGTTGTATATCTCTCTAGCAAGAGTCGTCTTTACAATGCCAGACATGCCTTTGATAACAACCAATGAAGGATATTGGTTCGTATGAATAATCATTATTCTGAGCACCATTTCAATGTGTTTGTCCAAACCCACCACTACACGATCTTTATCATCATTTTTTGAGTTGGACTCTGTCTCAGCCACATCCATCAGCTGCCGGTTTAAGCATCCGCATTTTGATCTCTCCAATCCTAACTTATGCTGAAATGCTCCTTACCGAATTTGCCATTTTTGTAGGGGTCAAGGGCTTCATGGGCCATGTGGACCAGATCAGATACCAAAAAGTTGAGTCTTCTACCCTTTCCAAATTTCTCATCTCTAATTATATCCACAGTCTCTCTCATCTCTTTAATCACCCTTTCCATTATTTCATTATCATATGGGTTGATCTCATATCATATGTTCTTTCCTCTTCATATTTGTTGAGCTTTTGCATCAACGATAAAATAGCTGCTTCTGCCATATTTCTACTTGCTTAATCAGCAAACCGCACTCGTTGCTAAAAAATAACAATGATCACCTAAATAAATTCAATACATTATGAGCAAAGAAAAGCTGATTTGGAATTGAAATCATAACCACGTAAATTTAAGAACTATTCAAATCTACGAAGGAGGAGCTGAAACTATTGTTTTGAAATTTTTCTATCGGTGCATGTGATTTGATCAGATGAGCGTGATATCATTCAAACTCAAAGCAAAGTTAAACAAGACTATAAAACTTGACGTATATAATATATATATAAGGTAGTGATAAAATGCAAACTCTTCCTGTTATTCTATATTTCCTTGAAAAAGGGGCTCAACCCACAGGAACTGTCCAGAATCTTTTAAAGAAGGCGTGAGTTTTTAAATAACTTCCGTCTAATTAAATGAAATTCAATTAAGGAAATACCAAGGGGGGTAGCGACTTGTATAACACTTTGTCTAATTTTTCTTTACTTGTTTTTTTTTATCCCCCCTTTTCTTTTTCCCTTTTTCACTCTATTCTTTTATCAATATTTATTTTATATTGACAAGAGTGTATTGAACAAATATAATTCTTCGTGGGGGGTCTATTTCTGTATGTTGTGTAGTTTTTTACTTTATCTTATGATCTTATGGACATGATGCTTTTTTTGATACAAAAGGGTGCTCTTTTGATTGAAAAAGGGATAGGAGATTTATCAATTTTGAAAATTCTGTCTATTTTTTTTTTATCTGATAATTTCTTGTATTTGGGCATCCCATTAGTAAGCCGATTCAAACAGTTTGTTTCGGGCCCAAAGTCAACCCTAGGTATATATATGCCTAGGAAAAGCCTCCAAACACAACTTACACGCCTCCTACCCCAAAAATACTACTTTTTCACCTAGGAAGAAGAGAAGAACGAGCAGAGGACGAGTATTCATTGCAAGATTGAAGACGAGACCTCCAATCCGCCCAATCCAATTCTAGGAGTTTCTACTTTTAGTTTAATTCTTGTTCAAACAATGTTTTTGAATATTTCTTTGAATATTTCTTTGACTTTTGTATTGAACATGAGTAGCTAAATCCTTCGTAGAGTTCTACGGAGGAGATACAATGATTCTTATGTTTAATTGATTTCCTTTTTCTATGCTTTGGCTCATGTGGTTATTTTGATTTCTTCTGTGCTTATACATTTATTTGATTGATCACCTTATAAATGCATGTGGATTTTACTACAAGAACTAAGAAGTGAGTAGTTTAATTTGAAAGAGAAGAAATTGACGTCTTTGCCAATATAATCGAGAGATTTGAGCCTTTGAATGAAGCTAAGTATCTTAGGAGCTATTAGGAGTTGTTGCCTTAGTTCTAGGAAGGAGACTTCAGTTCTAGGTAGCAATCTACAAATTATATGCTTTGAGAAAAGATATAGTTTTACCTTAGTGATAGCTTAATAACCCTTGAGACCCTTTGTTGGCATAGTTTGGAAATTAGTTGAGCATAGGATACCTTGCTTTTAAATAGATTTAGAAAAACCAAAATTCCGATTCATCTAGATAGTAGTTGAGGTTGGTTCGTGGTAATTAGGTTGACACTCATTGTCTCTGTGGATACGATACTCTTTGCTTACTATTTGCTACATTAGCCCCGTACACTTGCGGGTATACTTGTGTTAAAAATAAGTTGAGTCAAGTTTTTGGCGCCGTTGCCGGGGACAATTTTGTGTTACTATAGCCTAATATCGTGATAAAAATTAAGATTACTAATCTAGATTTTACTTGCTTTATTTTTATTTTTTTTTCTTTTTGAGTTATTCTCACTTTTGTGTTTTTCTTTTCAGGTTGTATGCTCACTCGCTCTAAGGGGCAACCATTAGAGTTATTTGATCCTGAGATCGAAGCATCCAACCGAAGGAGGAACGCTCAGAGAAGGCTCAACCAAGGGCGATCACTTTCGCCTCTTAAGAGAGAACCGCCTACTCCTGTTGCAATAACAATGGCGGACAACGAAGAGAACAATGCACCACATCCAGATCCGGTAGTCCAACAGCTCCAATTACAACTTGCAGATGTGGTGAAACAACTGAAAGAAAAAGAGGAACAACAAGCCACAGTGCCAGTGCAAAACATGTACGCTTACAGAGAGGTAGAGAACCCACCAATTGGCAACGATGGGATCGATGCCAATCATTTTGAGCTCAAGCCAGGATTGCTTAATATGGCTGAGGCTAATGCTTTTGCGGGGAAGGCCAATGAAGATCCCAACAAGCATCTCACTAAGTTTATTCAAATCAGTAACACGGTGAAGCTTAATGGGGTGAGAGATGAACAAATCAGACTAAGGCTATTCCCATTTTCCTTGAGAGATGATGCTAGAGACTGGTACGACAGCATGGGGTCAGGATCTGTTAAAACATGGGATGTCATGGTAGACTTATTTTTGGAGAAGTACTTCCCACCCAGCGAAGTTCTAAAGAGGCAAGCAGAGATAATTCAATTCCAGATGAAACCTCATGAGACAATCCGAGAAGCATGGGCTAGATTCAAGACACTGCTGAAAAGATGCCCCAAGCATGGTCTAAGTCCGGGACACCAAGTCATAACATTTTACAGGGGGTGTACTCCAGATGCAATGCGTGAACTGAATTGGAGCGCAGGAGGAGCACTCCTTCAATTAGGGGAGAATGATGCCATGCAAGTGATTGAGAGAGTAGCTTCCACTGATGAAGGATGGAATAATGAAAGAAACAAGTCATACAGGGTGGCCTCTGCTACAGAAGATGATAGGATAGACAGAATGTCAAAGCAGCTAGATCTTTTGACCACTCAACTGGGGATCATGGAGATGAGACAACCTGGACCAGAACTGCAAGGAGGAGTTGAAGGTGTCAACTATGTGCACCAAGGAGGGAATAACATGAACTTCAACAACTATCGCCCCAACCAAGGTGGTGGTAACTATAACAACTATGGTAACAAAGTGCATCCCAATCTCTCATATGGGAATCCAAACAATGCTCTGCAACCACCGCCAGGATTCACAGTGTCTAATGGGTTGGTAGAACAACAGAAAAAGCCTACTACTGAAGATATCTTGGCAGCATTCATGAATCAGACTACCAAGTACATGGAGAAAACTGACAAGTACATGGAGAGCACTAGTCAAAGGTTGGGGAAGGTTGAAAACGACGTGCAAAGCTTGAATGTGCATATGAAGAGCATTGATACTCAGATTAGTCAAATTTCTCAAGCTGTAGGTGTCCAACATCAGCCAGGGCAATTTCCAGCACAGACCATAAACAATCCCAAAGACTGCAAGGCCATACACTTGAGAGGTGGTAAAAGCTATGAAGGACCTTCCATGCCTGTAGAGGAAAAGAAGAGTACTCCAGAGGAAGATGTCAGAGCAGAAGAGAATTCCAAGGGAAAGAATAAGGTGGACATTCAGACCAAGAAAGACGCAATGCCAGAAAAGCTGCCCCCTCCCTCCATTCCTACGACAGTTAGAGTGCCCTTCCCATTTGCGGTGAAGAAGAAGAAGTTGGATGAGCAATTCTCCAAATTTCTCGATATTTTTAGGAAGGTGCACATTAATATACCATTGGTGGAAGCTCTGCAAGAGATGCCTACGTATGCAAAGTTCCTAAAAGATGTGCTCTCCAAGAAGAAGAAGTGGATTGATTATGAGACGGTGAACATATCTGAAAACTGTAGTGCGATAATTCAAAAGAAGCTACCTGCCAAGCTTAAAGATCCTGGGAGTTTCAGAAAGATGAAGATCGGCACTCTCAAGCCGACTACAATCACACTGCAGATGGCAGATAGATCAGTCACCTATCCTAAAGGAATTGTTGAGGATGTTCTGGTGAAGGTACATGACTTCATATTTCCCGTCGATTTTGTAGTGTTGGATATGGAGGAAGACATGAATGTGCCGCTTATCCTAGGGCGCCCATTCCTAGCAACGGGAAAAGCATTGATAGATATAGCAAAGGGAGAGCTCACTCTTCGTATGGGCAACAAACGACACATTTTGTCTATCTATAATGCTATGAAGAGTCGTGAAGATGAGGAACTTGTTATGAAGATGGAGTGCAAAGCTGTGCATGTTGTAGAGGTCCAAAAGACACAAGCAATTGAGTCCACTTTGGGGGATTTTTCATTGCCACGGTGGATGTTTGGTTCATGTGGTGGATCACTTTCTAAAGAAGAGACTGCACCAAATTCTAAAGTGAAGGAGAAGAAAACAAAAGCTGCAAATTCACCCAAAGTGGAAACCAAAATTTGTGATAGAGCTTTGAAAACTACTTGGTGGAAGAAGAGATTGGCTAGATCATATGCTTCCAAGATTGATAGAAAATCCAACACCACCATTTATGGCGTGACATGATGCAGCTCATGGAGGACGTCGAGCCAACGACGATAACCAAAGGCACTGTAGGGGAGGTAACCCCTAGTAGGTAACTTTTAATTTTATCGTTTCATTTTGTTTTTGGTGTGTTTTTTGTTGCTTGCTTACCATGTATGTCTCCCTTCTCCACCAACTTTTCAAACTTATTCTTTGCTTAGCTTTGAATAAGTTTGGGGGGATGATATGGTGGATAGGGACACTAACGAGGTACGTATCTTATTGCTTTTGTTGCTTTATTTTGTTTTAGGATAGAATTATTTTGTTAGAACTCTTTGAATGCTTACTTTGATTGGTTGGGTTTTGAAATTGAATTGAAAAATTTGGTAGTAATTTGGGTGAAGACTAGTCGTCTATGATAAAAGAACCTTCCACTTTGAGCTATCACTTGACCATTGACTTGAGAGTTTGAGTAATAGGATGCATAAGTAACGAATTGCTTGTTTGCCTTGATTCATGCTATTTGCCCAGTGAGACTTGAGCTTTTAATTCTTTCATGTGTGATTTATCATCAAATGTGTATGTGTTTCTAGAACTTGCTCCTTGTCTTCTTGAGTCTACATAGTAACCTTAGAGATAGGGGAAGATGTTA
Source organism: Salvia hispanica (assembly GCF_023119035.1). Lineage (NCBI taxonomy): Eukaryota > Viridiplantae > Streptophyta > Magnoliopsida > Lamiales > Lamiaceae > Salvia > Salvia hispanica. The sequence goes on from NC_062965.1 coordinate 45,564,070, forward strand.
GGCCATTGTTGTTAGCCTTATTTTTACCTAAACACTAACCTTGCTATATAATAATACCCTTGATAGCCAAGTTTGAGCCTATTGCCTTTTCTTTTGTTAAGCTAATCAAAGGGGTTGGGAATCCTAGACTCTAGAATTGTTGAGTTATGAAAAGAAGAGTTTGGAGAGTTTAGTTGTTGAAAGAAATTGGTCGTGTTTAGCTTATCAAGTTGTAAGTTGGTTGTATTTAGAAAAAAAGAAAGAAAG